>NW_026691667.1:1244298-1555373 GCF_020826845.1 Diceros bicornis minor
AGACTCAGCTTGATAAAGGAGCAGATGGGAATGATGAAGTTAGGTGTCCCTGACACCAACCACTGCCTCATCCTTCTCCCTGGTGCAGTGACCTTGAAGGCCAAAACCACAATCATATTTTTGGCCAAGACACTGGAAACAGCCACAATAAAAACAACTCCAAATGTGATTTGTTGAAGAAGACAGGTGGCTGTGTTGGGACGACTAATGAAGTGTAAGGAGCATAGGAATCAGAGGGTGAGGGAGATGAGCAGGATGTAGCTGAGAGTCTGATTATTGACCTTGACTATGGGAGTGTCTTGGTGCTTCACAAAGACCCCCAGGACCACAGCTGTGAGGACAGAGAAGTACAGACCTGTGCAGGCCAGGGCCATCCCTAAGGGGTCCTCATTAGCCAGAAAGGTCACAGCATTTTGGAGGCAGCGATCTTGCTCTCTCTTGGCCTACTGATGATCTGGACACTTCACACACTGATCCATATCTGGGGAGAGATGCAAAGTGTCCTCAGCCCAGGTTCAGTCACTCTCTCTTATTCGCATGCCCCCAAAGAAGGCATTGGGTCAGTTTAGAAAATTGTCTTCCTTTGTTGCTCCATGCACCAAATAACAGAATACTCTGCAGAGAACCGTTCCCAGTTAATAGTACCCATCTTCTTTATGGTTAAGTAAACAAAGCTATTATGCTTCTCAGTATTTATCTTGCATAATCATGAAAGCACTTTTTTCTCAGCAGAAAACCAAAAGTGCTCCCTGTCTCTCTGAGCTATACCCCTGTAAGCTATGGCCTAGATTTACACATTCAATGAACAAGCTGTTATAGGAAAACCTCCATCAGGCAGATAATATGCTACATTCTAGGGAAACAGAGATGACCAAGTCATAGACCTCACTCCTAGGGAGTTTCAAAATGAGACCCTTTCTACCATCTAAAATGATCTCCAGTAAATTTCATCTTGATTTCACTTCCACCACTTCTGTTAAGATTTTAGTCACTTCTCTCCTATGTTATCATAAGATCTTTTTACTCTGGTTCCCTGCCCTTGTCCTGCATCACAAGTGATACTTCTACATGTAAGTGGAATCATGTTTAGCCTCCATTAAAAAATCCGACAAACTCTTAGGAAGACCAAAAAGACTGTATAACCTTGGTCTTGCCTACCTCTACTACCTCTGCTCTGATTTTTAAGATTCCCAAATCTTCCTGTGGTTCTGAAAGTGTTCCGTGCACACTCATCCCTGCAGGTATAAATACTTGTTTTTACTTCTACAGGGGCATTGCTCCTTCCTCTTTACGTCCCTTTAAATTTTCTCACTTTTCATGTTTAGAACTACAATCTGTCTGATAATGATTTCTGTGGATGGTGTGAGTTCGGGTTGGCGAGTCATTGTCTTCTCCATGAAGACAGCCAATTTACCCAACATGATTTATTGAAAAGTCTTTCATTTGCCTACTCCTCCTCAGTGTTTCCTTGTAAATCAGACGTCTATACGTGAGTCCCTATATGAGCAGCTTGTATCTGAACTTACCATTTGGTTCCATTGATTTTCTTATTTATCCTCTTGATGAACCTCCTCTATTGTGATGCTATAATACTTGATGTGAGGTAGAGTAAGTACTCCCACTCTATTCTTTTCTTCAAGATTTTCTTAGTTAAGTTTTTCCTTTATCGTTTCCATAAGAATTGTATCAATTGTAATTTCCACAGAGCGGGTCGGCATTTTAGCTGCAATTTTGTGGAAGCTGTAGATTAATTTGGACAGTTTTGATATCTATTGACTTTTGAGTCTGTTCAGTCACGAACTTGGTTTATCCCTCCACTTCTTTCAGTCTTCCTCTATTTTTCTAAATGCTGTTCTACAAATTTATGGACAGAAATCTTTTGAAAGTCTCATTAAAGTTATTTCTAGGTACTTCATACTTTAAGATGTTGTAAATGTCATTTTTTAAAATTTAAATTTTGGATGCCTTATGACAGGTAGATGGAAGCAAAATTTTCTATATTAACCTTGTATTCAGCCACCACTAAACTCAATTAATACATTAATTTACATGGATTTTACATTTATACCATAATATCATCTGAAGATAACATCAATTTTACTTCTGCCTTTGAAGTAAATTATTCCTTTTATTTCTTTTTTAGAGGTAAGCATAGAGATGGGCCCTGCTGGAACCAGCAATCAATGGGCCAAAAAGTCTTGCTTTATTTTACAGCGAGGCTGTGGAAACATTCCCTAATACACCAGAATTCTTCTGTACTTAGAAAGTATGAAATAAATGGGAGCCTTGAATACATGGTTATGAGCTAATAAGGATATGATTTTTAAAATTTTGCTAATGATGGCATTTGCCTGCTATGCGGCTGTTCTCTGGTGACTAAAGAGCAGATGTATTCAAGGCCTCTTTCATTTCTTTAATAAATATTTACTCAGCGCCTGCCACTTGCTGCAAGATAGCAGTGATCTACCCTAAGAGCATTTATATTCTAGTAGGGTGTCACAGACCATAAACAAAAAGAGAATCTTGAGGTGATCAATAAAGTTACATATACATTAGACTTTTTTCATTCTGGACTATTATTCACCCTTTCCCTTCTTTTATTGTTTCCCAGAACTCTAAGCATGGACTTGAACAACCAGAAATCATGGGTCTCAAGTTTCTTCTCGTAACAACCCTGTTTCAAAGACATAGTGTTGATCATCTGAGAGTATGTCTCCTGAAGACTAAGTTCCTAGGAATCAGCATTATTTCATCACTTTCTTAAGAGGATGGATGATATTATGAAGGGAAAACAAAATATCATATGGTATTTATACACGAAATGATGTTTCCACTCTAATTGTTTTATATAATGTGGTGTGATTTGGGGCAAATCAGTTACTCCTTCCGAGACAGTGGTAATAATACCCTGAAAAGCATTCTATAGAGATTAAATGAAACAAAGTATGAGAAACTGTTTTGTAACTTGCAAAGCAATCTATTTCATCTTATTTATTGTTATAACATTTTCATTTATCCAATCCTTTTTGACTCTACACAGCCTGCCTAGACTGAGCTTTATCATTTATTCAACAATAATAATGGATCAAATTGGTTGAGTATTAGAAATTTCATATGGTTCAACTTAATTAATAGGCCATCAAAATATTTAATTTAGTTATAATTACAGTTAAATTTTTCATGTTGCCTTACAATGTGCAAGGCACATTCTAGGTATCTGACATGTATTCACTCATTTAATGCTCACAACAATGCCATGGAGACAATATTATTAACCCCTATTGTATGGATGAGGAATATTAGAGGTTATATAATTGTCCAAGTTCACAAAGCTGGTACCCAAGCAGTCTACCTCCAAAACCACTTTCAGGGATCCACTAGTGCTCGTAGAGCTTACATTGTAAAAGGATCACCCTGGTTCCTGGTTGGCGAATGGACCAGAGGGGACTAAGCAAGAAAGCACATGGCTACTGAAATGATCCAGGCAAGCAATTCTGAATACAGGATTTCCTTCCTTTTTAATGCTGAATAATATTCCATTGTATAGATGCCTCAGATTTTCTTCATCCTTTCACCCATGGATGTACAATTAGGTAGTTTCCATCTCTTGGTTATTGTGAATAATGTTGCAGTGCATTTTGTCAAACGATTTCCTGGCACTTAGTGAGTTTGAAAAAATTCTTCTTATACACATTAGTTACTGTAATGAACTAAATTTCTAAATGTCTAAAGTTTAAATATTCGTCATTCTACAGAAATACCTTGCCTAATCATGATTTGTGTTGTTATCAGTTCATGAATGATCTAAGATTTTTGTACAAAAATTTGTTATAATGGCTTTTTTTTCATGTATTCAGGAACCTGGCATAATATGGGTATTCCCTGATTCTTGATTTTTAGTTGAGTTTTCTAGTAAGACTTTAAGATAGGAAGTATCTTCCTAGATGTGAGGCAGAGTGCAGAAAAATTATAAAGTGATTGTTATATTTGATTATATCAAAAGGATATAAAACTGTCTCTTTGCTAAATTGTTTTTACACACCCTTTGCTTATTTGTAAGAATGGCACATATCGTTTTATTAATGAAAAGAGAATTCAATAAACACTTTTAACATAAAACAATATCTATTGAGAACTTATATGAAAATTTTAGCAATATGCTGTCACCAATTTCCTCATCTGCAAAATGGAGATATATAATACCATCTTCCTTATGGGTTGCTGTGAAAATACTCCAGAGTAATGTACGTAAAATGCTTATCACCATATCGGTGGGAAAGTGATGCCCCATTCATTATTCCACCGGGATGATGACAGCTTTTTTTACGCTTGAAGCCTGTAGTTTTCAAAATATGTTCTACTGTTGTAAAGTGAATCCTTTTTACAAACTCTTTGTAGAGTTAGATGATCCCTTTGGAATACAAATTCAGGCTCCTGTGTGTGTGTGTCTATACGCACATCTCTCAAATAATACTTCAAGCCTTATAATGAAAAGCTACCTTCCCCACTCTTGACTCTGGTTGCAAAAACAACTTCAGTTTTCTGGTTGAAAATCTATATTTCTAAATTAGCTACTCATACAGCATTTTCATTTTTCAGCTTTTGACTATTTATACTTTCTTTCTTCTCCGAAACAATCAGCATGAAGTGTTCTTACATATGTGAAAAACATAATTCCCCTTGCCCAATATAACAATTTAATGAATTAGGATAAATCAAAATTCAATGTCTACTGTTTTATGAAATAAGTGTTTACCATTTTATAGCATATGAATCTTATCCAGAGATGTGCTACGTCAGATATTATGAATACATTTTTTGTCTCACTTTTTCCTTTCACCTTTTATATGGGAAAATTCTCTTGTTTCTTTGTTGTCTTCCTCTGGATTCATCACTGGTTCATCTCCTTCCACCGGAAATTTAAATCTCTTTCCAGTAACTTCTGACGCATGAGACAATTCATGGGCTTCAGGTTTTGCTTGGGGACATCCCTCTTGGGCTTCAACATATACACAGGCCCACATATGCACAGTATGTCTAGAAAGATAGAGGAGAAAAGGATGTTTATCTCTGTGCAAAAGGACTGGGAGACAGTGGTAGAGTGAGAATATTTTACTGACTTTGCACCACTCTTTGAAGTTTTCCTATATGTGTATCTATGACGTAGTGGCCTCTCTGCCCCCAGTTTTTAAAATTAAAATAGCGTTATATCCTGATCTCCTGGCTTGGGATAGCAAGGTGTAGAGAAATGTGAATATATGATCCAATATTTTAACGAAATTAAGTAAAGCAAACCCGCACAAAAAATTTATAATTTTAAATATGGACACATCATTCTATGAGTCTGTGTAAAGGTGGGGAAAGGAATGAAGAAAAGCTGTTCAACATCCAGCTACCTGTACAGTCTAGGGGTCCACGGAAAGCCCCGCCTCCAGCCCTGCCCCTGGAGCTCATTTCCTCCCCCTGTGATGTCCACCTGACTTATTCCAGCCCCACCCGCGCCTCTTCCCACCCCTGGAACTGGCCTCCGCCCACTGCCTGGTCCCCGCCCACACCCTTTTCCCCACACAGCCCCGCCCCTAGACCTGGTCCTGTCCCTGTTGCTGACCCAGCCCGCTGCCCGCCCTAGCACTCACTGTAGAAACTAGACACCTCCCTTAAGGTTGGGGTGCGTGGCTCTGCCCCGCCCCGCACGCTGCCTCGACCCGGAGCCCCCAAACGTCCGTCCTCCCCGAACTTCCGTCCTCCCCGAACGCCCGCCCGAGACCGGAAGCGGAAGCGCGGGCGGCGCCGTGGATGGAGCCGGGGGCTTCTCGGTGTGTTCCGTCTTCTAGGCGCGGATGGGATTCTCGTGGACGTTTGCCCTCAGGGGCGGGCCTCCGTGAGCGGCGGGCGGTCCCGGCTCGGGGTAGGGGTCCAGGGAGGCGCCTGGGTGGCGGGCAGCCCCGTCAGGGCCCGGCGTCTCTTTGTCCTCCCGCAGCTCCGTTTCCCCCGGGCTGTTCACTCAGGGGCCCCGAGGCTGCTGTTCCTCCTGGCTCCGCGTGCCGCCGTCCCCTCCTCAGAGTCCCAGTCACCGTCCTCCGTGTGATTTTGTCCCCAGGGGGCTTATCTGCGTCTGCAGGCGGTGTTTGTGTTGTTACAAATGGGGGCGCTCCTGGCGTCTAGAGGGGGAGGCAGGAATGCTGCTCAGTGTCCTCCAGGGCCCAGGACAGCCCGACACAGAAATGTCAGGCCCCAGATGTCAGTGGTGCTGAGGTTGGGAAAACTGCTCCAGGACCTGAAAATCTCCCGAGCCCTGAATGAAGTGTGGAAATTGTTGAGAATTCAGTGAGTCACTTACAGGGTCCCTAAATGACAAGCTTGTTTAAAGGGTCCAGAGTCACCAAAACGTCTCTGTCCAGCCAAGTGAGTTGAGTGACTCAAGTGCACACAGCACGAAGCTGCTTTCTCCCATCTCGGGGAGCAGGTGGCTGGATAGGAATCGGGAAAATCCAGTCACAGCCAACAGTTACAGTTAAATCAGTAAATACAAAAAAAGAAGAGTGAATGGGGTGGCCTTTCCATCCAACACCCTATAAAAGGCCTCAAAAGCTTGTTTGCGCTTTTTTCCCCCCTCAGACACGAGAAGCATCCATGGAGCTCAAGTTTGAGGTGAAACCAGGCTCAGGGTCCACCTGTCCTCGCTGATCCATGGATTTCTGTGTGACCAGGTGAGTACCCTGTGGACATGGTACCAAGAGGTTCCGGCAGCCTCCGCTGTGCAGAAGACCTGCCAGTGGGGTTTCCTGGGCTCGGGTTGTCACCACATGGACTCACTGAGAGGGAGAGTATCTTGAGAAAAAATATTGATGTTTGATGGATTATATTCAAGGGAAAAATGGTAAACTGTGTGTGGTTCTGTGTGGTAAATATTTCAGTAAGTACAGTTGTATGCAAATAAGAACATATGAAACAAACATAAATAACTGCAAATGTAGATTATAGTGGAAAATATAGATTTACTTGCATTGCATAATACTCAAAAGTCAGGATTTATATATATTATAAATACAAAAATGTTTTGCGTGTTTATGTAGTATTAGAAGACAGCCCATTAAATATTAGCAGGGATACTCAGCAACATTCTTTAGAACCATCAATTTGACTTCTAAAGTCCTATAAATCCTGCAGAAAAATTTGAAATAGAGGAGCATTCAGGGAAAAAGATGATTTGAACTTCTTTGTATTAAAAACAAATTTAAAATTGAATTTGCCAGTAGACAGATTTATTTTGAGCATTTTTTTTCTTTATGACATTTCAAATCATTTGGAGGAATACTAAGCAACACTGTAGATTGAAGGGAAGGGCACTAGTCTCCAAAAAGACTGTTCTCACCACCTTGCCTTCAAAAGGGAATTAACTTTGTTTCTTGAAACTTTTCTAAAATAATGGTCTGGTGATTCACTTTGCAGAGAATCCTGTTAAGTAACTTTGTATTTAGTCGTTGGCTTCTACTAATTTAGTGTGTTTGTGCCTTTTTCATTCTAGTTTTCTTGTGACGTTCTTGAGGAGAATGTGTGCTTCTCATGCAATAGGTAGTCTCTGAGTGTATAATTTATGGTGACCAACCATCCTTGTTTATTCAGGACAGAGGGGTTTTCCAGGACACAGGACGTTTAGTGTTCAAACCAGGGCACTGCTTGACAAACCGGGATGGTTCCTCATCTCATGAGCCAGGCCTTGGGCCACATGCATGGGGACCTGGAGAACCAGAGAGACCTTGTCTCAACTCCATGGAATTTATGTTGTATTTGGGAATTTGGATTTTAGACAGTTAATGATGAGAGTGATGTGGGAGTTTGGCACAAGGGGACTCAACCTGAGGGGCCAGGGAAGCCCTCTTGAGAAGGACTGATATTTATCTTGAGAGCTACAGTTGGGACTGGATTTAGCTAGTTGGAGGGTTAGACTGGAGTGAGGGTGTGGGAGTGTGTTCAAGAAAGTGTTTCAGGTAGAGGCACCCGCATGAGGACACCCCTGAAGCAGAGAGCCTGGTGTGTCCATGAACTGACAAGAGGGATGGCTGAGCTCAGTCAACACAGGGGGAGAAGTATGACCAGCGAGGGGGACAGACTGGACCCGGTCAGGAGTGACTTGGGACTCTGTTCTAAGACCAGTGGGAAGACTCTGGAGAGATGCGAGTAAAAGGATGATGTAATTACTGTTTGATCTAAGCACGGGGGTTAAAATGGACATCATGGTTAAGAATGAAGACTTAAGAGGCAAGATGGGAGGTGCTGGGAATAAGGTTAGGAATAAGATGATTGTTCCCTACGCCTGGCTGATGGCTCTGGAACAAGAAATAAGTAGAAAGAAAAGACCTTGGAGTGTAGAACCGAGAGAACGTAACGGTACTTTCTTGCCTGCATGTGTCAGATGGCACAGGGCACTGACTGTGTTCCTCGCTGCTGTCTGGGCAGACCTGCAGGTGCCCCCTCACCCAGGTCTGTGTGTTCATCCCTCTTTGCCACTAACATGCCCCCCTCCACATCCTAAAGGAAGTCAGGCCTTACTTGTGAGGGGGTTGTCTCACACAGGAGACACCTAGGAGAGCCCCTGCAGGTATCAGAGCAGCCCCTTCAGCATCTCCCTCAGCCTCCTCACTTCCACTCTCTCGTCTTCCACACCCAGAAGGAGCCCTACTCAGTATCCACATCCAAATGTTCTTAATCCTCCAGGCTTGAGAAGGGTGGGGAAGCCACTGGGGTGGACATCATCTGCACCTTCCACTCTGATCCGCGCAGGTCCAGGGCTGGACAGAGAGTGACTCTACTGGGAGTTGAGCCATGAGACCCAGGGCGTCTCCCACTTGGGCTCCTTCAATCTGGAAGGGGACAGCCTCTACATCAGTGGTGAGGGGCTGTGCTACAGCCACGCTGTCTCTCCCAGTCGGAGTTCTGTGTTGCCTCCTTTGCTCTAAAGTGAGCTATGATCCATCTCTCTATCCACCCGGTCTGGGTTCAGACTTCTCATCACTGTGTGATCATTGGGTCCAGCCACCTTCCATCTCGTTGCCTCCCCCGTGAACAACCCTGCCCTCTTCCCCTCTGCTTTTCCCACAAAGGTCCCTACATCCTCCCTCTCCTTAATAATTTATGTTCACACCAACTCTTGCTCAGCTTCTCTTGCCTTCTCTCCACAGGTTACACCTATGGAGCCTTGGCCCCGACTACCAACAGTGAGTATTCTTGGCCCTGATCTCCTGGGTCCCGTCTGCATTGGGGTTTGGGAAAACATGATCTCCTACACCTGCGGTTCTTGGTGAGGGAAGGACCTGGAAGGGCCCTAATTCATCCCTTCTCTCCCTCCCGGGTTCTGGTGGACAGTCCCAGCCCAGGGTGAGAAAGCCTTAGCAAGAGACATGTTCTCCACCACATTCTGACCCCACGAGGTTTTCACTTTAATTCTGCTAAAGCGCCGCCCTTGGTCCTCCTTTTCCAGGTATCCCATCCGTCTGTCCAGTTTTCTGCCCATCCATCTATCTCTCTTCCGAGTTCGGTCTCTCTTGTTCACCTATCTCTCTCTCTTGGGCTCCTCTCATCCACAGGCTTGCTCATCCCTCTACTCACACAGTCACTCGTCCCGTCACTCTCATTTATGCTTCATCTTTGAATGGTGGTCCTGGGACAGCCACTGCTGGAGCTCGGGTGAGCCTGGGGGATCCTCCCACTCTATCCCTCCCTGAAGACAGCCCTTGCCACAACTCCCAAGCCAGCCACCACGTCCCTGCATACTTGATCATCACCTGTTCCACTAGAAGCCACCACAGGTATCGGGGGCCCCTTTTCCTACCCAAGAGAAGTTCTCCGGCCCCACTCCTCCACCAGCCAGTTGTGATCCAGGAGCTGGGAAGCCCGGGTGTGAAATTCTGGTTTTAGGGCAATCATGCTGATCACAAAGATTATACCAACGATTCAGTCTAAGGCCAGCCCTCAGAGAGCCCCTAGTCTTGTGAAAATAACACACCATTATAATACAATGTGGGATGTTTCAGGGAGAGGCACCTGGCATAATTTGGAGGGGAAGAGCTTGCTAGAGAAAGTTTCACCAGAATGGAGTCTTTAAGAATGAATAGGAGGGACCCTGGCAAATAGAGGATGAAGTGTTTTCCTGGCAGAGTGGATTCCATGAGCAAAGGCTCCAGCCAGAAACAACATGCTGTAAGGGGAGAAATGAAACGAATTTGGTTTGCATGAAGCATGAAGTTTAAACCTCAGTAGATGGATAAAATGATACTGAAAGGTCAGCAGGTGCCAGACTGAGTAGAGCCTTGAGTCCCAGGTCAAGAAGGTTGAACTAAACTATGAAGGCCATAGGGAGCCATGGGTGGTACTAGAACAGTGGTGGCACTAGTGAGGTATTCATTTTAGAAAGAGTCTTCTAGTGGTCCATGTAGAACATCCTTTAGACAGAGCATCCAGTGAGCCTGCTGGGGTGTTGATCCGGGTGAAGGAAGTTAAGACCTGAGCTGGGACAGGGATGGAGTGTATGTGAGGACCAGTGTGCAAGGTGAATGGGTGTTACTGGGAGGGAGGAGAAGCTGAGCTGATGTGCTGGTTCTGACTTGGGTGACAACACAGGTGGGTGGTGGTGCCACTGTGAGAGAAGACGACAGATGATAATGAGTGCAGGACTCTGGTCTGGTCTCAGGCCAGCTCTCAGTGATGGCCATCGCTCTCCCTCTCGTCTTGCAGCTTTGGGGCACAACCTGAAGATCCTCACAGTCACCTTCCCCATCTCCACCCACTGGTATTCATCGGACAGGAGCAATGGCTCAGCCACGTTCAACTCCATTGAGAGGGTCCTGCAGAGCCTGGTGAGACCCTGGTCCCAGCAGCTCCTGGTGGGTTAAATCCCACCCAGCCCCTCCCCTAACCCCTGTCCCTCCTGCTCATCCTCCTCCTCCTTCGTCCCCAGCTGGATCCTTGTTCAAGAGAAGTTTCTTGGGTTCCTTCTACTCGAGTTGCAGACTGGTCTCCCTCAGGTGAGACCCTCCCCTGAGCATTTGCCCCTAATGACCACTTTTGTGACCACCCTTCTGTGTCTCCCCACTGTCCTCCCATTTCCTCCTTCCAGTTCTGGCCCCCACCCCCAGAGGTTTCAGGACCTCTCTCTAGAGACCCCACATCCCTCTCTCCCCAGGCCTGAGAGGGATGGGGCAGCCACCAGTGTGACGCCGTCTGTACCCACCACCCTGATCCCGTGGGCTACCATGCCGCTGTGCTGGGAGCGGAGAGTCTCCACCTGTCTGCTCTTCCTCTCGGTGGTTCCAGGCTCTGCATCCCAGAGTTTATCCATCCAGAGAGAGCACCAGCTACATTTCCACATCATCGTCGGGAACCTCAACAACCTGGAGCCCACATCCTTGGAGTACACCGCCCTGCCGAGAGACACTCAGGACCAGGTGGGGTCTCCCCTCTCCCGTCTCTCCTTTCCCTGAGGGCAGCGTCATTCCTCTGCCTTACTTACATCTGTTACGTGATTGTTTCAACCCTTCACTTTCCCTGCATGTCTGGGTTCTCTCAGTGTCCAGAGGTGATTTCCTAGCTGCCATCCCCATTTCTCACATGGGTAAACTGAAGCTCAGAAAGGGGAGTATTGTGCCTAGGGTCACACAGTGAGTTAGAGGCAGAGCCAGGATGTGAGGTCAGGTCTCCCTTGCCCCAAGGTCTGTGATCTGTCACTGGCTCCAGTGGTGCCCTGCATCCCCAGGAGACCTCCATCTCACCCACTCTCCCTCGCATTTGTTCTAGGTCACCAAGCTCTACAGAGGCAGCCAGCTGTGAGACATATTCCACTCCTGCCTGGTCACCGACTTGATGTAGTTTGAGGAGATTGGAAGCATTGACTGAGCTAGTGGCTGATGACTCTGAGCTCAAGTGACACATCCTTGATCTGGAAGTCACTGACATGGTGCCCATTCTGCCCCACATCCTTGTCAGCTAAACCTACCATCTCCTTCCATAAATTTTTGGGGAATGAGAAAAGCATTAACATTTGGGTCCACCGACCTACAGCATCCTCCTCTCCTCCTCTTCTGGAGACTTTCAACAAATATCAGCAGTCTAAGTGTGTTCTCCAGTAGTGGAGCCACTAAGCACATGGGGCAATTTAAATTTTTTATACACCTATTAGGATACGGTTCACATATTGTGTGTGGGGAGGAGTGTATTTTTTAGGTTTTTCTATATACAATATCTTCTCATCTGCAAAACAAATAATTTAACCTCTTCCCATCCAATCTGGGTTTCTTTTATTCCTTTTCCTTGCCTATTTGCCCTCATTAGAACCTCTAGTACCTGTGATTAACATATGCGATAAGGGAAGACATCATTGTCTTGTCCCTGGTCTTAGGGGGAAAGTTTGAGTCTTTCACCATTGAATATGGTGTTAGCCGTGGATTTTTCATCACTACTGTCTATAGGTTGAGAAAGTTTTCTTCTATTCCTAATTTCTTGAGTGTTTACTTTTTTTGACATGAAGGGCGTTGTATTTTGTCAAATTCCTTTCTGTATATGTGGTTGAGATTGCGTGGTATTGGCCCTTATTCTATTAATATGGTGCATTACATAACCAAGTTTTCAGATATTAAGCCAACACTTCAACTAAAGGTGAGATATTAAGATGTTCTCAAGTCTTTCCTGGGCGCGCCACAGCCCTGAGCCCTTGTGGCCTTCTAGATGCCCGCAAATACACTGAAGCTTTTCAAAGGCCCCTGTGGACATCTCATTCTCTCAATTTTTCTTCTAAAATTCTGGCTCACCTCTTGCCTGCCTCAGCTGGTATCACTCCCTCAGGCAACTACAATAGAAAACAATTAGCCCTGATTGTTTTTAGCAAGTGCCCTGGGGACAGACTTTCCTCCCTGGGCAAGCTCTGAGTCAAGAAACTACAAGCTCTAAACATGGGGCTTTTTCAGGGAGCTGCCAGGCAGGTCAGCTAGTGACAGTTCGGTGGGGATGGGTCTTTTGAGAGCTCCAAAACCATTATGGCTACTGGGCTGCTGGTTGTCTCAGCCACTATAGTTCTGAGAATGACAGTTTTCAAAGTTATGGAGGATATTGCAAGAGCAGGATGGGATAGTGCAAGTTATAGTGCTACAAAGTTGGCTCCCTTTATCAAGATTCCACCATGTTTCTTCACTAAACCCTCCTCAGATTCTTACAAGCCTTTGATTAATTTCTAGACTTCTGAAAAGTTGATTTTGACCATTTTTACCAGTGTTCTCATTGTTTTTATGCATTTCCAGTAGTCCTTACTACAAAGTTTCAAAAATGTTCTTCCTGTAGTTATTTATTTATAAATTAATTACTTTAAATGAAATTATGTGAGAAATTCAGTTCCTCACTCACACCCACTAACCACATTTTAAGTGCTCGATAACAACATTGGGCTAATAATGAGTGTATATGGTAGTGCAGACAAATGTTTATATTATTGCAGAAAGTTCTCTTGGACAGGACCCTGAAGCAGGGAATCTAGAATCAGGGTAGAATTCCAGACACCCTTGTTCATCCCTTGTGCCCTTCCAGGTCTGTCCCCCACAGTAACCACACTGGAGCAGACTCCCTGTGTACCTTGCCACCTTGGCACAGAGACTGGACAGAGTTTCCATCTATGAAGAATTCCTGCGGCTGACCCAGAATGGACGCAGCTGCAGAATTTTACCCTGGACAGGAAGAGTATCCTTGGGGATGATAAGGCTCCCTGGTCATTGGGAAAGAAAGTGAGGCTTTCCGTGGACTCTGGATGCCTGGGGCTTAGAGAGCATTGAACTTTCTCAGGCTGGCAGGAGGTGGTCTGGTCCCCTCGTCTTTACCCACCATTGAGAGAGAGAAAAGGAAACCAGTGTAATATAGGAGGGCCTCACCTTCTCCTAGACAGCTCTGTGACCTAAAGTTAGTTACGTCCCCTCTCTGGATTTTTGTTTCCTTATCTCTGCACTAACAGTAACTGGGCCAGATGGTCAGTGAAGGTCTCCAGCTGTGTGTGAAGCAGACTCACAGGTTTGGGGGTGGATGTAGTTTCTGATCCACAGGCTATAGTTTGCCAAGTCCCGCTCTAGATGGTCACCAATGCTCTAGAACTTTCTGCAGTGGTGGAATGTTCTATATCTGTGCTCTCCAGTGCACAGCCGCATGTGGCTGTTGAATACTCAAAGGATGGTATTGTGACTCGTCTTTATTGTTACTGATTTTTAATGTTACTGAACTACTAGAATTTTTATTTTATTTAACTAAAATTAATTTTAATTCAAAAAGAGACTTGTTGCTGCTGCATATCAGACAGCACACCTCTAAGTGGTTGTCTGGGTAGAGGTACAAGTAGGGGGACCTGCACCCCTCCCCCCATGCCCACTGGGTGCTTTGTGTCTTAGCCTCCTGGAGTTTATGTTGTAGCTGGCAATAACAAGAATAGAGAATTGAATCTTATCAATTATTTGATGTGAACAATCTCATACTTGCAGGTGGAAATCAGAGAAGACTTCCTGCAGGAAATTACATTGTAGGTTAATCCTAGAAAATGAATATTAAGGAAATAGATAAAGGAGAAGGGGGTGATGTGTTTCTAGGCACGGAAGAACACTTTTGAGTTGGATATTACAAGTTTAGAGAGATCCCATAGGCTTGCCAACTGTGATGACCCATTCTGCCCCCAGCTGTCATAAGAAAGTCCAGCCCAAATTCAGTCCTCTGTGCCCAGAGGTATGAATTTGGTTTAATTTATTACACTTTCGTTCTGTGATAATGGTCTTGGATTTTGTAGCAAAGTATGCTCACTTTTTAGAGATGGAAAATAAAATGGGGTGAAACATCATGATGTCTACTTGACTTTAATATTTCATTGAAAACATGGGATGAATCAAGTGTGGCAAGTGTTAATAATTTATATATTGATGCAATATTGTTTTAATTAGATGGAATATACATTGTTAAATCTAGATGATGGATGTTTATGAGACTGTTCCCTTTATTTTTCTGTGTCTAAAAAGTTTTATTAACAAGAGTGAAACACACTCACATGCATTCTCCATTTCATTCACTTCCAGAATATTCTCCCAACAGAGATGATGCCTTGACTGAGAAGCCTGTTAAACCTGCAGGAAGCCCCAGCCCATGGTAGGGGGCGAGTACCTTGATGCTGTGTCTCATCGAAGAGAACCATGTGCACAGGATTTTGGATGATGAGGAAAGTTGGCCAACCCTTGTCAAGGACGGGTGAGGCACAGTGGGGTCACCAGGAGCCCTGGGACGATGACAGGACATGGCTCACACCACCACATGTCTCCCCAGACATCCCCTTCTGGGCCATCATCCTCGTCTGCTTGGCGGGACTCCTGATGCTCATCACAGGCATGATCTGCTGTGTCTTGGTAAGATATGACGTGTTGCTTGTCTTCCTATTATTGGGTTGTAAGAGCTTTTTATATATTATAAATACACATCCTTTTCTAGGGATATGTTTTGCAGATGTTTTCTCCCAGTCTGTGCGTGGCTTGCCTTCTCCTTCACCACATGAGTCATTGGGGAAATGTAAGTGACAGTCATCATGAGATTCCACCACACTTAAGAGTGGCTAAAATTAAAAAGACTGACTATAGAAAGTGTTGTTGAAGATGTCAAGTCACTGAAACTCTCATCGAGTGCTCTTGAAAAATAGCTTAGATGCATCTTTAAAAATTACATACGTCTACCCAGCCATTCCTCTCCTTGGAATCCATCCAAGGGAAATAAACACATATGTCTATACACAGACTTGTACAAACATGTTGATAACAACCTATGTATAGTACATAAAAATGGAAAACAACCCAAATGTCCAACTACTGGTGAACGGATACACAAAGTGTGGTATATCCCCATAGTGGGATACTATTCAACCATAAAGAGGAATGAATTATTTTTTTTCTTTTTTAATTATTCTGTTGAAATTATAAAGGGTTTTAACATTGTGTAATTTCGGGTGTTCATTATTATTTGTGAATTTCTTTATAGACTGCATCGTGCTTACCAGCGGTAGTCTAACTTTTATCCATCACCATGCATATGTGCCCCTTTAACTCTTTCACTCAACACCCAGCCCCCTTCCCCTCTGGTAACCACTAATCTCTTCTCTTTATCCCTGGATATGTTTATCTTCTACATATCAGTGCAATAATGCTAAGTGTCATTGTCTGGCTTATTTCGCTTATCATTATACTCTCAAGGTCCATCCAGGTTGTTGCAAACAGGACGATCTTGTCTTTTTTTTCTGGCTGAGTAGCATTCCATTGTATATAATACATACCACATCTTCGTTATCTGTTCGTCTGTAGCAGGGCCCTTGGATTGCTTCCATGTCTTGGCCATTGTGAATAATGCCGCAGTGAACACAAGGGTGCATAAATCTCTTTGAATTGTTGATTTCAGTTTCTTTGGATAAATATCCAGTAGTGGGATAGCTGGAAGGTATAGTATTTCTATTTTTAATTTTTTGAGAAATCTCCATACTGTTTTCCCTGGTGGCTGCACCAGTTTGCATTCCCACCAGCAGTGTGTGAGGGTGACCTTTTCTCCTTATCCTCTCCAACATTTGTTATTTTTTGTCTTGGGAGTTATAGCCATTCTGACAAGTGTAAGGTGATCTCTCATTGTAGATTTGATTTGAATATCCCTAATAGTTAGTGATGTTATACATCTTTTCATGTGTCTGTTGGCCTTCTGTATATCATCTTTGGAAAAATGTCTGTTCATATCCTCTGCCCATTTTTAGATTGGATTATCTGTTTTTTTGTTGTTGGGTTGTATGAGTTGTTTATATATTTTGGAGATTAACCCCTTGTCAGATATATGATTTGCAAATATTTTCTCCCAGTTGGTGGGTTGTCTTGTCGTTTTTTTTTTTTTTTGTGAGGAAGATCAGCCCTGAGCTAACATCTGTGCTAATCCTTCTCTTTTTTTCTGAGGGAGACCGGCTCTGAGCTAACATCTATTGCCAATCCTCCTCCTTTTTTTTTTTTCCCACAATGTCCCAGTTGATAATTGTATGTCATAGTTGCACATTCTTCTAGTTGCTGTATGTGTGACATGGCCTCAGCATGGCCGGACAAGCAGTGCGTCTGTGGGCGTCCGGGATCTGAACCTTGGCCACCAGTACAAGTTCACGTGCACTTAACCACGATGCCACGGGCCCGGCCCTGTCTTTTCGTTTTGTTCATCGTTTCCTTTGCCTTGCAGAAGCCTTTTAGTCTCATGTAGTCCCATTTGTATATTTTTTCTTTTCTTTCCTTTGCCGGAGTAGACATGGTATTGGAAAAGATGCTGCTAAGACCGATGTCAAAGACTGTACTGCGTATATTTTCTTCTAGGAGTTTTATGGTTTCAAGTGTTAGAGTCAAGTCTTTTATCCATTTTGAGTTAATTTTTGTGTATGGTGGAAGACAATGATCTTCTTTCATTCTTTTGCATGTGGCTGTCCAGTTTTCCCAACAACATTTATTGAAGAGACTTTCCTTTCTCCATTGTATGATTTTGGCTCCTTTGTCAGAGATTAACTGACCACAGATGTGTGGTTTTCTGTCTGGGCTTTCAGTTCTGTTCCATTGATCTATGAGTCTGCTTTTGTGCCAGAACCATGCCATTTTGATTAGTATAGCTGTGTAATGTATTTTCAAGTTAGGATTGTGATGCCTCCTACTTTGTTCTTTCTTCTCAGAATTGCTTTGCCTGTTCAAGGTCTTTTGTTATTCCATATATATTTTAGGATTCTGTGTTCTATTTCTATGAAGAATGTCATTGGGATTCTGATTGGGATTGCATTGAATCTGTAGATTACTTTAGGTAATATGGACATTTTAACTGTGTTTATTCTTCCAATCCATGTGCATGGAGTATCTTCCCATTACTTCAGGTCATCACTGATTTCTTTCAATAATGTGTTATAGTTTTCATTGTATAGTTCCTTAACCTTTTTGGTTAAATTTATCCCTAGACACTTTTTTCTTTTTGGTGCAATTGTAAATGGGTTTGTATTCTTGAGTTCTCTTTCTGTTAGTCCATTATTAGCGTGTAGAAATGTAACTGATTTTTGTAAGTTGATTTTGTACGCTGCAACTTTGCTGTAGTTGTTGATTATTTGTAATAGTTTTCTGATGGATTCTTTAGGGTTTTCTATATTTACAATCATGTCATCTGCAAACAGCAAGAGTTTCATTTCTTACTTTCCAATTTGGATTCCTTTTATTTCTTTTTCCAGCCTATTTGCTCTGGCCAAAACCTCCAGTACTATGTTGAATGGGAGTGGCGAGAGTGGGCACCTTTGTCTTCTTCTTATTCTAAGAGGAATGCCTTTAAGTTTTTCACCATTAAGTATGATGTTGGCTGTGGGTTTGTGATATATGGCCTTTGTGTGTTGAGGTACGTTCCTCCTATACCCATTTTATTGAGTGTTTTTATCCTAAATGGATGTTGGATCTTGTGAAATCCTTTCTCTGCATCTGTGGAGAGGATCATGTGATTTTTATTCCTCATTTTGTTAATGTGGTGTATCACACTGATTCATTTGCAGATGTTGAATCATCCCTGCATCCCTGGTATAAATCCCACTTGATCATGGTATATAATCCTTTTAATATATTGCTGTGTTCGATTTGCTGATATTTAGTTGAGGATTTTTCATCTGTGTTCATCAGCAATATTGGCCTGTAATATTCCTTCTTTGTGCTATCCTTGTCTGCTTTTGCTGTCATGGTGTTGTTGGCCTCATAGAATGAATTAGGTAGTGTTCCATCTTCTTCAACTGATTGGAATAGTTTGAGAAACATAGGTATTAAATTTTGTTTGAATATTTGGTAGAATTTTCCAGAGAAGACTTCTGGTCCAGGACTTTTGTTATTTGGGAGGTTTTTGATAACCATTTTGTTCTCTTTACATGTGACTGGTCTGTTCATTTTATCTATTTCTTCTTGATTCAGTTTTGGGAGGTTGTGTGAATCTAAGAATTTATCTGTTTCTCTTTGGTTATCCAATTTGGTGGCATGTAAGTTGTTCAGTGTATTCTCTTCTTGTCCTTTAGATTTCTGTGGTATCTTTTGTAATTTCTCCTCTTTCATTTCAAATTTTATGTCTTTGAGTCTTCTCTCTTTTTTTCTTAGTGAGTCTGGCTAAGGGTCTGTCAATTTTGTTTCAGTCTTCTCAAAGAACAAGCTCTTTGTTTCATTGATCCTTTCTACTGTTGTTTTAGTCTCTATTTCATTTATTTCTGCTCTAATTTTTATTATTTCTCTCATTCTGCTGACTTTGGGCTTCATTTATTCTTCATTTTCTGGTTCTATTAGGTGTAGTTTAAGGTTACTTATTTGGTACTTCTCTTGTTTGTTGAGGTGTGCTTGTATTGCTATGAATTTCCTTCTTAGAACTGCTTTTGCTGCATCCCATAAGAGTTGTTTTTTGTATTTTCATTTTTGTTTGTTTTCAAGTGTTTTTTGATTTCTGCTTTGATTTGTTCATTGATCCAATGGTTCTTCAGTCGTGTGTTCTTTAGTCTCCACATATTTGTGACTTCCCCATCTTTTTTCTTGTAGTTGATTTCAAGTGTTATAGCATTGTGGTCAGAAAAGAAGCTTGATATGATTTCAATCTTAAATTTATTCAGCCTTGCCTTGTTTCCCAACATATGGTCTATCTTTGAGAATGTTCCATGTGCACTTAAGAAGAATGTGTATTCTGCTGTTTTGTGAGGGTATGCTCTATGTATATCGATTAAGTTCATCTGATCATATGTTTCATTTAATTCCACTATTGACTTGTTGCCTTACTCTGCATGATCTATCCCTGGATGTAAGTGGGGTGTTCAGCTCCACTCCTATTATTGTGTTGCAGTTAATTTCTCCCTTTGGGTCTATTAAGGGTTGCTTTATATTCCTTTGTGCTGCTGTGTTAGGTACATATATTTTTATAAGTGTTATATCCTCTTGGTGGAAAGTCCCCTTTGTCATTATATACTGCCCCTCTTTGTCTCTCATAGTCTTTTTTATCTAGAAGTCTGCTTTGTCTGATATAAGTATGACAACACCTACTTTCTTTTATTTGCCATTTGATTGGAGTATTTTCTCCCATCTCTTCATTCTGAGCCTGTTTGTTTTTAGAGCTGAGATGTGTTTCCTGGATGCAGCATATTGTTGGGTCTTGTTTTCTAATCCACCCCACCACTCTGTGTCTGTTGATTGCAGAATTCAATCGATTTACATTTAGAGTGATTATTGATACTTGAGGGCTTAATCCCACCTAATCTATATTTTCATTTTTTCTCTTCCTTTGTGTTTCTGACTACCGTTTCTCTTTGGAGGTTTTCATGGAGGTTGTCTCTTTTTTTATGATCTATGGCTCTGCTCTGATTTTTTTGTTTGCTGGTTACTGTGAGGTTTGTATGAAGATCTCATAGATGAGATAGTCCACTTTCTGATAGCCTCTTATCTCCATTAGCCTAAGCACGTTCCATCCCTTTCCTCTTGTCCTTCTGAGTTATTGTTGTCAAAAGTTATTCATTTTTGTGTTGTGAGTTTGTGACTAAGTTGAAGTGTTTATAGTTACTATTGATGCTTTCCTTCCCTTCTTCTTTTAAGTTATAATTAAGTATTTCCTACCCTGTTGTGAAACAGAGCTGTAGCTTTCTGATTTTGTCTGTCTATTTATCTCTTTGCTCAAAGCTTTGTAGATATTTGCCTTCTTTTTATTTCGGGTATGAGGGTGTTCTTGATCATTGCTTGTATCTGAGATCTAGTGTCGTTGAACTCCCTCAGCCTTTGTTTATCTGGGAAAACTTTGATTTCTCCATTGTATCATTAGGATCATTTCACTGGATAGAGTATTCTTGGCTGAAAGTTTTTGCCTTTCAGTATTTTTGATATATCATTGCATTCTTTCCTTGCCTGTCAAGTTTCTGCCAAGAAATATGCTGAAAGCCTGATAGGTGTTCCTTTGTAGGTTATTTTCTTCTGTCTTGCTTCCCTTAATATTTTTTCTTTGTTATTGGTTTTTGCCAATTTTACTATTATATGCCTTGGAGAAGGTCTTTTAGCATTGATGTTATTTGTCGTTCTGTTGGCTTCATTTATTTGTAAGTCCGGTTCTTCCTCAAGTTTGGGAAGTTCTCAGCTATTATTTCTTTGAACAAGCTCTCTTCTTTCTGCCTCTCTTCTCCCTCTGGAATACGTATAATTCTTATGTTGCTTTTATAATTGAGTCGTATATTTCTACAAGAATTCCTTCCTTTTTTTTTCTTTTTTATCTCATTAATTATTTTCTTCAAATCCAGTTTTTCTGATTGTTTTTTTTAATAGCTTCAGTCTCTTTGATGAAGTATTCCTTTTCCTCATTAATTTTATTCCTGAATGCATCAAACTGTCTGAACATTCCTGTAACTTGGTGAGTTTCTTTATGACAGTTATTTTGAACTCTGTCATTTAGATTGTAAATTTCTGTGACTTCAAGTTTCGTTTCTGGAGATTTCTCATTTCCTTCTGCCCTGAATTGTTACTGTGGTTTCTTATGGTGTTTGATGAACTAATTTTTTGCCTGTGTATTTGTGGTAGTATCAGGTCGCAGATTCCACATGCTATAGCTGTGGGGGAAGCATGAGCTGTGTTTTTGTTCCCACCCCATATGCTGGAAGTTGTGTGGGTACAGTAGGTGTTTCCACTCGCTGGGAAAGCATTCCCACTGGGCTCAGAGCTGCCGCCACATGGAGGCACGTGCACAGTTGTCAGACCACAACACTGCTATGGGTATTTGTGCCACCTGGGAAATCATTTACATGTGCGTGTATATCTGCTGCTGCCTTTTCTTATGCTCATGCCAGCCTCTGTGCTTGGTGGGTGGGGCTTCTTCATGGGTTCTGAGCATTGGCCAATCATTGGGACTGCAGTGGCATGGTGCTCTTTCCAACCATCCAGGAAAGCATTCATGTGCGGGTCCAAGGCTCCCGCCAACCCCTCCCAGAGTTGCACCAAGGCGCATTCCTACTTTTGGGGATGCAGCAGTACTATTGGCTCTCACACTAACATGGGAAGTGCTTGGGTGTGTGCACAGTGCTGCCAGGGAAGGGTTGGGGATAGGAATGAATTCATAGTACATGCAATGACAAGCATAAATGTCAAAATAATTATGCTGAGTGAAAGAAGACAGTAAAAAATGAGTACATAGTATATGATGCCATTTATAAACATTTTAGGAAAATCTATAGGGAGATATACTAGATCACTCATTGCTTGGTTATGGGAATGTGTTTGCAAACGGCAGGGAAAGAGGAATTAAAATGAGCATGAGGAAATTTGGGGAAGATAACGTTCCTTTTCTTGATTGTGGTGATGTTTCAATAAGTTATAATCAAAATGTATCAAATTGTTCACTTTAAGTGTATGCAGTTTTCTGTATGTCGTTAATACCTCAATTAAGCTAGAACATGTAGGGGAAAGAGAGGGAGAGAGAGCCAAACGAAGGAAAAGGGATGAATAGAATGACTGAGTGTGAAAATTAAGTGGACAAAAGGAAGAGGGAGACACAGGAGGCATGAAGTCTCTGGCTTTGGCATCTCCTTCCCCTGGAGTCTCCCATACTGGGCAGCTGACTGGACCATTCTGATGCACTCTCCTCACCTCACAAGTCACTGTCTGCCAGCAGAAGAAGGAGGGCGACTATGAGGTCCAGTGACGATGCCTAGGCTATTACCTGCCTCATGGCGACCTGCGGAAGCTGTGATGACTAGATATGACTAGATCTGAGGTCCCTTTTTCCCATCTGGTCTCCAGAGAAGCTTGACTGGAACAGAACGAAACCACATTGGATGGACACAGGCTCCGAGCCTTTCTAGACTTGACCCCTGACTGGCTCACAGGGGACTAAGCTGAAAGTTTTCACCTTCCTTAAGTCCTGAAAGTGACTGCAACTTCTGTCCTGCGGTGTCACACCACTTCATCCCTCAGGGACACCAGAATTGGTGAAACCAGCACAGACATTGCTGTCATGTAAAATGAATCCCCACTTCAGTGGAAGGTATCCCTTCTTAGGAAAATTTGGAACATTCCTCCCCTTCACTCTGTGCAGCCATCACACCCCTCTCAGTTCCTCCATATTCCTCCCCCACTGAAGGCCTGGCAGTCTCAGGTTCCCCTTTTCTGCTTCATTCTCTGAAGCTCAGATTCACCAGGACTTCCAGATCAATCTTCCTCAATGGCTCCTCTCCCCACTCATGGGTCCTCCATGACGGGAAACAGGCTAAGATGGGAGAAGTGGGTGAGACATGACTCTGCAGTCACCTTGGGCCTTTTGAGCTGAAATGACTAGGTGTCTGGGAAGCCTGAATCCCAGAGAAACACCAAGGCTCTAGGAAGAGTGTATCTGCTCTGGATGTAAAAGTGAATAAAACTCGGGGGGAGAAATCTGAGGGAAAAGAAAGAGTCTTTTTTCATCTTTCTCTGTACAGAGTCCAACTAGCCTCACAGGACAGACTCCCCAACAAACAGCCCAGAGCATCGCAGGCATGAGGCAGGCTGCGCTGTTCTGCAGTGGGTCTCTGGGAACAGATTACATTATCTGTACAAACTGTGCAGACGACCACCGCTGAAGATACCCAAAGGCTGAGAATTAAAGTCACAGTCGTGGCACTCTCTCAGACTTTTTGTGTGTGAGCTTCACATTCTCAATGTGAAGTAGTGATTCTCTGAGAATGCACACTATGAATATTCTAATGATTAATAATATTAATATATTATTGTTATACATCGCCTACATTATACATTATATACTGTACATTATAATTATAAATTAATGTATAATTATTATACATTAATATATTATTATATATTAACTATTATAATATCATTACAATGACTGATAATAGTTATCACTATTGACTAATTTCTTCTAAGCAACATGACTGGAAAGCTTTGCATGAATTATCTCAGTTACAGTCACAATTTTAGAGATTTATTCCCATTTTAAGCTAAAGATGTGGAGGCTGAGAAATATTAAATAACTTGACAAAGAAGGAAAAAAATTACTTCAAAGCTAAATTAAACACCTATTCAAACTATGTGTCAAAGAAAGAAAGACGTTTTCTGACTTACAAACAGACTCAAAGTTGACCTCCCACAGGCCTGCAGTGAAAGAACCGGTAAAGAATGTACATCAGGAAGAAGAAATGTGAACCCAGGAAAACATAACAGGAGTCATGAGGAAAGGAAAAAACCGTCTGTCTAATTTAGTATTAGTTTTAAAACAAGACATTAAAAGAACATTTGAACCAAAATTCCAGATGATTACCACATGGAAGAATAGAGGAGAGAAGATTTAGCTAAAAGATAACTCATTTTTTAGGGAAGATATAAATACTAAGATACTCTATTATTGTTTAACACATTGCTCTCAGAAACTGATAAGTCTGTGGGACAAACGTAAGTAATGATAAAGACGATTTGAAGAGTGCAACATACTCGATCAGGCAAATAGAAATATCCCAACACACTGGTTTATTGTGAGACTTGTGATGCTGAAAACAGTCGTTCTCCTGACAGCATCATACCACAATGGCATATCAATTTTCATGAATCAAATTTCCAACACATATAAATCTAAAAAAAGGGACAATCCAGTGTTTCATTATATGCAACTGTGATTCAACATGCAACAAAACCAGAAAAAGAGACCCAGAAGTAGGTGTTTTTTTTGAGAAGACAGATATAACAGCTCTTTAGTGATATATTATGTTGGAATCTATTGCAATATTACACAAAAAGGACAATCCATTTGGACTAGGTATGTTTTCTCTGTGACTGTGAGGGCAAAACTCTAAGGAATCCCCTGATTGTGATAACTCTTTGTCTTAAAATACAAATAGATAACACTCAGGAAAGGGAAATGAGAGAACAAAATGAGAAAGAAAGATCTCTTTTCTCTCCTCACCTGAAACCCAATCGCTCACCTCCGAAAGATCACTGTCTGTATCTTCTCTGTCATGCAAAGGAATCAAAGAAAAGAAAATTATTGGTATATATTAAAGTTTCAAGAGCTCAAAGCAAGAAGACATCGGGACCCTTGCAGAGGCATTAATGTAGTGTGAACTCCATGACATCTGCGCCGTCTTCTGTTTTCTTCATCGTGTTTGTCGGGATGTCCTTCTTGGCCCCTCACTCTCCCTGCCTCGCTAGCGAGTGTGTCTGCATCAGTGCTACCGCCAGTCTGTGTCTTGCCATCTTCACTTTCCCTTCCTGTTTCCTGATATCTTCCTCAGTCACCAGAAGACGTTTGCAAAGGAGCTGTGGGATGTACAGACCAGGTCCTGGGATCATCTCTGCCGATCTGAAGACCAGGCAGGGGTGGGCATGGGACTGGAGTTCAGAACACCTGTGAGTTCACCTGGCAGGGATACACCTGTGCTACTAGGTGCAAGGTTGGGCAGGGCTTTGGCAAGGTCCAAAGCACTTAACAGTTCTCCTGTACTCTGCAGGCCTGGAGACCTTGCAGTCTCTTCTGCCAGCAGAGTTGTTGGGGCTGCTCCAAGGTTTCCTCCCATGGATGGCATCTGACCTCATTGCCAGGATAGGATGTGATTCTTGTAACTGGCCTCATGAATATGTAACTGTACATCCTCAAAGGTATGGAGATGCTCAAACCAGGCTTTGGTTTAGATTACTTTCCACAATCATTTCACTTCCTCTGTGATGATTGGACCATCATACTTCTTTTCCTCTTACCCTATAAAAATAAATTGTGAAAGTGGATCAGAGTTGTAAATGAAGCCTGCCTTCCCAGGACAATGATGTTAAATGCCTTGTACTTCTACTCTCTCTCTCTCCCTGTGGGAATTAATCTGACCTGTGTCCTGGGACATCATCAAAGAGATTTGGGTCAAGAAAAGAAACCAAGAGTTCAAAACTCAGGACTACGGCAGGTCATTTCTTCCCCCCATGTTGTTAGACACTTATGTGTATGACTTTATTCTATTTTTGTCCTTGTCACTCTCAACAACAAAATCCTTGGAGCTCCCTGTCAGGACACACGGTCCCCAGTCTTTTTCTAAATCCCAAATCATACAATTCTTCTATACTATATGACTATTCATTTGATTAACCCATTGATAAGTTGGTGTTCATAGCTCTCTTAGAGCTTAAATCAGTAGTGAAATTATCATCCACCCCACTCCTAGTGACTCTTATTTGACAACTGTGAACATTAAATCTCAGTGCAGAGAAGGTATGTCTGAAAAAACTCAACTTACAAATGGAGATTGTACTGTAAGTGGGAAGTACACACTGGATTTATGAAACTCAGGAAAAAAATGTAAACTCTCTCATTATTAAGTTTTGTATAGACAGCACCCACATTGATAATATCTTGATTATAGTGGGTTAAAATATACTATTAAAATTAGTTTCACCTGTTTGTTTTCATTTTTTAAAATGTGGCTACTAAAAAATATTTAAATTCCATAATATATAGTGCTTAATGTTACGATTGGACAGTGCTGGTGAAGCCATCAGTGAAAAGAAAGTCCAGAGAAAGTGATTAGGAAAAATTTTTCCCTAGAAAAGGAGTCTACAGTGGCCCACACTGCCATATGCAGCAAAAAGTCTCATATACACACACACACACGCACACACACACACTGACATAATGAAGCAAACCTCTTCCTAGAGTCCCACCACTTCTCACATGGTATGAGGTTGCACTCTTACTTAGTCCTAACTGGACTTATCTCAAGAAAGAAGACAGAAGTCTAGGTAAATTACCAATTAGGAAGATCTAAAACCAGAGACTAAAGCTCAAGATAAGTGGTGAATTTCCTGTCGTGGCTTCTGTTATTAATTCAAGATGTTAGGGAGACTTTTCCAAGGAGGGTTGTTTTAAAACTCACTTTTTCTTTACTATGTAAAAATAGACAGGGTATGTAAAGAATAATTACTCTAGCCAATCAATGAAAAGGAGATGATACAACACGAATACCCTTATTATAAGTCACTCCTCGATTAGAGAGTCAGGGAACAGCTGACATTGGGTTAATTTGGCCTTAATTAGGCTGATTCTGATTTCATGACCGTCATATTGATTGTACTTTGCTAGAAGCTATGAAACTTCCCAGCCCCCCTACTATTTAACCACCAAGGCCCACCAACCAGACCAGTCCTTGCTGACACATCCCCTGCCTCCATCCATTCTGACAAGACCTGGAGGATTTTGCCCAAATCCCACTCTGTCCCTGCGCTCTTCTCCCTGCCCCAGGGCCAGGGAATCATTTTCTCCAAGGCTCAGGCTCTGCGTGTACCCAGCTCTGGGGATGGCACTTCTCCCTTCAGTGAAGAAAGGGATCAGAGTGCAGACCCTGTGAACTGCAGCAATTGGACAAAGACTGGGGTTTGCTGACAGAAAAGAACCTTTAGTGGGCACGGTTGCCAGGGTCCAAGAAACCGCAGTCATTCCTCCAGGAACTGTGATGCAGGTCAGAGCAGGAATGTCTGTATGTCTTTGGCTTGGGAATGCCTGTAGTGTGACATAGGTGACATTGGTAATGCATTTGCCAATGTTGTTCACTCATTTATTCATCATATGTCATGGAGTGCTTTCTACATCAGGCAACAGTCTCATGCTCTGGGGATCACAGGCAGTGTCAGAAGAATTTCTAAATTTCATTTCTAATATATAGGTACAGCACTGGTAATACACTAGGTGTTCCAAGCATTTTTCAAACATTAGCTCCTTTAATACTCTCCATAAACCTACAAAACAGGTATGCTGACCATTATTGCCAACTGAGAGATGAAGAAACTGAGGCACCAATCAGGTAAATAACTCAGTCAATACAAATATCTTATAAGGGATTGAGATGGAATTTGGACGTGAGATGTTAGCTCCATAGTCTGTGATCTTAACCATGACATTTACTCTCTAAAGACTTCACATCATGAAAAAATTTGATCAGTTATCCATTTGCTTGGTGCATTGAGCAGCCACACTATTTTATCTGTCTGAAAAATAGAATATGTGCGTAGAAACTACTGTACATACACACTCAAATTACATCTCCCTATGTCCCAAGTCCCTTAAAATTAATAAAGAGAACATTTCAGAATGTTTCTTGCCCAGGTTGGGAGGACTCTGAGGAAATCTCAATGTTGCTATAAGAAGCTGCGGACAGGCTGGGAGTGGGTCTCAGGGGAAAGGTGTCCTCAGGAGTCACGATTGAATGACAACATTGATGGGAGGGTCTCAGCATTGACTGAATTCAGGGTCTGGTGGTGTTTTAACCTGGCTCTTATCTTCTGGCTGTGGGTTTATGGTGATGCAGCACAGGGAGAGGGGATAGTTCACTGTGTTCTTGGGGAAACCAGACACATGAAAGAGAGGGAATGATGATTTCCTTAAACAATCGACTCGTGGTGGGAAAAATTTGTCCTAGAAGAGACAGTCGTGGGCCTGCTATAATCAGAAAGAGTTGCCTCTGCTTCAGCCAAAGCAGACAGCCTTTGCTCATGCACTCATTTGATCTCAATGTGAGGAAGGTGGAGGAAATCATGTAATGCTCTTATGGATGTGAGATCTGTGATGGTGGAGACTGTGCTAGGAGTTTCTGAAAGGCTGCCCTGAGGCATTTCAGACCTTTGCAGTGACCAGAATGACAAGTGTAAGCACCCCTGCCTATGTCTGGGAACAGTTAGTGTGTCAAGGAGAAGGTTCCCTGGTGCAGAGACTCACAGGAAGAAGTGAGTTTGACCAGGGAAGGTCAAAAATGTGGCCAGTGTGGCTGGAGGGAGCCTGAGAAGAGAGAGGAGTGGAGAGAGGAGGGTGATCAGGCTGGATCCTGGGACATGGTAGACTGTTACTTTCTCTTCCTCTGTGACAACATTACTCTAAATCCTGCCACCTACAAAGTACAAATATTTAACATCTCACAATTTCTGTTAGCCAAGCATCAGGCATGGCTTAGCTGGGTGCCTCTGACTCAAAGTCTCTGTGAAGAAGGGGCTGTGGTCTCAACAGGCCTCAAATGGGGGAGGATTCCCACCCAAGATTACTCACATGGGTTTTGTCAGGTTCCATTTGGACTAAGAGTCTGAGCTCCTGTCTGTCTGTTGGCTGGACACTCCTTCAGTTCTCTCCTATGGAGCCTCTACATAGTGCAACTGAAAACATCAGCACTTGCTCTCCCAGTTCTGGTGATTTGATAGAGTGAGAGTGAGAGTAAGAGCGAGTGAGCGTGAGAGAGAGAGAGAGAGAGAGAGAGAGAGAGAGAGAGATGGAAACAGAAGGAGGGAGGTAAGTAGGGAACCTAAGTAAGCCAGTAATCGGGAAGTGACAGAGGTTTTGTAATTAAAACTTGGAAGTGACATCCCATCACCTTGGCTGTGTTCTGTTGTTCAGAAGCCAGATACTGACCACTTAGTGGTGACAGAAGGATGTGCACTCCAGGGGGCAGGGAGCAGTGGGAACATTGTGGAGACTCCCACCACATAGGCCAACATGAGCCTCTTGGGACTGATTCTGAGTAAAACAGGGGACCGTGGAAGGGTTAATGCCAATGGATCACAATGACTGAATTTCCACTAATTTCAAACCCTTCAGGATGCAGACCTGAAAATGAGGCTCAGAGTGGCAGTGACTCACCAAAGATCACAAATCTGGGACTTAGAGAAGTTTTGACTGGTATTCTATGTGATGTCCTACTCCTTGTACTTCCTCCATCTCTAAGTGTGTGCATTAGACACATGTGACACCAGCCCAGAGGTGTTGTACTTATTATTACATATACACTTGATGAGGTCCCTAGGAAGCTGTTTTTAGCCCAATCTTCGTTGTGCGGCTTGGGAGACTGGGGAGATCTTGAGAGGCACAGCAGCTTTTCCAGGACACAAAACTGGTAGGAAAAACGAGGTCTGACCTCAGCTCTGTCTCCTCAAAGCTGGGGCCTGGATCCACGCCCAAGTAGCTGTGGGGAGGGTGGTGATGGGTATTTGTGTACAGTGATGGAGATTACATGGGCAAGGAGGGAGAGCAGTCAACAGCCTAGTGGGGGCTTTGGGTGGGTCTCATTGAAGGAAAGGGCTAAGTAATAGAACCTTAAAGAAGTGACCTCACTTCCTTGGTGACAGCACCCAACAGAACTTAGAACTCTGGTTACCAGGCACTCACATTGTAATCAGAGCCTCTTGTCCAGTTCATTTGAGTGGAGACACTCTACACAGCAGGAAGTTCTCGTGTTGTCCCATGACATTCTGAGGCTCTGGCCTCCGGAAAGCCAAGGAAGAGAGCGAGTTAAGTCGCGTTATACATTGGCTCAGCCCTCACTGCGAATGTGTGTGGCGTTTTGGCAAGAGGAACCATGAGGTAACAGTGTAGGCCAGGGCAGACCACTCTAGTTCAGGCCAGAACTGTGATCCCAAAAGGACAGCCCCACACACCTTGACCCTCATTGTGTGTGTGTGTGTGTGTGGGAGGTGGATTTAGAGAAGGTGGGGATGAGGAGGACCCAGCCTGGGCAGGAGCAGGAATCTAGATGGTGGGAGTCGGGCAGTGTGTCATGTTCATACTCCAGATCTTGGCTGCAGGAGAGGAAGGTGAGTGCTGGGGACCAAGATCCTCTATCCGCATGTGAATTCCAGGCTCTCAAGGTGTCTGCACATTCCTTCCCTGGTGGAGTCTATGCAGATTCCCCTCTGTGCCTGATCTGTAGTGGGGTTTCCCACTGTGGCAAAGTCCAGGCATGTCCCTGATCCCTCCTGGCCTGACTGCTGGGCACTGTCACTGCAGAGCTGCACCCAGGAGATGGTCGAGGAGCTGGTCGGTGCTTTCCAGTTTGCCATCTCCCTGGAGTGGACACAGGTGCACCAGTCCATCAATGACCAGGGCTGCTCTGAGGTGACTGTAGGTGCAGAGGGGTCTTCACACCAAGGACCCTGAGATGATCAAGGCAGTAGTAGAATCCAGACTCAAATATGAGATTCCCCTGGGACCAGCTGCCACAGAATTTTCTCGCTACAGTGGCCCACAGTCCCACTCCCAAAGGAATCTGGACATCTACTCCTCCCTAAAAGCTACACAGGAGGGTAGAGAGACACGTCATACCTCCTGGTGGTTCACCATGATGTCACTGACTGTATGTTCCTCCTCCTCTGCCCCAGTGTGAGGACGAATCCACTGTGAATTTAAATGAGGCCTGCAGGATGCGTGGCTTCCAGGCAGGCATGATGGAGAAGCTGACAGAGTCCATTGCACCAGCTTTGCTGAGTAGGATCATCTCCAGCTTCACCACCTTCATGGTCAACTTCTCGGCCTCAGACATATCCCACCAGGTCTGGGACCAGCTGTTTACTAAGTGAGTAGCCACTCGCCCCTCAGCACAGTGGTGACTCTGCCCACTGCCAGCTCTGTACCTTGGGCAAATCCCCACATCTCTCTGAGCCTCAGTTTGCTCTTCTGAAAAGTTGGGGTGGGGAGGATAAATTTCATGGTGATCTTGTAGGGACTAATGGGATCAGCCATGGCAGGTGCCTGCCTGGTGCTTGGATCTGCAGAGAGGGCTGTGGACATGCTGCTGTTGGCCCCCGGCAGCACCGAGCTGGGTTGGTCCCTCAGAGCTGGCCAGGGGCAGTCCATCCCCTGGTGCCTCACCCAGAGCATCCAATGGCAGGCTCGGCGCCAGTCCCACCCCACTCGCCACTGCCACGACCATCGTCCTCCCTTGGGAGGCCTGGGAAGGACAGGGACCCGGGTGTGGGAGGCCGCCAGAACTCAGGTCTGGCACACCGCTTGCCAGGCTGATTCTCCTCTGACGGGGGCCCAGCACACGCCCCAGGAGACTTGGCAGCTGTCCCCAGGGCTATGTCCTCCGGAACTCATCCCCTTGGAAGGGGCCTGGCCCAGGTGCCAGGTTCGGGTGGTTGGCCAGCATCCTTGGGAGAAAGCAGGCAAGCCGAACCAGGCTTGCAGTGCCCTGGGCGTGACACTTGCGACCTCAGGCAGAGGGCCTCACACATGCCCTTCATGGCAGATTTCTCCCCGGAGCCATGGCCTGGGCCCTAGGAAGGCCAGGCCTTCCTGACTCTAGGGAGGAGGTTGGGACCTGTCGCCAGAAGGGCTTGCCCAGTGTGGCCCTGGCTACATAGCCCTGTGGTGCCATCTGCCTGTCTTGGCACTTCTGACTCCACAGAGCCTTTCCTACACCTGGGCTGGCTGCAGTTGCAAAGTTCAGGCGTGGGGTGAGGCCATGGCTTTGACTTTCCAGGAAGAAATGAGCCCCTGGATGAAGCAGCTGGCCCAGGCAGAGCCTTGAGCTTGAAGCCCAGTACGCCTGTGGCCATCAGGGGCAGAGCAATTCTTCCAAGGAAGGAAAGCGGCCTTCAAGATGAGTGGGAGTGGGGGAGGGGAGGGAGACAACAGCTGAAGCCACGTCCAGAAGGCCGGCAATGGAACAGCTGCAGCAGGATGGTGCCAGAGTTCTGCCCCCGCCGGTCCGAGCCTAGAGGGAGGGTGAGGCCTTCATTGAGGACCCCTGCGGCCAACCCTTGGCCCCTGCACTCCTGCATGCACCCTTGACCTGTTCGGGGGTGTGGGGGGTTGAACCCAAGCCCCCAGGGCTCCCGGAGCGGCCAGAGAAAGAAGGGTCCATGGGGGATGTAGGCGAGGTGGGCAGGGCATGCCACCTTCCTCTCCTCAGGTCCCTGAGGGGGAGGGAGAGAGAGAGAGGGAGAGAGAGAGAGATCCATGACCTCTGAGTAGCTGCCTCCACCGCTGGCTGGTGCCAACATACACACCATCCCACTTGCACCCACCACCCCCACGCCCACCCCGGGGCCAGCCCCACCACAGAGAGGCCGGTTCCTGGTCACCTCCATTCCTTCTCTTCCAGACCTGATCCCATTGCATTGGAAACTGTTCAGACAAGCCTTTACATGTCCCTCTGCATGACAATCATCTCCCTCCCTTCTCCCATCCCACAGGCCCACCCACGACATCCACCTTTGTCATTAGCTCAGGAGAGGATGCAAGATGACAGTCTCTGCCATTGTGTGGAGAGACTCAGTTTCCCGGGTTTCTCCCATGGACATATGTTCTTCAGCTGGGTCTGATTTGCGCCATTGAACCTGTCTTGTTAATGATTTGGCCAGCCATGAGAACCTGAAGGGAAATGACGGAGGGGCATTCTCTCTCTGCCCCCAACAACCTTTATCTGGGTCGGTCCCTCAGACCTGGCCAGGGGCAGCCCATCCCCCAGCGCCCTCTCCTGGGGCATCCAAGTGCAGGCTCAGCGCCCACCCCACCCCTCTCACCACTGCCAAGACCATCATCCTCCCTTGGGATTCTTGGGGAGGACAGTGACCTGGGTGTGGGAGGCCGCCTGATCTCTGGTCTGGCACTCTGCTTGTCGGGCTGCTTCCTCCTCTGACGGGGCCCAGCACATGCCCCAGGAGACTTGGCAGACGTCCCCAGGGCTATGTCCTCCATAACTTTTCCCCTCGGAAGGGGCCTGGCCCATGTGCCAGGTTCGGCTTTTTGGCCAGACTCCTTTTGATAAAGCTGGCAAGCAGAGCCAGGCTTGCAGTTGCCCTGGGCGTGACACCTACGACCTCAGGCAGAGGGCCTCACGGGTGCCCTCCATCGTGGATTTCTCCCTAGAACCATGGCCTGGGCCCTAGGAAGGCCAGGCTTTCCCGACGCCAGAAAGGAGGCTGGGAACTGACCCAAGAAGGGTATGCTCAGTGTGATATAGGCTCCCAAATGCCTACGGGCTGCTGGCACTGCACTTCCTGCTTTGCCATATGCCTGTCTCGCCCCTTTTGTCTCCACAGACCCTTTCCTCCACCTGGCTGCAGTCGCCAAGTCTAGGCATGAGGTGAGGGCATGGCTTTGTCTTTCCAGAAAGAAATGAGCCCCAGGGCAAAGCAACTGGCCTAGGAAGAACCTTGAGCTCGAACCCCAGTCTGACTGTGGCCACCCTGGGCAGACCCACCCTTCCAAGGAAGTGATGCGGCCTGCGATCTGTGAGGAAATGTGGGAGGTGAGGGAGACAGCAGCTGAAGCCAAGTCAAGAAGGGTGGGGTTCCTTCAGCTTCAGCTGGTAGTCACCGAGGGATGCCCCAGCCAGTCAGAACCTGGCGGGAGGATGGGGCCTTCACTGAGGACCCCTGAGGCCAGCCCTAGTCCTGGGTGGCCGAGCATGCACCCTTGGCCTGAGGGGAATGAACCCAAGCCCACGTGGTTCCAAGATGCCAGAGAAAGAAGGGACCATGGGATAGGTAGGCGAGGTGGGTAGGGTGCCCCACCTTCCTCTCCTCAGGTCTCCGAGGGAGAAAAGAGAGAGAGACACAGAGAGAGTGAGAGAGAGAGAAAGAGAGATCCCTGACCTCTGAATCGCTGCCTCCACCATTGGTACCAACTCACACGCCATCCCACTTCCACCTACCACCCCCAAGCCTGCCCCGGGGCCAGCCCCACCACAGAGAAACGGGTTGCTGGTCACCTCCGTGCTGTCCCTTCTGGACCTGACCCCGGTGCACGGGAAACGGTTCTGACAAGACATTACATGTCCCTCTGCATGACAATTGTCTTCTTCCAGTCTTGACTTTCACATGCCCACCCCCAACATCCTCCTTTCTCATAAGCTCAGGAGAGGATGCAAGATGAGAATCTCTGCCTTTGTGTGGAGAGACTCATTTTCTCGGGTTTCTGCCATGCACTCATATTCTTCAGTTCGGTATGATTTTCTCTTGTGAATCTGTCTTGTTAACGGTTTGGCAAGCCATAAGAAACTTAAGGGAAAGGGCAGAGTGGGATTCTCTCTCTGGCCCCGACTGCCTCGAGCTGGGTCAGTCCCTCAGACCTCTCCAGGGGCAGCCCAACCCCAGGCGCCCTCTCCCGGGACATCCCGGGGCAGGCTAGCTGGCAGCCCCTCCCCACCCGCCACTGCCACGACCATCGTCCTCCCTCATGAGGCCTGGGCAGGACAGGGACCCGGGTGTGGGAGGCCTCCTGATCTCACATCTGGCACACCCGTTGCCAGGCTGCTTTCTCCTCTGACGAGGCCCAGCACACGCCCCAGGAGACTTGGCAGCCGTCCCCAGGGTTATGTCCTCTTGACCCTGTTCCCTCTGGAAGTGGCCTGGCCCAGGTAGGATGTTTGGCTGGTTGTCCACCCTCCTTTGGAGAAAGCAGGTGAGCCGATCCAGCCATCCTGTCGCCCTCTGCCTGGCACATCTGCACTCAAACAGAAGGCGTCACACGTGCCCTTCATCATGCTTTTCTCCCTAGAGCCATTTCCTGGGGTACTCTTAGTGTTATGTTAGTGTTATGTTTGGTTTCCGGTTACTGTCAGTTTTAGGGTTTGGTTTAGTTTTCGGGTTTGTGTTAGGTTTATATTTAGGTATATGTTTCTGGTTAGGGTTAGCTTTATGGTTCTAGTTAGGGATAGGGTTATGATTTGCATTAATGTTATGTTTGAGTTTAGGTTAGGGTTAGGGTTGAGGTTAGTGTTATGGTTGATTGCCAGGTTTGGGTTAGATTTCAGGTTAGGGTTAGGGTTCAGTTAGCATAGGGTTATCATCTGGTTAGTGTAAGTGTTAAGGTTTCTGTTACTATTGGGGTTACGATTATGGTTAGCATTAGGGTTATGGTTCTGGTTAGTGTTAAGGTTTGGGTTTGGTACAGATTTGTTTTACGTGTAGGGTTAGTTTTAGAGTTTAGGGTTAGGCTTAGGGTTAGGGTCAGTGGTCAGGTTCACTTTAGCGTTGGAGTTAGTGTTAGGGTTCGAGTTAGATTTAAGGTTAGGGTTAGGTGTAGTGTTAGTGTTAGTTTTTGGGTTAATGTCAGAGTCAGGGCTTGGTTTTGATATCAGTTTAGGCTTAGGGTTGTGGTTGGGTTAGGCTTCGGGTTAGTGTTAGGGTTCGGGTTCGGGTTCGGGTTCTTGTTAGGGTTAGGATTCAGGTTAGCATTCGGGTTAGTGTTAGGATTTGGGTTATGCTGAGGTTAGGGTTAGTATTCGGATTAGGGTTATTATTAGGTTTCGGGTTCGAAAAATGCTGAGCTTTAGCTTTAGTTTTCTTGTTAGGGTTAGGGCTGGGTTTGGGTTAGGGTTAGGTTTACGTTTTGGTTTCCGATTAGGGTTATGGTTAGCGTTAGGGTTCGATTTAGATCTATGATTAGGGTTAAGGTTAGGGTTAGCGTTGGGTTTGGATGAGGGTTTGGGTTAGCGTTAGGGTTAGAAATATGTTTAAAGTTCAGGTTATGGTTAGGCTTAGCAATAGGGTTCAGGTTAGGGTAATGTTTAGTTTTAGTTTTAGGACTAGTGTTCGAGTCAGGGTTAGGCTTAGGGTTCAGTTTCATGTTCTGGTTAGGGTTAGGGTTAGAGTCAGGCTAAGATTAGGTTTAGGGTTAGGGTTACAGTTCAGGCTAGGATTGCTGATATGGTTAGGGTTAATTTTCATGTTAAGTTTAGGGTTATGTTTAAGGTCAGGGTTGTTTTTGGGTTAGGGTTATGGCTAGGGTTCGAGTTCATTTTCTGGTTAGGGTTAGGGTTATGTTTTGCTTTGTTGGGACGGTTAGGATTAGGGTTACTGTTAGGGTTATGTTAAGGTTTAGGGTGAGGTTAGTGTTTGGATTAGGATTAGAGTTAAGGTTTGGGTTCTCGATGGTGTTAGTGTTAGGGTCGGATTAGGCTTTGTGTTTGTGATAGTTTTAGGGTTAGGGTGAAGGTTCGGGTTAGAGTATGGGTTAAGTTTGGGTTTCCGGTTCTTGTTAGAGTTCGGGTTAGCTTTAAGCTTAGGGTTAGGGCTGGGGTTCGGGTTAGTTTTGGATAAGGGATAGGGCTGGGTTCCGGTTGGGTTTGGGTTCGAGTTAAGGTTAGGTTTAGGATTCAGATTCGGGTTACGGTTAGGGTTATTTTTCGTGTTAGACTTAACGTTATGGTTAGGGTTAGAGTTTGGGTTAGGGTTATTGTTAGGGTTAGGGTTAGGTTTTGGCTTAGAGTTCAAGATAGGGTTATGTTTTGGTTCGGGTTAAGGTTGGGGTTAGCGTTAGTTTTATTGTTAGGGTTAGTGTTTGGTTTAGGGTTATGGTTGGTGTTTGTTGTTGGTATCAGGTTAGGTTTATTATTAGGTTTCGGGTTAGTGTTTGAGTTAGTGTCAGGGTTTGGATTCGGGTTCGGGTTAGGGTTAGTGTTCACCTTAGGGTTAGGGTAAGTTTTAGGGGTAGGATTGGGTTCTGGTTCGGTTTAGGTCTAGGGTTCTGTTTAGGGTTAGGGTTCTGATTCGTGTTCATGTTAGGGTTAGGATTAAGGTTATTGTTAGGTTTAACCTTAGCTTTATTTTGAAGTTTGCCTTCAGATTAGGGTAAGGTTTAGGTTTCGGGTCAGGATAAGATTAGGTTTATGTTTAGTGTCAGATTAGTTTTCGGGTTAGGGTTAAATTTGGGGCCCGTTTTAGGGTTTCGGTTAGGGTTCGGCTTATGCTTAGGGCTAGGTTTAAGGTTAGGGTTGGGTTGGGTTTCGTTTACTGTTAGTGTTCATGTTAGGGTTAGGGTTATGTTTAGTCTTAGAGTTAGTGTTCAGATTAGGGTTAGGGTTAGGGTTAAGGTTGGGGTAGGGTTAGTGTTAGGCTTAGGGCTAGGGCTGGGTTATGTTTAGGGCTAGGGCTAGGATTAATGTTATGGTTATTCTTAGAGTTAGATGAAGTGGTTTGTGTTTCAGTTAAGGTTAGGTTTAGCAGTAGGGATATGATTAGGAATAGGGCTAGTGTTTGTGTTAGGACTGGTTTATGGCTACAACAATGGCTAGAGATAGGGTTAGGGTTGGATTACATGTAGGGTTATGGTGAGAGTTAGGAGTAGGTGTAGTGATAGTGTTAGTGTTGTGACAAGAGTGATCATTAGGGCTGGGCTTAGGGCTAAGTTTAGTTATTACATTTAGAGTTAGGATTCTCTTTAGGTTTATAACTAGATTCATTTTTATGTTTTGGGACGGGGCGTGTTTTGAGGTTAGGGCTAGAGGTATGATTAAGGTTAGGTCTGACATTAGTGTTGTGTGTGCCTTAGGGCAGGGACAATGGAAAGTGTAGGAACAGGCGTCGGGTTTGGGTTTGGGTGAAGACTAGGGTTACAGTAAAGGTTATGCTAGTGTTAGGGTTACTGTTAGGGCTAGGGCTAGGACTAGGTTTTAAGTCAGGTTTAGAGTTGGCTTAGGGTTACAGTTACAGTGAGTGTGCATATGGTTCGTGTTAGGGCTAGGGGGAGTATTAGCGCTTGGGGTAGGTTTAAGGTTAGAGCTAAAGTTGGGTTAGGATTCATGATACAAACCCCAAGCCTAGCCCTAAAACTAATATTAACATTAATCCGAACGTGAAGCCTAATTCTCACTATAGCCCTAACCCTAACCCTAACCATAGCCCTAGACGTAACCTTATCACTAACCCTAACCCTAAATCTAAACCTACAATTACCCCTACACTAAACCTACGTTTAGGACTAACCCAATACCTGACCCTTACCGCAACACAACTCCAACCCAAACAGTAACAATAACAATAACAATAATTCAAGAATTAGCACTAAGCCCAAGCCTAGCCCTATCCCTAACACTAACCATTGTCCTAGACTTAACTCTAACCCTGACACTAGCCCTAGCCCTAACCCTAACCCTAACTGTAACCCTAACCCTAGATCTAGCCCTAACCCAACCTACAGCTGAAACTAATCCTAGCCCTAGCCCTAGCCCTAAAACCCAGACCTTACACTAGCCATAACCCTAACTCTATGTCTAAACCTAGCCCTTGCCCAAACCTTAACCCTAACCCTAACACTATGCTAACTCTAGTACACTAACTCTAAACACTAAGGCTAACACTAAACTTAAATTTAATCCTAACAATAACCCTAAGACTAATACAACCCTAGCTCTAACCCTAACCCTAACCCTCACTGTAACTTTAACCCAAAACTTATCCTTATCCCTAATCTTAAATCCAAGCCTAACGCAATCTTAACCCCAACCCTACCCCTCCTTCTCTCTATAAAACTAGCTCTAACCATAACCAAAACCTCACCCTAACCCTATCCTTAAACCTGGGAACAGGTTTGTATAGGACAGGGAATCCAGAGTAGAGCTGAGCCAAATCATGTCTAGCACCCATTCCTGGAAATAAATTCATACCCCATCTCCCTTCCTTTCAGCTAGTAAGGATCACATAATACCTAAAAAAGATTTGGCACAGATTGCTGTTTGGAATCCTAAACCAAACCAGTACACAAACCCTAATCCGAACCCTAAGCCTAACCTTAACCGTAACCCTAACCGGAACCCAAACCCTAATCCTAACCCTAAACCGAATGCAACCTTAACCCCAACCCTACCCCTCCTTCTCTCCATAAACTAACTCTAACCCTACTCAAACCCTAACCCTAACCCTAATCAATTCCGAAGCCTAAGCCTAACCCTACCCCTAACACTAATCATATGCAGAACACTAATGCTAGCACAAACACTAATATTAACCATAACACTAAGACTAGACATCACCCATCCCTAACATTACCCCAACTTTAACCCTAAACCTAACCCTAACTGTGACCTTATCCCTACCCATACTCTTAACCCAAACACTTAGCCTACCCCTACCCATAACCCTAACCATAATCCTACACTAATGTTACCCATAGCCTTAAAATAACGCTTAACCTAGACCTAATGTTAGCCCTAACCCTAAACCTGGCTCTAGCCCAAGCCCTATCCCTAACCTTAACCCTAAACCTAACACAAACTCTAGCCCTACCCTAGCCCAAACCCTAATCCTAGCCCTAAGCCAACATTTACCACTACCCCAGACACTAGTCATAGCCCTAAATCTAACCCTAACACTAACACTTAGTCTAACCCAACCATAACTCTAACCCTAATCCTGAACAGACTCCTAACACAAACTCTTGCCCTAACCCTAAGCCTATTCCTAACCCTAAGCCAAACCTAAACACTAAACATAATGGTAACCTGAACACTAAACCTACTCTTAAACCTAACCCTAACCCTAATATCAGCCCTAAGCCTAACCCAATTGCTAAGTCTAACACTAGGCTTAACCAAAATGCTAGCACTACACATAACACTAACCCTAAAGCTAGCACTAACCATAAACCTAACCCTAGCACTAGACTTAATCCTACACCTAACCATAGCCCTGCACACAAGCCCTAACCCTAACACAAATCCAAGCCCCAGACCTGACCCTAAACTTAGCCCCAGACATGACCATATCCCTAATCCTAACCCTAGCTCTAGGTCAAATTCTAAACCTACCATAACTATAGACCTAGGTTTAGCCCTAATGATAATCCTAGCCCTTTCCATAGCCCTGGCCCTAACGCTAACTCTAACAATATCACTCTCCCTAAACTTAGTACTAACACTAAGGCTAACCTTAACCATAACCCTAAACCCAACACTAGCCCTAGTCCTAACCCTAACACTAAGCCTAGACATAAGACTAGCCTTAACCCTAACCCTAGTCCTAAAGCAAACAGTAAGCTTAGCTATAACTCTATTGCAACACTAACCTTAACTGTAGATCTAAAACTACCCTAACACAAACCCGTATACTAACCCACCCTAACCGAGTCCTAAACCTATCCATAAATCTAGGCCTATTATCAGCCCTAACCTTAACCCTTGCCCTCAACGGAACTCTAACCCTAATGCTAAATCTAATACTAAACCTACCCCTAACTCTCACCATAACCCTAACCCTAACCCCGACCCTAACCCTAAGCCAAACACTAACACAACACCTACCCGTACTACTACCCCACCCCTAAACTTAACCCAACACTAACCCTAACCCTACCCCTAACCAAACCTAACTCTAACCCTAACCCTAACCTGAACCTTAATTCTCACCCTAGCTCTAGGCTTAACTTTATCTTTTACCCTAACCCTAATGCAACACTAACCCTAACACTACCCATACATCAACCCCTCCCCTTAACCTAAACCTAGACAAACACCTCCCCCTACCCCTAACAATATCCGTAACACCAAGCATAACCCAACCCTAATGCTAACTCTAACACTAATCATAGCCCAAGTTCTAATCCTAACCCTAGCCTTAGTTCTAACACTAACCATAACAGTAGTCATAACTCTAAATCTAGTCCTGTCCCTAGCCCTATCCTTAACCATTACACGAACACTAACCCTAACCCAAAACCTAACCATAACCATAACCCTAATCCAGCCCCACTGCTATCCTTACGCCTACCTCTAATCTTAAAACTTATGCTAACTGTAACTGTACCTTTTATGTAACCATAACACTAACCCTACCGCTGTGACTAACCCAAAACAAATGCCTAGCTCTAAACCTAACCATAGCCATAAACCTAAAACTAACACTAAACCTAGCCCTAACCCTCGCCATAGCCATAAACCTAACCCTAGCACTAACCCTAACCCTAACCCTTACCCTAAACCTAAATCTACTTCTAACCATAACGCTAACTCTAACCTTGACCCAAGTCTTGAACTAAACCTAGCGCTAAACCCAGCCCCAACCCTAACCCTAATCCTTGTCCTCACCTGACCCCTAACACTGTCCCTTGCCTTAACATTAACACTAATGTTATGCATAATCCTAAAATGAGCCCCAGCCCTAGACCTAACCTTAACTGTAACCCTAACCCTAAAACTGGGCCTAAAACTTAGCCCAACCCCGAACACTAACACTAACGCAACCCTATGCCTAGTCCTAAATCTGACACTAAACCTAACAGTAAAACTGAACCTAACCCTAGTCTAAGCCCCAGACCAAGCCTTAGTCATAAACTTAAACCTAGACCTAACTCTAGCCCTGGCCCTAATGTTAATCTTAATACAATTGCCACAGCTAACCGTATCACTACCCTTAACCTTAACCCTAACCCTACCCCTATCCCTAAAACACTCTTTGCCCAGACCCTAAGACTTAAGGTAACACGAACCCTAACACTAACCCAACCCTAAACCCAAACCTAACCGTAACCCTAACCCTAACCTTAAGCCTAACAATAACCCAATCCCTAATGATAACACTAAAACTAATCTTAAGCATAATCATAACCCTAAAATTACCCCTACACCTAACCCTAACCCTATGCCTAACTGTAACCGTAACTCTAAATCTTAGCTAACCCCTATCCCTAAGTCTAACTCTAACCCTAACTCTAACGCTAACCCTAACACTAACCCTACACCTACCCCTCATACTACCCTGAACCTTAACATTAACTCTTTAACCCAACCACAAAACTAACCCCAACACTAATCCTAGCATTAAGCCTAACACAAACCCTTGCCCTAAACCTAGCACTAACCCTAACCCTAGCCCTAACTGGAAAACCAGCCCTAGACCCAGCCTTAACCCTAACCCTAAACCTAAGACAAACCCAAACCCTAACCCTAATTGTACCCCAGACCTACCCCTAACCATAAACCTACCCTTAACCCTAACCGTGGCTCTAGAACCTAATGCCAACTCTAACACTAGCCGTAAACCTAAATCTAACCTTAACTCTAAAACTAACCCTAACCCAATTCCTACAACAACCACTGGCCTTAACACGAACACTAACCCTAAACCTATCCCTACACCTACTCCTCCCCTAACCAATAACCTTAATCAAAACCTTAGCCCCTCCATAACCATAGGCCAAACTCGAATGCAACCCTAACCCCAACCCTACCACTAACCATGAAACTAACCCTAACCGTAACCCAAACTTAACCCCAACTCCATCCATAATAATAACACTATTCCTAACACTAGCCATAATCCTAACCTTCGGCCCAGCTCTAATCCTAAACCTAGCCCTAGCCCTAAACTTACCCCTAACCTTAACGCTAACATTAACCCTAACACTATCCCTACACGTACCGCTCTGCTAAACCTAACCTTAAGCCAAGCCTAACACTAACCTTAACCCCAGTCCTGGCACTAACACAAACCCTAACCCTAAGCCTAAATCTATCCCTACACCTACACCTCCCCAAATCCTAATCCAAACCCTACCCCAACCCTAAGCTTAAACCTAACCCTAACGCAAGCTTAACGCAAACATAACAATAACGTTAACCATAAAACTAACATTAACTCTGTACCAAACCTAACCTTAACCATAAACCTTACCCTAACACTAATCCAAGTCCTGCACCTACACCTACTATTAACTCTAAACCTAACCATAATACAAACCGATCCCTAACCCCACCCCATCCCTACCCCTAAACCTAATGTGAACTCTAACCCAGCTTTAACCCTAACGTTACCCCTAACGTTAACCCTAACCCATTCATACCCCAACCTTAATCCTAACCATAGCCCTAAACATAAAACCAACAACAGCCCTAGCCCTAAACCTGACCTAGCACTAAGCCTAGCCCTAAACCTAACACTAAACCTAACACTAACCATAGTCCTACCCTAACCATTGCACTAACACTCAATCGCCACCCTGAGTCCTAACTCTCACCCTAACCCAACCACAACCCAACCTCTACCCTAAACCTAACCCTAACCCTAGCACTATCGCTCACAGTAACCATAACCCTAGCCGTAACCCTAAACCTAACACTAACCCCATCTGTAAGGTTAACGTTAACCATTGACCTAGACCTAACACTAACCCAGCCCTACACAGGAAATTAACCATAGTCCTAGTCCTAACCATAAACCCAGGTCTAGCCCTAGCCCTAAATCTAAACCTATCCTTAACCCTAGCCACGGCCCTGACCTTAACCCTAACATTAACACTATCCATAACCTTAGCACAAACACTAATGCTAACCCTGAACCTAACCAAACAGTAAAAAGCCATCCCAAATCCCCACTATAAACCCAACCACATACCCCTAACACTAACCCCACCCTTAACCCTAAACCTAGCCCTAACCATGACCCTGCACTACACCTAACCCTAAAGCAAATCCTTACCCTATCATAACTCCTAATCTTACCTTAATTCTAGCCCTAGTCCTACCCTCACACTAGTGTTAGACTAACACTAACCCTAACACTAACCCTAACTCTAGCCCTAGCCCTAGCCCTACCTTTAAGCCTAAAACTAGTCCTAACCCTAACACAAACCCAGACACTACCCTATGCCAAACTCTACACTTACACCTGAATCTAACCCTAACCATATCCCTAACACTAACCCTCAACGCTAGCCCTAACCCAACACAAATCCTAGTCTTAGATGTGACATTAAACTTAGCCCTAGCCCTAGCCATAACTCGAACCCTAACACTAACCCTACCTCTAACCCTAACCCTAACTATAATCATAAATCTAGACCTAGTCCTAGCACTAACGCTAACCCTAACCGTGTCCATAACCCTGGCTCTAACCGTAACCCTAACACTAGCCCTATCACTAACCCTAACCCTAAAACTACCCCTAAATCTAATCCTAAATCATCTCTAACCCCAACCTTTCCCATTCCCCTAAGCCTAACATTAACTCTAACTCTAACTCAGCCTTAGGCTAACCTTGACCCTAACACTTACCCTAGTCTAAACCACAGCCCTAACCTTAGTTTGATCACTAACACTAACCGTAACTCTGGCCCTAACAAAAACCGAGCCCCAGCAATTGCCCTAGCCCTGTCCCTAAACTAAACTTACCTCTAACAATAACTCTACCACTAAAAGTAAACCTAACCATAGCTCTAGGACTAACCCTAAACCTAAAACTTATCCTAACTCTAACTCTAGCTCTAGGCCTAACCCAAACCCTGGCCTAGAGGTGACCCTAATGTTAACACTAACCATCACCCAACACTAATCATAACCCAACACTAACTCTAACACTAATGTTAACTCTGCCCTAATCCTAGCCCTAACCCTAATGCCAACACTAGCCCAAGTCCAAACCCTAACCCTAACCCTAGTCCTAATCCTACTCCTAAAGATGATACTAGTCCTAAACCTGACACTAACCCTAAGTCTACATATAACCCATAACTTAACTCTAAATATAACCCTAACCTACCACTAACCCTAAAATTGCCCCTACCCATAATGCTAAACATAACCCTAATCCTAGCCCTACTCTTACCCCTACTCCTAATGTTAGGCCCAACCCTAGCCATCAGCATAATCCTAGCCCTAAGCCTAACTCTAGCCCTAACGCTAACTCTCATGCTACCACCAGCCTTAACACTCATCGTAACGTTAACCCGAACCCAAACCTCACCCTACCCCTAAGCCTACCACTCCCTTAACTCTAACCCTAACCCAATTCCTACCACTATACTATCTCTAATCCTAACCTAACCCTTACCCTACACCTACCCCTACCCCTACCCTTAACTGAAAACCTAAACAATCCCTAAGCATAACCATAACATTAATCCTAACCCTAGCCTTTATCCTAAGCATAGCCCTAGCCCTAACACTATCCCTAACTTAGTCGTAACCCTAATGATAGCCCTAGCTCTAGCTCTAGTCCTAACCCTAGCCCAAAACTAACCCTAACCCTACTGTAATCCGAACCCTAGCCCTAACCCTAACCCTAAACCGAAGACCAGCCCTAGCCCTAATCCTAACTGTAGCAGTAACTCTAGACCTAACACTAACTGTAGCTATAAACTTAACCCAAACCCTAAGCTTAAACCTAAGGCTAATCCAAGGCTTAAACCTAGTCCTAACCCTAACCCTTCTCATAATAGTAACCCTAACGCTAGACCTCCCCCTAAATCTAGCACTAAATCTAAACCTAACACAACCATAACCTTAACCATAACCATAGATCGAACCCTAACCCTAGCCCTAACTCTAACCCTACCCTAAACCTAGCTGTAACTCTAACCCTTCCCCTAAACGTAAACATAAACGTAGCTCTAGAACTAACCCCAAACCTAACCCTGACCCTAAACCTAGCCATACACCTAGGGCTAAGCCAAACCCTAGACAGAGACCTGAGTTTAACCCGAGACCTACCTCTAACCATAACCGTAACTGTAACCATAAAACTAACCATAACCCTAGCCATAGGCTTAACTTCTACCCTAGCCATAGACCCGACCCTAACCACAACCCTAACCCTAACTCTAACACAACAGTAGCCCTAACCCTAATGCTAACTATGACCTAATCATAGCCCTAGCCCTAACCCTAACACAAGCCCTAGTCCTAACCCTAACCATAACCACGGATATAAATCTAACTCTAAACCTAAGCCTAACCCTAAACATAGCCTTAACCCTAACCCTAAGCCTAGCCCTGACCCATACTGTAACCATAACAGTAACCCTAGCCCTAGCCCTAGAACTAACACTAACCCTAGCCTTATCCCTAGACCTAGTGCTAACCTTAACAATACCCTTAACCCTATGCCAAAAACTAGCCTTAACACTAATGCTAACCCTAAACCTAAGCCTAACTCTAGCCCTAACCATAGCCCTAAACCAAGCTCTAGCCTTAACCTTAATGCTAACACTAACAGTAGCCCTAACCCAAACCCTAACCCTACCACAACCATAACCCTAACTCTAACCCAACTCTAACCTTACCCCTAATTCTACCACTACTCCTACCCGTCACCTTAACGCTTACCCTATTTTTTTTCCCCCAAAGCCACGGTAGATAGTTGTATGTTATAGCTGCACATCCTTCTAGTTGCTGTATGTGGGACGCGGCCTCAGCATGGCTGGAAATGCGGTGTGGGTGTGCACCTGGGATACAAAGCTGGGTCGCCATCATTGTATCCCACGCACTTAGCCGCTAAGCCATGGGGCCGGCCCCACGCTTACCCTAAATATAAACCTAACCTTACACATAACCCTAAAGTTAACCCTGACCCTACCCATAACCCAAACTCTAACGCACACAACATTAAACCTAACACTAACCCTAATCCTAGCCATAGCCATAAGCCTAAAGCCAGCCGCAGCCTTAGCCCTAACCAGCATCCTAGCACTAAACCTAGCCCTAACACTAACCATAGCCATAAACCTAACTGAAATCTAACCCTAAACCTAACATTAACTCTAACCCTAGACTTAAACCTAAGCCTTTCCCAAAACCTAATCCTAATGCTAACCATACACCTGACCATCATCCAAACACTAAACCTACCCCAAGCATAACCCTAACCCTAACCCTAGCCCTAGCCCTAAGCCTAGCCCTAAGACTAACCAGAACTCTGTTCTTAACCCAACCCCAAGCCCTAAGAGTAACCCTATCTCCAACCCCAACCAAAACCGCTACCCACATCCCAATCCTAAGCCTAAACCTAGGCTTATGCCAAATTCTAACCTTAAGTGTAACGTTAACCTTAACACTTGTCCTAGACCTAATTCTAACCCAGCCCTAAACCAGACCCTTACACTAGCCCTAACACTAACCCTAACCACAGACCTATCCTTAGCCTTAAGTCTAACTCCAGTCCTAACCCGAGCCCTGGCCCTAACCCTAACCTTATCCCTAACCGTAGCCACAACACTAATGCTAATCCTAACCCTAACCATGACCCTAAACCAATGTCTCCCATTCCCAACCAATAGCCCAACCATTAAACCTAAACCTAACAGTACCCCTGCCACTAAGTATAACACAAACCATGACCCTAAACCGAACCATGATCCTAGCCATAGCCTTAACCATAACGCCAGACCTAGAACTAACTCTAACCCTAACCCTAGCCCTAACCTGTACCATGGCACTAACCCTAATGCTCAATCTAGCCCTAGCCATAACACTAACACTAAACCGAACTGTAGCCCCAAACCAACACTTACCTCTATGTGTAACCCTAACCCTAAACGGAGTATTAATCATAATGCTAACCCAAATCCTATCCATAAACCTAACCCTAACCTTAGCCTTAGCGCTATCACTAACATAACCTTAAAGCTAACACTAATCTTAACACTAATCTGTAACCTAACCCTAACCATAGCACAGACTTAATCCTAATCCTGACTTTAACCCTCACTCTAACCCTAAAACTGACCCTAAGCCATAAGCCTAACCCTAAACCTCACCGAACCAGAACCCAAACACGAACCCAAACCCTTACCCAAACACAAACCTGAATCTGAACACTAACAAGAACCCTAACCTTGACACCAACACGAGGACTAACCCTAAACATAAACTTAAGCTAACCATAGCCCTCAACGTAACTCTAACCCTAGCCCTAATGCTAGCCCTAGCCCTAGACCTAGACCAAGCCCTAACCATAACTGTAAACTTAAGGCTAACCCTAGCCAGAACACTATGCCTAGACTTAGCTCTAGACCTAACACTAGCCCGAGACTAGCCCTAACTCTAAGTCTAGAGCTAACAGTAGCCCTAGCCCTAAACCTAGCACTAAACCTAATCCTAATCCTAGACCTGGACATAACCCCAGCCATAACATTTACCCTAAACCTAACACTAAGCCTAACCATAACAATAAACTAAGCCATAAGCCTAGCCCTAGCAGTAACTCTAACTCTAACCCTCACCCTCAGCCTAACACTATCCCTAACCCTAGCCTTAAACATAACACTAAACCTAACCCTAATCATAGCCCTAACACACACCCTAGACCTATCTGTAACCCTGGCAATAAACCTAAACCTAGCCCTCACCCTAGCCTTAGCCTTAAACGTAAACATAACCCTAGACCTAACCCTACATGCAAACCTAACCCTAGCCATAACCCTAACCTTATCCCTAGCAATAAGCCTAATGCTAAACCTAACCCTAGCCTTAGACCCAACCCTAGCCCTAACCCTAACACTAGCCCTATCACTAACCTTAACCCTAACCAAAACTCTAAACCTAATGCTAACACTAACCCTAACCCACACACAATTGTTTTGATTTCAACACATGTGAAAGTTGTCACACACAATAGGTGTGATGTCATACATAAAAATGTGAATTATGTCACAAAAAAGGTGAATGATGTCACACATATCATTGGGTATGTTTTCAGTCACAAATGTGAGCCCTGTCACAAGTACACCATTGGTGTGATGTTAGACACACAATGTGTGTGAAGGCTCACACCAACCTGGCAATGTCACAGACAACGGGAGTGGTATCTCTAAAGAAAATGAGTGAATAGTAACACATAGCAATGAGAGTTACACAAAACACACTGGTGCGATATGTCAGAGTAAAATGTGAGAGATTTCACAGAAACCTGGAAGTGACGTCATACATAACAGTGGGTGTCACATCACAGTTAAGAATATGACTGCCATCACACACAATGGGAGTGATATTACACAATTTGAGACATGTGACCGTCTATCCTATTGTTAGCACACTCATGTTGTGTGATGTCCCAAAATGGAGGTGATGTCACACATAACGATTGGAACGATACCACACACAAAATGTGAGCGATGTCACACACTGTTGGAGTGATGCCAAACACATTATCAGAGTGATGTCACAATCAAGTTGTGTGATGTCATACATGATACTGGGAGTGACACTGCACATAATAATGGTTTGATATCACATGACAATTAAGGTTGATGTCACTCACAATTAATGGGATGTGACACGCAATGAGGATGTTGGCACACTCAAAGCGCTGTGATGTCACCCATAAACAAGTGTGTCACATCACACATAACATTGGGTGTGATATCGCATTCACACAATGGGAGTGATGTTACAATTTACATGTCACTTATCTCAGAGCAGTGGGAGTGATGTCACTATTGATGTGATGTCACTCTTAACAATGGGTGTGATTTCACACATAAATATATGAGTAATCTCACAAAGGACACATGACTGATATCACACGTAACCTGTTAATAGTCTACACTCAGGTTTCTATCTCATGTATTGAAAGAGCATTTCTGCTGAACTCAGCTTGCCAGTAGCTCTAGGGAACATACTCTAATGAGGCTTTTTATGCTTTTCACTACAACTGGTACAGCTTATCTGTAACATCCATTCAATGAAAGCACAGTGTGAAGAAAAACTCATTTTTTAAATCTGTTTATGATCGTCTAGAAAAGTCCCTTTTCAAAGGTTGCAGTTGGCGTCTTTCATTCAGGTTTTCTCTTACATGGAACGAAAGAATGTGCTCGTTGATTTCACTTTGCCAGTAGCTGTTGGGAATATCTTCCTATGAGAGGGCTTAAACTTTTCACTACACAAGGAAGAGAATATCTCTAATATCTATTTATGAAATGCACGGTGTGGAGAAAAACTCTTGCTTGTACCTGTTTAGCATCTGCACTGAAAAGTATTTTTTCAAACATTGCAGCTCACGACATTTACTCAGGCTCTCTCTCACATTATAGGAGAGCATGTAGTTACTGAGCAAAGGTTGCCATTAGCTGTAAGTAAGATCTTCTGAAGAGAGCTTTTAAGCTTTTCACTACTGCTGGGAGAAAATAGCTATAATATCCATTGAAATAACATACATGGTGGAAAAACACTCATTTTAGTTGTTGAGGATCATCTTGATGAGTGAACTTTTCAATTATTGATCTTCATGGCCTGTACTAGGCTTTCCCTCAAATATAATGAAAGAACACCCGTTCTGAACCCAACAGCCCTGTAGCTGTAAGTCAACTCTTCCTTGGAGGGCTTTTAAACTTATCTCTACAGCTGGGAGAGAGTATCTGTAAAATTCATAAAATGAAAGTCAGGTGTGCAGAAAATCTTTGGCTGGTAAGTCTATAGGATCCTCCTGCAAATTGCCTTTTCCATCATTGTAGTTAACGACCGTCACTCAGGCTCTCTCTCCTATGTAAGGCAAGAAACTACTTGCTGAACTCAGCTGGCAGGGAGCTTTAAGCAGGATCCTCCTTTGAGAGCTTGTAAACTTGCACTGCAGCTGCAAGAGAATATCTGTAACATCCATTCCATGTTAGTTCTCTGTGGAGGAAAACACTTCCTTTTAGCTTTTTAGGATCATATTGTAAAGTGCCTTTCATCTTTGCAGTTGATTGCATGTACTCAGGCTTCCTTCCTGATATAAAAGAAAACACCCCTGCTAAACCTACTTTGCCAGTGGCTGTTGGGAACACCTTCTTAGGATAGATTCCACTTTTCACCACAGCTCGGAAAGAAGCTGTATCACATCCATTCAATGAAAGTACACCATGAAGAAAACCTCCTCTTGTAAGCGTTTATCACCATGTTCTTAAGTGGCTTTAACTACACTGCAGTTCAATCTGTATTCAGGGTCTCACTAGCATATCATGATGACCATTATCGCTTATCACAGTTTGCCAGTATCTGATAGTAACATCTTCATATGAGAGGATTTAAAATTTCAGTAGCCCTGGGAGAGTGTGTCTATAACATCCATAAAACGAAAGTCCAGTATCTATAAAATTTCTTGCTTCTATCTGTATACGGCTATCCTGATAATTGCCTTTATCAACATTACAGTTAAATACCTTCAATCAGGAATTCTTCCCCATGTAAAGCAAGCAAATTCTTGCTGACCTCTTCTTCCAAGTACTTTACAGGAGGATCTGCCTCTGAGAGCTTTTAAACTTTCCACTGCACTGGAGAGAGTATTTCGGTAACATCAATTCCATGAACCTACTCTGTGGTGAGCAACTCTTAAAGTTAGCATTATAGGATATGTTAAAGGGCCTTTTCCTCTTTGTCGCTCATTGCCTGCACTGAGGTTCCCTTCCCAACCGAAAGACAACTCACCACTGTTCCAACAAGTTTGAAAGTAGCTGGTAGGAACAACGTCCTATGACAGCTTTCCAACTATCACTACAGGTGGTGCAGATGGTCATTACCATCCATTCAATAAAAGTTGACTGTTCAGAGCAGCTCCTGCTTGTAGGTGTTTAGGATCATCTTGAGAAGAGTCTTAATTACTGCAGTTTAATCTGCATTCGGGGTCTGAGTAGCATATTATGATGAACACTATTGATTAACACAGGTGGCCAATATCATAGGTTACATCTTCATATGAGTGGTTTTTCAGTTTCACTGCAGCTAGAGGAGAGTACATCCATAAAATGAAAGTCAAGTGTGGAGAAAATCTCATCCTTCCATCTATATAGAATCTTCTTTCAAATTGCCTCTTCCCTCTTTGCAGTTAATGACCTTCACTCAGACTCTCTCTCCCAAGACATGCAAGAAAATGTTTGCTGAACTAAACATGCAAGTAGCTCTGAGGAGGATTTTCCTCTGAGATCTATTAAACAATTCACTGCATCTGGGAAAGAATATCTCCAACATGAATTCCGTGAACATACTCTGTGCAGAAAAAGTCCTCCTTTTAGGTATTAGGATCATATGGTAAATTGCCTTTTCCTCTTTGCTGTTTATTGCCTGCAATGATGTTTCCTTCACTATATAGAGACAAAACACCACTGTTCAACCAATTTTGCCAGTAGGTGTAAGGAACATCTTCGTATGAGAACTTTCAAAGTATTACTACAGGTTTTGCTGATTATAATTAACATCCATTCCATTGAAGTTGAATCTTCAGAGAAACACCTGATAGTAGCTGTTTAGGATCATCTTGAGAAGAGATATTTAATACACTACAGTTTAATCCACTTTCAGGCTCTCATGAACATATCATGACAAACATTATAGCTTAACACATGTGTCCTATATCTGTAAGTAACATCTTCATCTGAGATGTTTTAAAATTTTGGTACAGCTGGGATAGGGTATCTATAACATCCATAAAATGAAAGTGAAATATGCAAAAAATCTGTGGCTTGTCTCTTTATGGAATCAGCCTGCATATTGCCTTTAGATCACTGCAGTTAACGACCTTCGCTCATGCTCTCTATCCCATGTAATACAAGAAAATGTTTCTTAACTCGCCTTGCAGGAATCTTTAAGGATGATCTTCCTCTGAGAGCTTGTAAACTTTTCACTGCAGCTAGGAGAACCTATTCATTACATCCATTCCATGTAAGTACTCTGTGGAGGAAAACACTTGCTTTTAGCTTCTTTGGATCATATTGTCAATTGCATTCTCATCTTTGAATTTCATTGCCTGTCCTCAGGCTTCCTCCCTGATGTAAAGGAAAAACACCACTGCTAAACCTACTCTGCCAGTAGCGATTAGGAACACCTTCCCAGGAGAGTTTACACTTTTCACCACAGCTCAGAAAAAAGCTCTATCACATCCATTTAATGAAAGTACACTGTGAAGATAACTTCTGCTCATAACTGTTTAGGGTCATCTTAATAAATGACTTCAAATACACTGCAGTTAAATCTGCGTTCAGGGTCTCACTAGCATGTCATGAGGAACACTATTGCTCAACACAGATGACAAATATCTGTTAGTAACATCCTCATTGGAGAGGTTTTAAAATTTCAGTACGGCTGGGAGAAAGTATATGTAATATCCATAAAATGAAATTCCACTTTGGAGACAATCTCTTGTTTATATCTGTGTAGGATTATCCTAAAAATTGCCTTTTACATCATTGTTGTTAACGACCTACACATAGGAATTCTCTCCTTGTAATGCCAGAAAGTTCTTGCTGAACTTGCTTGCAAGTATCTTTAAAGAGCACCTTCCTCTGAGAGCTTTTAAACTTTCCATTGTAGCTGGGAGAGAATATCTATAACATCCATTCCATGAACATACTGTGTGGTGGAAAAGTCTTCCTTTTAGTTTTTTGGATCACATAGTCAAGTGCCTTTTCCTCTTTGTAGTTCATGTCCTGTACTGAGGCTTCCTTCCCACAGGAAAGACAAAATACCACTGCTCAACGATGTTGACCAGTAACTCTTTGAAACACTCCTAGGAGAGCTTTCAAACTATCACTACATGTGGTTCAATTTATCATTACCCTACATTCAACGAAAGCGGACACTTCAGAGAAACTCTGCTTACAGCTGTTTGGGATCATCTTGAGAAGAGACTTTGACTACACTGCAGTTCAGTCTGCCTTCAGGTTCTCAGTAACGTATCATGATGAACACTATTGCTTACCACTGTTGGCCAATATCTGTAAGTAACATCTTCATATGAGTGGTTTTCAAATGTCAGTACAGCTGGCAAAGGGTATCTATAACATCCATCAATTGAAATTCAGGTGTGGAGAAAATCTTTTGCGTGTATCTGTATAGGACTATTCTGAAAATTGCCTTTTCCAACGTTGCAGTAAATAACCTTCATCCGTGTTCTTTCTCCCAAGTCAGGTAAAAAATGTTTGCTGAACTCAGCTTGGAAGTAGCTTTAAGGAGGCTCTCCCTCTGAGAGCTTTTCAACTTTTCACTGCAGTGGGGAGCGAATATCTATAACATCCATTTCAGGAATGTACCTTGTGGAGAAAAATACTTCCTTTTAGCTTTTTAGGATCATATTGTAAAGTGCCTTTTCCTCTTTGTCGTTCATTGCCTGCACTGAGCCTCCCTTCCCAATGGAAATACAAAACACTCCTGCTCAATGACCTTTGCCAGTAGCCATCAGAGCATCTTCTTAGGAGATCTTTCGAACGATCACTACAGGAGGTTCAGATTATTGTTATGATCAGCTCAAAGAAAGTTGACGCTTCAGAGAAACTCCAGCTTGTGGCTGTTAAGGGTCATCTTGAGAAGAGACTTTTAATAGAATGCAGTTCAAACTCTTGTCAGGTTCCCACTAGCATCTCATTATGAATTATATTGCTTAAGACAGGTGGCCAATATCTGAAAGCAACATCTTCATCTTAGGGGTTTTATATTTCAGTAGTGCTGGGAAAGAGTATGTATAACATCCATGATATGAAAGACAAGTTTGATGAAAATCTCTTTCTTGTAACTGTGTACGTTCATCATGCAAATTGCCTTTTCCCTCATTCCATTTAATGGCCTGCACTCAGCTCTTTCTCCAAAGTAAAGCAAGAAAGCTTTTGTTGAACTCAGCTTGCAGGGTCCTTTAAGAAAGATCTTCTGAGAGCTTTTAAAATTTTCACTGCAGCTGGGAGAACTTATCTATAGTGTCCATTCCATGTAAGTACCATGTGGAAGAAAACAATTGCTTTTAGCTTCTTCAGATCATATTGTCAATTGCATTTTCATCTTTGCATTTCATTGCCTGCACTCACGTTTCTTCCCTGATTTAAAGAGAAAACACTACTGCTAAAGCTACTCTGCCAGTAGCTGTTAGGAACACCTTCCTTTGAGAGTTTCAACTTTTCAACACACCTCGGAAAGAAGCTTTACCAAATCCATTCAATGAAAATATACCGTGAAGAGAACCTCTTCTTGTACCTGCTTAGGATTATCTCCATGAATGACTTTAAACGCACTGCAGTTCAGCCTGCATTTAGGGTATCATTAGCATATGATGAACACTATTGCTTAACACAGGTTGCCAATATCTGTTAGTAACATCTTCATATGAGAGGTTTTAAATTTTCAGTACAGCTGGAGAGAGTATCTATAACATCCATGAAATGAGAGTTCAGTGTGGAGAAAATCTCTTTGTTGTATCTGTGTAGGAGTATCCTGAAAATTGCCTTTTCCACCATTGCAGTTAACGAGCTTCACTTAGGAATTGACTCCCAGGTAAGGGAAGAAAGATCTTGCTGAACTCAGATGGCAAGTAGCTTTCAGCAGATCTACGTCTGCGAGCTTTTAAATTTTCCACTGCAGCTGGGACAGTATATCTATACCATACAAACCATGTAAGTACTCTGTGGAGGAACATACATCATTTTAGCTTATCAAGATCATTTTACCAAGTGCCTTTCCATCTCTGCAGTTCATTGCCTACACTCTGGTCTCTTCCACAACATAAAGACAAAACACCACTGTAAACCTATTTTGCCAGTTGCTGCTAGGAGCACATTCCTATGAGATGTTAAAATTGTCACCACAACCGGGGAAGAAACTCTATCACATCCATTCAACGAAAGTACCATGTGAAGAATATCTTTACGTGTTGCTGTTTAGAATCATATTCATGAGTGACATTAAAAACATTGTAGTTCAGTCTACCTTCAGGGTCTCACCAGCATATCATTATCAACACTATTGTTTAACACAGGTTGCAGATATCTGTTAGGAATACCTTCATATGATAGGTTTTAAAATTTCAGTACTGATGGGAGTATCTATAACATCTATATAATGAAAGATCATAGTAGAGAAAATTTCTTGCTAATATCAGTATAGGACTATCCTGAAAATTTCCTTTCCATCCTTGCAGTTAACAACATTCACTTAGTAATTCTCTCCCTATTTAATGAAAGAAAGACCTTGTTGAACTCAGATTGCAAGTAACTTTCTGCAGGATCTGCCTCTGAGAGCTTTTAAACTTTCCACCGCAGCTGGGACACAATATCCATAACATCCAGTATATGAGCGTACGCTGTGCAGAAAAACCCTTCCTTGTAGATTTTTGGATGATGTGGTTCAGTACCTTATGCTCTTTGCCGTTCATTGCCTGCATTGAGGCTGTCTTCCCAATGGAATGACGAAACACCACTAAGCAACCAAGTTTGTCAGTAGTTTTCAGGATCATCTTACAAGGAGAGCTATCACTACAGGTGGTGCAGATTATCCTTACCATCCATTCGATGACAGTTGACTCTTCAGAGAAACTCCTCCTTGTAGCTGTTTAGGATCATCTTGAGAATTTGAATACACTGCAGTTCAAACTACATTCAGGGTCTCACTAGCATATCATGACGAACACTTTTGTTTAACACAAGTACCCAATATGTGTAAGTAACATCTTCATATGAGAGGTTTTAAAATTTCAGTACACCTGGGAGATAGCATCTATAGCATCTGTAAAAGGAAAGGCCAGTCTGGAGCAAAATTCTTGCTTGCATCTGTAGAGGACTATCCTGAAAATTGCCTCTCCCAACATTGCTGGTAACGACATTTACTTAAGAATTTTCTCCCTGGGGCCTGCCCGGTGGCGTAAACAGTTTCGTGTGCACGCTCCACTTTGGTGGCCTGGGGTTTTCAGTTTCCCAACCCTGGGCACGCACCAACGCACTGCTTGCCAGGACATGCTGTGGTGGCGTCCCATATAAAGTAGAGGAAGATGGGCACAGATGTTATCTCAGGGCCAATCTTGCTCAGCAAAAAAGAGGAAGATCAGCATCGGATGTTACCTCAGGGCTGATCTTCCTCACACACACAAAAAAAAGAGAATTCTCTCCCATGTAATGCCAGCAAGTTCTTGCTTAACTCTGCTTGCAAGTACGTTTAAAGAGCATGTACCCCTGAGAGCTTTTAAACTTTAAACTGCAGCTGGGAGAGAATATCTATAGTATCCATCTAATGAACATACTCTGTGGAGAAAAACATTTCCATTTAGTTTTTGAGGATCATAATGGAAAGTGCCTTTTCTTCCTTTTGGTTCGTTGCCTGCACTGAGGCTGCCTTCTCAATGGAAAGACAAAATACCACTGCTCAGGCACTTTTGCCAGTAACAACTAAGGAAATAACTTCGTGCCCTATCTCTCCTTCTAACAAATGAGGTCCAACTTTATTACCCAGGTTGGGGACATATTGCCATTTCAGGCTTTGAGAAGGAATATCACATTCCTTTGAGAAAGCAATTTCTGATCCCGGGTTCTAAGTAGAGCTCTAGGAACAAGTTAGTAATTGAATTTCAATGATTACTGGAACTTAGATGAACTATGTATAACACCCATTGTTGGAAATAACTTCATGCCCACTATCTCTTCCTTCCATTTCGTAAAGATCAGAAACCTAAAACAGGTATATAACAGAATGTAGTTTCAGGCTTTGAGATTGAATCTCATATTCCTTTGAGAGGGCACTTTCTGACCCAGGCATTTTAGCAAATGTCTAAAAACGACTTTGTATATGAGTGGCAATCGTCACTACAGCTGAGCTCATCTGTATAAAATACCCATCCCTGGAAGTATCTTTGTGCTCACTCACTCTTCCTTTCAGCTCGTGAGAATCACCTTCCTAAACCAGGTTTAGAACATAATGGTATTTTGGTCGTTGAGAGCAAATCTCACATTCCTCTGTGAAGACACTTACTGATAACTTCTTGTAAGAAGATGTCTAGGAACAAGTTTATATTGGAGCATCAATCAGTACTACAACTGAGTAAAATGATTTATAATAACCCTTCCACGAAATAACTTCATGTAAAAACTCTCTTCCTTCTAGCAGTAAGCATCACTACACTAAACCAGTTTTGGACCATATTGCCTTGTTGGGCCCTGAGAAGGATTCTCGCATTCCTTTGAGAAGGCACTTTCTGATCCCAGAGTGGAAGTAGATGTCTAGGAACAAGTTTGCATATGAGTGGCAAGCTTTACTACAGCTGAGCTAAGCTGTGTATGATACCTATTCCTGAAAATAACTTTGTGCCTCAGCTCTCTTCCTTCCAACTCATAAGGGTCACAAAGCTAAACCAGGTTTGGAACATATTGCCATGTCACTCCTTGAGATGGAATCTCATATTCCTTTGAGAAGGCACATTCTGATTCTGTCCAGAATGTTGAAGTCTAGGAATAAGTATGTATATGGGTGTTAAACATTACTAGATCTGAGCTCAACTGTCTATAACAACCATTCCAGGTAATACTTTTTGCCTCATCTCTCCTCCTTCAATCTCATAAGGATCACAAATATAAACCAAGATTCATACATCGTGCCATTTCAGGCCTTGAGAATGAATCTCACACTACTTTGAAGGCACTTTCTGATCCCTGCTTCTAAGTAGATGTCCAGGACAAGATTCTATATAAGTGGCAATCGTTACTACAATTGAACTATTCTTTGAATAACACCCAATCCTGAAAATAACTTCATGTCCAATCTATTTTCCTTCCAGCTCGTAATGAAGACCTTCCTCAAGCAAGTTGGGAACATATTGCCATTTCAGACCTTGAGAAGACATCTCACATTCCTTTGAGACAGCATTTTCTGATCACAGCCTGCACGTAGACGTCTAGGATCAAGTTTGTATGTGAGTGGCAATCACTAATAGAGCTGTGCTTCTCTCTTCCTTCCATCTCGTAAGGATCACAAACCTAAATCAGCTTTGGAACATAATGCCACTTCAGGCCCTTGAGAACAAATCTCACACGCCTTTGAGAAAGTACTTTCTGATCCTGGCTTGTAAGTAAATGTCTAGTAACGAGTTTTTAAATGCGTGGCAATCATTACTACAGCTGAGCTAAACTATGTATAAGAACCATTCCTCAAAATAACTTCCTACCATATCTCTCTTCCTTCCAGCTCTACAGGATTACATTCCTAAGCAAGGTTTTGAATATAATACCATATCGGGCCTTGAGAATTACTCTCACACTACCTTGAGAAGGAACTTTCTGATCCCAGCTTCTAAGTAGATCCCTAGAAACAAGTTTTTATATGAGTGGAATCATTACTACAACTGAACTGAACTATGAATAACACCTATTCCTGAAAATAACTTCGTGCCGGTCTCCCTTCCTTCCAGAACATAAGGCCCACCTTCCTCAACCACGTTTGGAACATATTGCCATTTCCGGCCTTGAGAAGGAATCTCATATTCCTTTAAGAAGGCACTTTCTGATCACTGCTTCTAAGTATATGTCCAGGAACAAGATTCTATATAAGTGGCAATCGTTAGTACAACGGAACTATTCTATGAATAACATCAATTCGTGGAAAAAAACTTCATGCTCAATCTCTCTTACTATCAGCTCGTAAGTACCACCTTCCTCGACGAAGTTTGGAACATATTGCTGTTTCAGACCTTCAGAAGGAATATCACATTCCTTTGAGAAGTTGCTTTCTGATCCTGGGGTGATGTAGATGTCTAGGAACAAGTTTGTATATGAGTGGCAATAATTACTACACCTGAGTTAATCTATATAGAAAATTCATTCATGAAAATGTCATTTTGCCCAATCTCTCTTCCTTCCATCCAGTAAGGATCACAAACCTAAGCCAGGTTTGGGACATATTGAGAATTTGGGCCCTGAGAAGGAATGTCACATTCCTTTCTGAAGGCCCTTTGTGTTCCTGACCTGTATGTAGGGAACTTGTTCTGTGAACAAGTTTGCATATGAGTGGCAATCATGACGACAGGAGCTAAATTATGTATAACAGCTATTCCCGGAAATCACTTTGTTCCTAATCTCTCTTCCTTTAACTCATCAGGATCAGCTTGCTCAACCATTGTTGGAACATCATTGTATTTTGGGCCTTGAGAAGGAACCTCATAGGGTCCAGCCACATGGCGTAGTGGTTAAGTGTGCACCCTCTGTTGCTGATGGCCTGCATTCAGATACCGAGCACACACCGACACACAGTTTGTCAAGCCATGCTGTGTTGGCATCCCACATAAAGTGGAGGAAGATTGGGATGGATGTTAAATCTGGGCCAGACTTCCTCAGCAAACAGAGGAGGATTGGCATGGACGTTAGCTCAGGGCTGATCTTCCTCACAAAGAAAAAAGAGAAGGAACCTCATATTCCTTTCAGAAGGAGCCTTCTTATCCCGGCTTCTAAGTAGAAGTTTTGTTTGGCAATCATTACTACAGCTGAGCTAAACTGTGACTAACAGCCATTCCTGGAAATAACTTCATGTCCAAACTCTCTTCATTCCGGCTCGTAAGGACCACCCTCGTCAACCAGGTTTGGAACATAGTGCCCTCTCAGGCCTTTAGAAGGAATCTCACATTCTTTTGAGAACACACTCTCTGATACCAACTTCTAAGTAGATATCTAGGAACAAGTTTGTATAGACGTGACTGTCATTACTACAGCTGACAAACTTGGTATAACACCCATTCCTGGAAATCACTTTGTGCCTAGTCTCTCTTCTTTAAATCTCGTAAGGATCACACACCTAAACCAGATTTGGACCATAATGCCATTTCAGTCCTTAAGAAGGAGTCTCACATTGCTTTCAGAAGGAATGTTCTGATCCTGGTTTTTACTTAGATGTCTAGGAACAAGTTTGTATGTGATTGGAAATCATTATTACAGTTGAGGTGAACTTCATATAACACCCATTCCTGCAAGTAATTTTGTGCCTAATCTCTCTTCCTTCCATCTCATAAAGATCACAAACCTAAACCAGATTTCGAACATACTGTCATTTTGCACCTGGACAACAAAACACACATTCCCTTGAGAAGGCTCTAAGTAGATGTCTAGGAAAACGTTGCTATATGAGTTTCAATCATTAGTAGAGGTGAGCTTTATTTTGTATAACACCCATTCCCGGAAATAACTTTGTGCCTTATCTCGCTTCCTTCAATCACGTAAGGATCACAACCCAAAACGAGGTTTGGTAAATAATGCCAATTCGGCCATTGAGAACGAATCTTACATTTCTTTGAGAAGGCAATTTCTGATCCTGGCTTGTAAATAAATGTCTAGGAGCAAGTTTGAATATGAGTGGCAATCATTACTACAGCAGAGATGAAATATATATCACCTATTCTTGAAAATAACTTGGTGCCCAATCTCTCTTCCTTCTAGCTCATAAGCATCACCAACCTAAATGTTTTGGAACATTTGGCATTCGGACCCTGCGAAGGTATCTCACATTCCTATGAGAAGGCACTTTCTAATCCCAGCCTATATGTAGATATGCAGGAACAAGTTTGTAAATGAGTGACAATCATTATTAAAGCGAATTTAAAAGGTGTATAACACCTAATCCCTGAAACAATTTTGTGCATAATCTCTCTTCCTCCCATGTTGTAAGGATCACTTTGCTCACCCAGGAACATAATTTGGAAGATAATGCCATTTCTGGACCTGAGAATCTCACATTCCTTTGAGAAGGAAATTTCTGATGCAGGCTTCTAAGTAGATGTCCATGAGCAAGTTTGTATATGAGTGGCAATCTTCCCTCAGCTTAGCAAAAGTATGTGTAACGCCCATTCCTGGAAATAAATGTGTGCCTAACCTCTCTTCTTTCCATCTTGTAATGGTGAAAAACCTGAACCCAGTTTGGAGCATAATGCCATTTTCTGCCCTGAGAACGAATCTCATACTCCTTTGATAAGGCACTTTCTGAACCACCTTGTAAGTAACAGTCTAGGAACGAGTAGCTATATGAGTGGTAATCGTTACTACAACTGAGCTAACCTATGTATATCACCTGTTTCTAGACATGACTTCATGCCCAATCTCCCTTCCTTCCTGCTCTTACAGATCTCCTTCAAAAAGCAGGCTTGTAAACAGCGCCACGTAGGGCCTTGAGGCAGAATCACTCTCAAATGCCTTGGAGAACACAATTTCTTTTCCAGGTTTGAATGTAGACGGTATGAAACACCTTGGTATCTGAGAGGCATTCATTACTACAGCTGAATTGAACTATGTATTACAACCATTCCTGATAGTAACTTCATGCCCAATCTGTCTTCCTCCCAGCTCCCAAGGATCGCCTTCCCAAAGCAGGTTTTGCACAGGGCCATGTAGGGCCTTGAGAGAGAATCTCACGCACATGCCTTAGAGAAGGAACTTTCTTATCCCGGTTTGTAAGTAGATGGTAAGAAACATCTTTCTATCTGAGTGGCATCACTACTACAGCTGAGTTAAACTATGGATAACGCCAGTTCCTGGAATGAAGTTCAGGCCCAATATCCCTTCCTTCCGGTACATGAGGATCACCTTCCCAAGGAAGTTATGGAACGAGGACCATGTAGTGCCTTGAGACAATCTCACTCACAAGCCATAGAGACCACACTTAATGATAGCGGATTCTAAGTAGATGGTTAGGAACATGTTTGTGTCTGAGTGGCAAGAATTGCTACAGCTGAGCTAAACTAAGTATAACACCCATTCCTGGAAATGACTTAGTACCCAATCTCCCTTCCTTCCACCTCCTAAGGATCGCCTTTTTAAAGCAGGTTTGGAAACAGGACTGTGTATTGTCTTGTGACAGCATGTCACTCATAAGCCATTGAGAGCGTGTTTTCTCATACTACATTCTAAGTAGATGGCTAGAAGCATGTTTGTATCTGAGTGGCAGGCATTACTACAGCTGAGCTAAAATAAGTATAACTCCCATTCCTGGAAAGTACTATGTGCCCGATCTCCCTCTTTCCAGCTCCAAAGGATCACTTTCCCAAAGCAGGTATGGAAACAGGGCCGTGTAGGGCCTTTACACAGGATCACTCTCAACTGCCTTAGAGAACGGAATTTCTTATCCTGGGTTGGAAGTAGATGGTTAGAAACATCTTTGTTTGTGAGTGGCAATCATTACTACAGCTGAGTTAAACTATGTTTAAGACCCATTGCTGGAAACAACTTGGTGCCCAATCTCCCTTTCTCCCAGCTCCTAAAGATCACCATCCAAAACCAGGTTGTGCACAGGGCCATGGAGGGCCTTGAGAGAGGATTTCACACACATGTCTTAGGGAAGGCACTTTCTTATCTCGGCTTGTAAGTAGATGGAAAGGAACATCTTCCTATCTGAGTGGCAATCACTACTGAAGCTGAGTTAAACTATGTATAACACCCATTCCTGGAAAAAACTTCTTGCCACATCTCCCTTCCTTCCAGTGCAAAAGGATCACCTTGCCAAAGCAGGTTTACACAGGCCCATGAAGGGCCTTGAAAGACAATCTCACTCACATGATTTAGAGAAAGCACTTTCTTATCCTGGCTTGTATTTAGATGGTAAGAGACATCTTTGTATCTGAGTGGCAATCACTACTACAACTCGGATAATCTATGTATAGCACCCATTCCTGGAAGTAACTTCATGCCCCATCTCTTTTCCTTCCCACTCCTAAATATCGCCTTCCCAAAAAGGTTTTGCACAGGCCCACATAGGGCCTTCAGAGAGAATCTCACTCACTTGCCTTAGACCGGGCACTTTCTTATCCTGGACAGTAAGTAGATGTTATGAAACATCTTTCTATCTTTGTTACAATCACTACTAGAGCTGAGTGAAACGATGGATACCAGCCATTCCTGGAAGTGACTTCATGCCCAATATCCTTTCCTTCCATCTCCTAAGGATGGCCTTCCCAAAGAAAATTGTGCACAGCACCATGTAGGGCCTTGAGACAGAATCTCAGTCAAATTCCTTAGAGAAGGCACTTTCTTATCCTGGCTTTGTGAGAAGATGGTAAGAAACATCTTGGTATCTGAGGGGCAATCACTACTACAGCTGAGTTAAACTATGGATAACATCCATTCCTGGAAGTACCTTCATGCCCCATCTCCCTTCCTTCCACCTGCTAATGATCACGATCCCAAAGGAGGTTTGGAAACAGGGCCGTGGAGTTCTTAGGGACAGGAACACTCTCAAATTCCTTAGAGAACACACTTTCTTCTCTCGGTTTGTAAATTGACAGAAAGAAACATCTTTGTATCCAAGTGTGAATCATTACTAGCTTTCAGGTTAAGGTTCGTGTTAGAGTTTGGGTTAGGGATCAGGTTAGGTTTAGGGTCAGGATTAGGGTTCGGGTTAAGGTTAGGCTTAGGGTTCATGTTAGGGTTTGTGTACTGGTTTGGTTTAGGTTTAGGGTTAGGGTTGGGGTTAAGGTTAGTGTTAGGGTCATCCTTAGGGTTAGGGTTAGCTTTCGGGTTAGGGTTAAGGTTAGGGTTAGTGTTAGGGTTATGGTTGGGTTCCACTTAGTGTTAGGGTCAGGGTGCAGGTTAAAGTTCAGGCTGGTTTATGGCTATGGTTACATTTAGGATTGGGGTTAAGGTCATGCTTAGGATTCTGGTTAGTGTTAGGGTCGGGTTAGGCTTTGGGTGAGGGTTAGAGTTAGTGTTTGGGATTGAGTTATGGTTAGGCTTAGGGTAAGTGTTACTGTTTGCTTAGAATTAGGGCTATCATTGCCTTCCCGTTAGGGTTAACGTTCGGGTTATTGTTAGGGTTAGGGTTATGGTTCCGGTTAGGGTTTAGTTTAGGGTTAGTGTTAGGGTTAGGGTTGGGGTTAGGGTTGGGGTTAGGTTTCTGATTAGGGTTGGAGTTAGGGTTCGTGTACTCTTTTGGTTTAGATTTAGGGTTAGAGTTAGCCCTCAGGTCAGTGGTCAGGTTAGCTTTAGTTTAAGATTCGTGCTGGGGTTCAGGTTAGGGTTAGGGTTAGGTTTAGTGCTCTGGTTAGTGTTAGAGTTAGAGTTAGTGTTCGGGTTAGTGTTAGGGTTAGGGTTAGGGTTAGTGTTAGAAATCAGTTTAGTGTACGAGTTAGGGTTAGGGTTCGTGTTAGGATTAGGGTTAGGTTTAGGGCTATGGTTGGGTTCATGTTCGGGTTAGGGATAGGGTTCGGGTTATGGTTAGGGGTCAGGTTCGGGTTAGGATTAGATTTAGCATTAGTGTTCACGTGAGGGCTAGGGTTCGGGTTCTAGTTAGAGTTAGCATTAGGGTTAGGTTTCAGGTTAGGATTAGGGTTAGGCTGAGGATTAATGTTAAGTTTAGGCTTAGGTTTAGTATTATGGTTCGATTTCGGGTTAGAGTTAGGGTTAGGATTCATGTTAGGGTAAGGGCTATGGTTTGGGTTAGCATTAAGTTTAGTTTTAGTGTTAGTATTTGGATTAGGGTTATGGTTATGTTTCAGGTTTGGTTTAGGGTTAGCTTTAGCGTTAGGGTTCATGTTAGGGATAGGATTACGGTTGCCTTCAGTTTAGGGTTGGAGTTGGGTTATGTATAGAGTTATGTTTAGTGTTCGGATTAACGTTACGATTAGGTTTCAGTTTCCGTTTAGGGTTAGCCTTAGCTTTAGGGTTCGGGTTAGTGCTAGGGTTAGGGTTAGGGTTGGATTCGGGTTAGGGTTAGGGTTAGAATTAGGGCTGGATTTAGGGTTATGGTTCGGTGTAGTGTTAGGTTTAAGGTTACGTTAAGGGTTGGGGTTAGGGTTAGGATTGGGTTTAGTGTTACAGTTAGTGTTCAGGTTAGTGTTAGGGTTAGGGTTCAGCTTCAAGATCATGTTAGGGTTTGTGTTAGTGTCGAGCTAGGAGTCGGGTTAGGGTTAGGGTTATGGTTCAGGTTAGGGTTTCTGGTAAATTTGGGGTTAATATTCGTGTTAGGATAATGGTTAGCTATAGGGTTAGGTTTGGGTTCATGTTAGGGTTAGATCTGAGGTTCAGGTTAGGTTTAGGTTTCAAGTTCTTGTTCGGGTTAGTGTTAGTGTTACATTTCGGATTATTTTTAGGGTTAGGATTAGGGTTACAGTTATTAGTGTTACATTTAGGGAGAGGTTAGTGTTCGGATTAGGGTTACGGTTAGGGTTCGGGTTCTGGATTGTGTTAGAGTTTCGGTTATTGTCAGGTTCGGCTTCGTGTCAGGGTTATGTTTTGAGTTCAGTTTAGTTAACGGTTAGGGTGAGGGTTAGGGTTAGAGTTTGGTTTCGGGCTACTATTAGTGTTGGGGCTGGGGTTAAGATTAGGCTTCGGTTTAGTGCTAGGGTTAGGGTTAGGGTTGGTTTGGGTTAGGGTTAGAGATTGTTAGGGTTAGGGGTAGGACTGGGTTAGGGTTAGGGTTCGGGTTTGGGTTAGGATTAGGGTTAGTGTTAGGGTTGGGTTGGGTTGGGTTACACATAGAATGAGGGTTCAAGTTTAGGTTAGGCTGAGGGTTCATTTAGGGTTATGGTTCGGATTAGGGTTAGGGTTGCTGTTAGAGTTGGCGTTATGGTTATGCTTAGGGTTAGGGCTAGGTTTACTCTTAGGCTTTGGTTGGGTTAGGGTTAGGGTTTGGGTTAGTGTTTGTGTCATGGTTAGTTTTCAGTTTCTGCTTAGGGTTAGGGATAGCGATAGTGTTCAGGTTAGTTTTAGGGCTAGAGTTCGGTTTAGGTTTGGTTTTGGGTTAAGGTTAGGGTTTATTAGGTTTATGTTTAGTGTTAAGTTTAGGTTTCGGGTGAGGATTAAGGTTAGGGTTAAGGTTAGTGTTAGGGTTAGGGTACAGGTTAGGTTTAGAGTCAGAGTAAGAGTTAGAGTAAGAGTTATGGTTAGTTTTATGATTCGACTTCAGGTTAGGGTTTTGATTAGGTTTCGTGTTAGGGTAAGCCTTACAGTTGGGTTAGGGTTAGGTATAAGGTTAAGTTTAGTTTTAGGGTTAGTATTTGGATTAGCGTGAGGGTTCCATTTCAGGTTAGGGATTGGTTATGGTTAGGGTTAGGCTCGGGTTAGGCTTCAGGTTAGGATTAGGGTTAGGGTACGGGTTAAGTTTAGGGCTAGGGTTAGTGTTCCGGTACGAGTTAGTGTTAGGGTTAGCCCTAGGGTTAGTGTTAGAGTTGGTGCGGGTTCGGGTTAGGGTTAGGGATATGGTTACTGTTAGGGTTATGTTTATAGTTATGGTTGGGTTCCGGTTAGGTTTATGGTTAGGGTTCAGGTTAGGGTTAGGGTTAGGGTTAGGATTAGTGTTAAGTTTCAGGACAGGGTTATGGTTAAGGTTACTGTTAGGATTACACTTAAACTCTGTTTGGATTACTGTTAGGTTTAAGGTTAGGGTTCGGGTTAGTGTTAGTGTTAGGGTTCAGGTTAGGGTCTGGGTTAGGGTTCAGGTTAGGGTTTAGGGTTTGGGTTGTGGTTAAAGCTAAGTTTAAGGGTCTGGTCAGTGTTAGGGTCAGGGCCAGCACCGGTTTTCTTTAGGCTTAAAGTTAGAGTTAGGGTTTAGGGTTAGGTTTATGATTAGTGTTAGGGTTATTGTTGGGCTAGGGTTGGGGTTAGGCTTCGTTTTGGGGATCTAGGAAGTTTTAGGCTTAGGGTTGCTTTTCGGATTAGTGATAGGGTTACTGCTATGGTTTGGGTTATGGTTAGGCTAAGGTTTATGGCTAGGTTTAGAGTTGGGTTAGATTAGGGTTAAGGTTAGGGTTAGGGTTATGTTTTGGGTTAGGGTTACTGTTAGTTTTCAGGCTAGGGTTAGGGTTAGTGTTAGGTTTAGGGTTACTCTTAAGGTTAGGGTTAGTGCAACGGTTAGTGTTCGGTGTTGGCTTAGGGTTATGGTTAGGTGTAGGATTAGATTTAGTGGTCTGATTGGGGTTCTGGTTCCAGTTCGGATTTGGGATTTGGGTTAGGGTTAGAGTTAGGGTAGGATTAGGCTTCTGGTTAGGGTTAGGGTTAGGGTTCGCGTTAGGATTAGGATTAGTGTTAGGGTTAGAGTTCGGGTTCGGGTTTGGGTTACATTTATCAGTAGAATGGCGTCATGTTTTGGGTTACAGTTACCATTTGGTTCAGGTTAGGGGTTGAATTAGGATTATGTTTAGGGTTAGAGTTCTGGTTAGTATTAGGATTAGTGTTCGGGTTAGGGTTTAGTTGGGTTAGAGCTAGTGTTTGCTTTAGGTTTAGGGTTGGTTTTAGGGTTAGGCTAAGGGTTCTGTTTAGAGTTATGATAGGGTTCAGATTCGCGGTAGTAATTGGGTTCAAATGTGGTTTAGGGTTAGGTTTTGGGTTTGGGTTTAGGTTAGATTTAGGGTACCGGTTAGGGTTAGGGTTATGGTGCGGGTTAGTGTTAGGGTTAGGGTTTGAGTTAGGGTTAGCTTTAGTGTTAGGGTTCAGGTGGGTTAGCGTTAGCATTCTTGTTAGGGTTATTGGTAGGTAGAGTTTTAGGGTTGGGTTTGGGGTTAGGGTTAGGGTTCATGTTAAGTATACTGTTAGGATTAGGGTTAGCTTTCATGTTAAGATTAGGGTTGAGTTAGATTAATGGTTAGGATTAGGGTTATGGTTTAGGTTAGGTTTAGGGATAAGGTGAGTGTTAAGGTTAGGGTGCAGCTTCAAGTTACGTTTACTGTTAGATTCAGAGTTTGGTTTCAGGTTAGGGCTAGGGTTGGGTTCACGTTAGCATTCTGGTTAGGCTTACGGTTTTGCTTAGGTTTAGGTTTAGTGTTATAGTTAGTGTTCAGATTTGGGTTAAGGTTAGGGTTCGGGTTCGGGATCCAGTTAGGGTTAGGGTTAGGGTTAGGCTTCTTGTTAGCGTTAGCACTAGGGTTCAGGTTAGGTTTAGCATTACAATTAGGTTTAGGATTAAGGTTATTGTTAGGTTTATGCCTCAGGTTATGGATAGGTAAATGATTCATTTTAATGTTATGGTTAGTGTTAGGGTTAGGTTTAGGGTTGGGATTAAGGTTAGGTTTATTGTTGGTGTTAGGTTTCTGGTTAGAGTTAGGGTTAGGATTCAGCTACATGTTAGGTTAGAGTTCGGATTCAGTTTAATGTTAGGGTTATGGTCAGGTTAGGGTTAAGGTTAGTGATACTGTTGGGGTTAGAGTTAGCATTAGGTTTCTGTTTAGGGCGAGGCATTACTATTCTGGTTAGTGTTAGTGTTAGGGTTAGGATTCAGTTTCAGTTTACAGTTAGGATTGCATTCGGGTTAGGTATTAGGGACAGGCTTAGTGTTCGGGTTAGCTTTATGGCTTGGGTTAGGTTTCCGGATGAGCTTCGAGTTGGCATTCAGGCTCTAGTTAAGGTTAGGGTTAGGTTTTCGGTACCGTTTAGACTTAGCATTCAGGCACGGGTTAGCATTACTGTTCTTTTTACGCTAAGGGTGAGGGTTCTGGTAAAGGTTAGGGTTATCACTAGAGGTCGGTTCAGTTTGGGGTTATATGTAGGCCAGGTCAGTGTTAGCTTTATGCTATGTTTTGGGTTCTGTTTAGGGTTAGGGTTAGGTTTCAGGTTCAGTTTAGATTTAGAGTTTTTTTCAGTTACTGTTGTATTTAGGGTTAGGGTTCAGTTTAGGCTTAGTATTAGCATGAGGGTTAGTGTTAGTGTTAGGTTTAGAGTTAGAGTTAGGGTTTGAGTTATGGATAGGGTTTGGGTTCGGGGTTCGGTTACGGTTAAGGTTAGGGTTAACCCTGACCTTGGGCACTTAGACGGCCAGGGCTTCACTACTCCAGAGAGGAGGCTGGGACCTGTCGCCTGAAGGGCACACCAAGGGTGGCCCCAGATCCTTAGGCCTCCGTCAAGCTGTGGTCAAACTCACTGCATTGCCATATGCCTGTCTCAGCACTTGTGACTCTACAGATGCTTTCCACTAACTGGTTGGAATTGAAAAGTGCGGGGGGGGTGGTGATGACATGGTTTGGTCATTCCAGGAAGAAATGAGGCCCGGGACAAAGAAGCTGGCTGAGGCAGAGCCTTGACTTCACACTCCAGTCCGCCTTGGCAACAAGGGCCAGACTACCAATTCCAAAGAAGGGAAGTGGCTGGCGAGCTGAGTGGGTGTCTGGGGATAGGAGGGAGACAACAGCTGAAACCAAGTCAAGAAGGGCAGCGTTCCTTCTTCACCTGCATGTGGCAGGTGCGACAGAGCACCCCAGTTGGTCAGAGACCAGCAGGCTGGTGAACCGTTCAATGAGGACCCCCGAGGCCTGGTAGCTGTGCCTGCGCCATTGGCCTGAAACATTGAACCCAAGCCCGCAGGGGTCCCTGAGCGGCCAGAGAAAGATGGACCCATGAGAGAGGTAGGCAAGGTGGGCAGGTTGAGTCCACATCTCTCCTCAGGTCCCTGAGGGAGAAAGAGACACAGAAAAACAGAGAGAGAGAGAGAGAGAGAGATCTCTGAACTATGAGTCACTGCCTCCACCACTGGTGCTAACTCACACACCATCCCACTTACCCCCACCACCCCCATGTCCGCCCCTGGGCCAGCCCCACCACAGAGAGGTTGGTTCCTTGTCATTTCCATGCTGTCCCTTCAGGAGCTGATGCCAGAGCAAGGGAAAACTTTCAGACAAAGATTTCCATGTCCCTATCCCTGAGAATGGTCCTCTTCCCCTCTCAAATCTGAAAACCTCACCCCCAACATCCTCCTTTGTCTTGAACTGAACATAGTATTGAAGTGGAGAACTCTGCCATTGTGTTGAGAGACTCAGTTTCCCTTGTTTCTCCCATCTACACATTTTATTAAGCTTGAGGTTATTTTCTCCAGCTAACCTGTCCTGTTAATGATTTGGCCAGCCAAAAGAAATTTAAGGGAAAGGATGGAAGGGGGTTCTCTCTCTGCCGCTGAGAGCCCTGAGCTGGGTCCCTCCCTCAGACCTGGCCAGGGACAGCCCTTACCCAGAGGACATCTCCCGGGGCATCCCAGGAAAGGCTCATTGCCAGCCCCCACCGTCTCACCACTGTCAAGTCCATCGTCCTCCCTCGGGATGCCTGGGCAGTTCAGGGACTCGGGTATGCGAGGCAGATAGATCCCAGGTCTGACACACTGGTTGCAAGGCAGCTTCCACCTCTGACAGTGCCCAGCGCACACCTCAGAAAACTTGGCATCAAGCCCCAGGGCTCTTTCCTCCAGAACATGTCTCCTTGGAAGGGGCCTGGCCGAGAAGTATGAGCTGGCTGGCCAACCGGCTGACTTAGGACAAAACAGGCGAGCCGAGCCATCCTTCCACTTGCCCTGGGCTTGGCACTGGCGACCTCAGGAAGAGGGCCTCACTGGTGCCCTTCATCGTGGCTTTCTCCCCAGAGCCGTGTCCTGGGCACTAGGAAGGCCAGGCCCTCCCGACCCCAGAGAAGAGGCTGGGACCTGTTGCCAGAAGGGCTTTCCCAGTGTGGCCCCGGCTCCCTGTGCCTGTGGCCTGCTGGGGCCACACTCATTGCTTTGCCATATGCCTGTTTCAGTTCTTCTGATTCCACCGAGGCTCTCCTCCACCTGGCTGGAGTCAACAAATGCAGGCGTGGGGTGGGGCCATGGTTTTGTTTTTCCAGGAAGAAATGAGGCCCGGCATGAATCATCTGGGTCAGGCAGAGCCTTGACCTCACACCCCAGTCTGCCTTTCGCTAACAGGGCCAGACCACCACTTCTAAAGAAGGGAAGCATCCAGCAAGCTGAGTGAAAGTGGTCAGATGGGAGGGAGACAACAGCTGAAACCAAGTCAGAAATGGCAGTGTTCCTTCTTCCCCTTCACCTGCCTGGTGCAAAAGAGTGCCCCAACTGGATTGAGCCTCACGGGTGGGCGGGGCCTTCACTGTGGACCCCTAAGGCCCGATGGCTGTGCATGCGCCCTTGGCCTGAGTGGTTGAACTCAAGCCATAAGCCTCCCGGAGTGGCCAGACAAAGAAGGGCCCATGGGAGAGGTAGGTGAGGTGGGCAGGGTGTGCGTCCCTACCCCTCAGGTCCTCGACAAAGGGAGACACAGAGAGAGCCAGAGAGATGGAGAGAGAGCGAGATCCCTGACCTCTCTAGATTTCAGGTTAGAGTTAGGGTTCACTTTAGCTTCGGGGTGTGATCAGGTTATTGTTAGGTTTAGTGTTACCTTTGTGGTTGGGGTTAGGGTTAGCGTTAGGATTAGGGTTCTGGGTAGGGTTAGGGTTTGAGCTTGGTACAGGTTTGTTTTACATGTAGGGTTAGGTTTAGAATTTAGGGTTACATTTAGGGTTAGGATTAGGGTCAGTGGTCGGGTTCTGTTTAGTATTAGAGTTATTATTAGGTTTTAAGTAGAGTTAGGGTTAGTGTTAGGTTTAGTGTTAGTGTTAGTTTTCAGGTTAGTGTCGGGGTTAGTGTTTGGTTTCGATATTGGTTTAGGCTCAGGGTTATGGTCGGGTCAGGCTTCAGATTAGGGTTCAGGTTAGGTTTATGTTTAGTGTTAGTGTTTAGATTAGGGTTATGATTAGGTTTCGGGTTCGGGAAAGTCTTAGTCTAGCTTTAGGTTTCTTGTTAGGGGTAGGGTTAGAGTTAGGGATAGGTTTAGGTTTAGGGTTCAAGTTGGGTTCAGATTTTGGTTAGATTTAGGGTTAGGTTTTAGTTTCGGACTAGGGTTAGGGTTAACTTTAGGGTTCAATTCAGGGTTCGAGTTAGGGCTAGGGTTAGGGTTATGGTTGGGTTTGGATTAGGGTTCGGGTTAGGGTTAGTGTTAGCATTAGGGTTAGAATTATGGTTAGAGTTCTGGTTAGGGTTAGGGTTAGCAATAGGGTTCAGGTTAGTGTAAGGTTTAGTTTTAGTGTTAGGGCTAGTGTTCGACTTAGGTTTAGGGTTAGAGTTCGGTTTCAGGATCTGGTTAGAGTTAGGGTTAGAATCGGGCTAGGATTAGGGTTATAGTTAGGATTACGTTTCGGCTTAGGGCTTCTCGTAGGGTTAGGTTTAATGTTCGTGTTATGTTTAGGGTTAGGTAACGTCAGGGTTGTTTTCGTGTTAGTGTTAGGGTTGGGTTTCGGGTTCATGTTACAGATAGAGCTAGGGTTATGTTTTGCTTTTTTGTCATGGTTAGGATTTGGGTTCCTGTTAGGGTTATGTTAACGTTTAGGGTGAGGTTATTGTTTGGTTTAGGGTTAGGATCAGGGTTTGGTTTCTCAATAGGGTTAGTGTTACAGTTGGATTAGGCTTTTTGTGTGTGTTAGTTTTAGGGAAAGAGTTAAGGTTGGGTTTAGAGACAAGGTTGGTTTTGGGGTTCGGGTTCGGGTTAGGGTTATTGTTAGAGTTTGAGTTAAGTTTAAGCTTAAGTTTTGGGCTAGGTTTAGAGTTAGTTTTGGATTAGGGATAGGGTTGAGTTCAGGTTGGATTTGAGTTTGAGTTAGGGTTAGGTTTAGGATTTGAGTTTGGGTTAGTGTTAAGGTTAGTTTTCATGTTAGATTTAGCATTATGGTTAGAGTTAGGGTTAATTTTGGGGTTAACGTTAGGGTTAGGGTTAGGTTTAGGCTTAAGGTTCAGGTTAGGGTTATGGTTAGAGTTAGTGTTCGGTTTAGGATCACAGTTAGATTGAGGGTTAGGGTTGGGTTCAGGTTAGGGTTAGGGTTAGCGTTATGTTTAGTGTTAGGTTTAGTGTTTGGTTTACGGTTATGGTTAGTGTTTGGTGTCAGTATCGGGTTAGGTTTACCGTTAGGGTTCAGGTTAGCGTTTGAGTTAGGGTTAGGTTTCGGCTTAGCGTTAGGGTTAGGGTTAGTGTTCCCCTTAGGGTTAGTTTTAGTTTTAGGCGTAGGGTTGGGTTCTGATTTGGTGTAGGTGCAAGGTTCGGTTTAGGGTTACGGTTCCAGTTCATGTTCATCTAGGGTTAGAGTTAGGATTAGGGTTACTGTGAAGTTTAGGCTTAGATTTACTGTGAGGTTTGTCTTCGGTTAGAGTTAGGTTTAGGTTTTGGGTCGGGATAAGATTAGGTTTAAGGTTAGCGTCGAATTAGGCTTTGGGTTAGGAATAATTTTGGGGTCCGGGTTAGGGTTAGGCTTATGCTTAGGGCTAGGTTTAGGGTTAGGGTTTGGTTGGGTTAGGCTTACTGTTAGGGTTCATATTAGGGTTAGGGTTATGTTTAGTCTTAGAGTTAGTGTTCAGATTAGGGTTAGAGTTAGCTTTCAGGTTCGCGTTAGGGTTAAGATTAGTGGTAGGGTTCTGGTTAGGGTTAGGACTAGGGTTCAGGTTAGAATTGGTTTCAGGTTAGGGTTAGGGTTAAGGTTCGGGTGAAGATTAGGGTTAGTGTTAGTGTTAGGGTTAAGGTTGATTTTATGGTTAGGATTAGGGTCAGGGAATGGTTAAGGATTAAAGATTGGATTAAAGTTATGTTTAGGGTCTGGTTAATTTTAGGATTAGGGTTTGGGTTAAGGATTGGTTATGGGTAGTGTTAAGGTTAGAGTTGTCGTTAAGGTTTGGGTTAGAGTTAGCATTGGTTGGCTTATGATTAGGGTTAGGGTTCATGTTAGCATTAGTGTTAGGTTTAGCTTTAGGTTTAGTGTTCAGATTAGGGTTAGGTTTCGGGTTCAGGTTAGGGTCGGATTAGCGGTAGGGTTCGTGTTAGGGTAATGGCTAGGTTTCATGTTAGGGTTGGGTTTGGGTTAGGCTTAGAGTTCGGTTGAGCGTTATGGTTAGTGTTAGGGTTAATGTTAGGGTTGTGATTATGCTTAGGATTAGGTTTAGGATTCGGGTTAGGGCTAGGGTTAGGGTTCAGCTTAGGGTTAAGGTTAGAGTGTGGCTTCGTGTTAGGGCTAGTGTTCTGGTTAGGTTTAGGTTTAGGATCATGGTGAGTGTTCAGGTACAGTTTGTTGTTAACGTTAGGTTTCAGGTTAGTGTAAAGTTTAAGGTTAGAATTAGGGTTAGGGCTAAGGTTAGTGTTAGGTTTGGGTTCACTTAGGGTTAGCATTAGGGTTAGGGTTAGGTTTAGGGTTAAGTTTTGGGTTCGGGTATGGGTTAGGCTGAGGGTTACTGCTAGGGTTTGGGTTATGGTTAGGCTTAGAGTTAAGGCTAGGTTTAGTTTTAAGGTTGGGTTTGGTTAGGATAAGGGTTAAGGTTCTGGTTAGGTTTATGGTTAGTATTAGTGTTAGGTTTCAGGATAGAGTTAGGCTGAAGGTTACTGTTAGGGTTAGAGTTATGCTTATGTTTGGATTCCAGTTAGGTCCAAGGTTTGTGTTCAGGTTAGGGTTTGTTTGAAGTAGTGTTAGTGTTAGGGTTAGATTTCAGGTTACAGTTAGGTTTAGGTTTCAGGTTAGCGTTAGGGTTGGGGTTGGGGTTAAGGCTAGGGTTATGGGTATGGTTAATGTTAGGGTTAGGGTACGGGCACCGGTTTTATTTAGTGTTAGTGTTAGTATTTAGGGTTAGAGTAGGATTAGGGTTAGTGTTAAGGTTATGCTTACGGTTTGGGTTCAGGTTACGTTTAGCGTTAGGGTGGGGTTATGCTTTCCGTTATGGTTACAATTTGGTTTGGGTTAGGGTTAGGCTTAGGGATAGGGTTCATGTTAGGGTTAGGGCTAGTGCTCGGGTTAGGGGTTGGTTGGGTTAGGTCTAGGGTTTGGTTTAGGTTTAGGTTTAGTTCTAGTGTTAGAGTAAGTGTTCGGGTTAGGGTTAGATTAGGATTAGAGTTCTGGTTAGGGTTAGTATTTAGGTTTGGGTTCAGTTTCGGGTTAGCATTCAGGTTATTGTTAGGGTACGTGTTAGGCTTAGGGTTATGATGTGGGTTAGTGTTGTGGTTCGTGTTAGTGTTAGGGTTCATGTTCGAGTTTGAGTTATGGTTCGTGTTTGCATCAGGGATACAGTTCTGGTTAGGGTTTGGCTTAGGTTTAGTGTTTGGTTTTGGGTTGGGTTTAGGGTGCGGGTTACTGTTAGTTTTAGGGTTTGTGTTAGTGTTAGGGATAGATTTAGTGTTATGTTTAGGGTTAGGGCCATTGCTAATGTTAGTGCTAAGGCTAGGGTTAGTTCTAGAGCTTGGTGAATGTTTACAGTTTGCTCTGGAGCTAGGGTTAGGGTCAGGTCTAGGACTGGTTTAGGGTTAGGTCCAGAGCAAGGAGTAGACTTGACGTTACAATTAGGGTTAGGGTTATTGTTGGTTAGGGCTAAGGTTAGGGTTAGGGTAAATGTTAGGTTTATGGCCATTGTTAGGGTTAGTGTTAATGTATGGTTTAGATCTAGGGCTTGGTGAAGTTTCATGCTTCCTTCTAGATCCAGGGTTAGGGTCAGGTCTAGGACTGGTTTAGGGTTAGGTTCAGGGCAAAGAGTAGGCTTGGTGTTACAATTAAGGTTAGGCTTATTGTTGGTTACGGCTAATGTTAGTGTCAGGGTTAGTGTAAGGGTTAGGGTCATTGCTAGGGTTAATGTTAAGGTTAGGGTTATGTCTAAGGCTTGGTCAAGCATTAAGTTGTGGGCTAGGGCTAGCGTTCGCATCAGGTTTAAGACAATATGAGGGTTAGGAATAGGGTTAAGGTTAGGTTTAGGGTGAGGTTTACCATTTGGGTTAGGGTTAGTGTTGCTTAGGGTTAGGGTAGGGTTACTCTTAGGGCTAGGGTTGGGTTATGATTAGCTAGGGATGGGTTATGATTATATAGGGCTAGGATTAGTGTTATGGTTATTATTAGTGTTAGGGAAGGTTGCTTGAGTCAGGGATGGGGCTGGTTTTGAGGTTATGGCTAGGGGTAGGATTAGGATTAATTCTGATGTTAGTGTTGGGTGTGTCTTAGGATTGAGACAATGGAAAGGGTAGTAGTAGGCATAGGGCTTTGGTTTGGATTAGGAGGAGGGTTAGAGTTAGTGTTATGCTAGTGTTAGGGTAACTGTTAGGGCTAGGGCTAGGACTAGGTTTAAAGTTAGGGTTAGAGTTGGCTTAGGATTACAGTTACACTGAGTGTTAGGGGTAGGCATACCATTAGGGTTAGTGCTAGGGCTAGTGTTAGGGTTTGCTTTAAACTTAGGCTTAGAGCTAAAGTTGGGTTCATCCTAACCCTAAAAGTAAATCTAGCCATAAACTTAAAGAGGAACCTAACCCTAAATATAATAATGAGACCTAGCCTTAATCTCAGCCCTAACGATAACTCTTACCATAACACTAACCCTAACACTACCCCCACACCTAACCTTCACCCTAACCCTACACGTAACCCAAGTGTAACCCTAACTCTAACCATTGCTGTAGCCCTAAACCAGTCCTAAAGCAAAACCTAGCCCTATTTCTAATCCTACACCTACCGTTAAATCTAACCTTAACAGAAACTCAAACCACCTCCCCTATCACTAATAATAACCATAACACTAATCCTAGCCCTAACCCGAACCCAAACACTAAACCTAACCGGAACCCAACCCAGACCATAAACCTCACCCTAACAGTAACCATATCCTTAACCCTAACCCGAACCTGCAGCCAACTCTAACACTAACCCTAGGCCTAACCCTAACACTAACTCATACTGGAACACTAACCCAACCTTAACCCTAATCTTAACCCGTATCCTAACCCTAATCCTAACCTGAAGCCTAACCCGACCCTAACCCTAACCATAACCAATCCCTGACCTGAAACCTAACCCTGACGCTAATCCAAACACTAAACCTGAAACTAAACTTAATCTTATACCTAACCCTAACCCAAACTGTAACGCTTATCCTAACACGAAACCTAATCCAAAGCCTAACCTGAAGTTGAATCATAAAACTAACCCTAACTCTTACTCTAACTCTTATTCTAACTCTAAACCTAACCTGTACCCTAACCCTAACACAAACCCTAACTGTAACCTTAACCCTAACCTTAATCCTCACCTAAAACCTAAACTGAACGCTAAACATAAACCTAATCCGAACTCTAACCATAACCCAAAACCAAACCTAAACCGAACTCTAGTCCAACACTAACCTGAATACTATTGCTATCCCTAACACTAACCAGAAACTGAAACCTAACCATGACACAAACACTAACCCTAACTCTAACCCTAACCCAACCAAACCCTAAGAGTAAACCTAGCCCTAACCTTAAGCCTAACCATAACTCGAACTCTAACAGCAACCCGAACACTAACCCAAACCATAACCCTAACACGAACACTAACCCTAACCTAAACTTGAACCCTAATGCTATCCGTAACCCAACACAACCCTAACCCTAACCCTAGCGCTAACCCGAAACCTAACCCTAACCCAAACCCTAACACTAACCCTAATCCTGACCCAAACCTGAACCCTAACCCTAACACAGTCCTACCCCTAACCCTAACAATCTCTAACCCTAACCCAAACCAACCCTAACCCTAACCCTAGCACTAAACCAAAGCCTAATCCTAACCCCAACCCTAATAGTAACCTGAAACCAAACTCTAACCCTAACCCTAACCCTAACCGTTAACTAAACCGAAGCCAAAACCTAACCCTGACACGAAGCCGAACCCGACAATAATTGAAATCCTAACACAATCCAGAACCCGAACCCTAACCATAACACTAATCTGAACAGTAACCTCTCCCTAAATGTAACACTAACAATAACTGTAACCCTAATCCTAACCCTAAACATAACCTGAAACGTAGCACTAACACTAACCTGAACAAGAACTTGAACCCTAAACCTAACCTGAACCACAGATGTAACCCTAACCAGAACCCAACATTAACCCTAGAGCTAACAATTATCCTAACACGAATATTAACCCTAACAATATCAGAAACCCTAACCTGAACCGTAAACCTAACACTACCTCAACTCCTAGCCCGACACTAACCCAACCCTAAGATAAACTTGAAGCTGAACCCTAACCCTAACACTAACCTGAACACTAACTCTAACACTAAACTAAATCCTAACCCTAACCCCAACACTTAACCTAACCTTAAACCTAACACTACACCGAACCATAACCCTAAATCCAACCCTAACCCTAACCTAAACTGAACCCTAAAGCTAAGGCTAACCCTAAACCGAAAGTGAAACCTAATTGTAACATTAATCCGGACACTAAACATAACACTATACATAACACAACTCCTAACCCAAAAGTGAAACGAATCGTAATCCTAACCCTAACGCGAACCCTAAGGCTAAAGCTAACCCTAAACCAAACCTGAAACCTAACCATAACCCTAATCCAAATACTAACACTAAAACTAAACTTAATGCTAACCCAAACCGTAGCCCTTACCGTAACATGAATACTAACCCTAACTCTAACCCGAAATCGAACCATAATACTAACCTTAATCCTAAAATTAACATTAACCCTAACCCTAACCCTAATCCTAACCTGAAACCTAGCACTAATGCTAACACTAACCCGAACCAGAACCCTAGCCCTAACGTGAACACTAACGCTAAATCTAATCCGAACACGAACATTATGTTCCAAACCGGGTTCAGGTTTTTCACCGTTACAAGATGGAAAGAAGAGAAGTTAGGCACAAATTTATTTCCAGGAATGGGCGTTACACATACTTTTGCTAAGCTGTAGGAATGATTGCCACTCATATACAAACTTGTTTATGGACTTCTACTTAGAAGCCTGCATCAGAAATTTCCTTCTCAAAGGAATGTAAGATTAATTCTCAGGTTCAGAATTGGCATTATTTTTCAAATTATGTTCCTGGGTGAGCAAATTGATCCTTACAACATGGGAGGAAGAGAGATTATGCACAAAGTTATTTCAGGGATTAGGTGTTATACACCTTTTAACTCCACTTTAATAATGATTGTCATTCATTTACAAACTTGTTCCTGTATATCTACATATAGCCTGGGATTAGAAAGTGTCTTCTCATAAGAAAGTGAGATACCTTCTCAGGGTCTGAATGCCAATATGTTCCAAAATATTTAGGTTGGTGATGCTTACGAGCTGGAAGGAAGAGAGATTGGGCACCAAGTTATTTTCAAGAATAGGTGATATATATTTCATCTCTGCTGTAGTAATGATTGCCACTCATATTCAAACTTGCTCCTAGACATTTACTTACAAGCCAGGATCAGAAATTGCCTTCTCAAAGAAATGTGAGATTCGTTCTCAATGGTCAAATTGGCATTATTTACCAAACCTCGTTTTGGGTTGTGATCTTTACGTGATTGAAGGAAGTGAGATAAGGCACAAAGTTATTTCCGGGAATGGGTGTTATACAAAATAAAACTCACCACTACTAATGATTGAAACTCATATAGCAATGTTTTCCTAGACATCTACTTAGAAGCCAGGATTAGAAAGAACCTTCTCAAGGGAATGTGAGTTTTGTTGTCCAGGTGCAAAATGACAGTATCTTTGAAATCTGGTTTAGGTTTCTGATCTTTATGAGATGGAAGGAAGAGAGATTAGGCACAAAGTTACTTCCAGGAATGGGTGTTACGTGAAGTTCACCTCAACTGTAGTAATGATTGCCAATCATATAGTAACTTGTTCCTGGACATCTACGTAAAAGCCAGGATCAGAACATTCCTTCTGAAAGCAATGTGGGACTCCTTCTTAAGAACTGAAATGGCGTTATTGTCCAAATCTGGTTTAGGTGTGTGATTCTTACGACATGGAAGGAAGAGAAATTAGGCACAAAGTGATCCAGGATTGGGTGTTATACCAAGTTTGTCAGCTGTAGTCATGACAGTCACACCTATACAAACTTGTTCCTAGGTGTCTACTTAGAAGTTGGTATCAGAGAGTGTGATCTCAGAAGATGTGAGATTCCTTATAAGGCCTGAGAGGGCACTATGTTCCAAACCTGGTTGATGAGGGTGGTCCTTACGAGCCGGAATTAAGAGAGTTTGGGCATGAAGTTATTTCCAGGAATGGCTGTTAGTCACAGTTTAGCTCAGCTGTAGTAATGATTGCCAAACATATACAAACTTGTTCCTACACTTCTACTTAGAAGCCGGGATAAGAAGGCTCCTTCTGAAAGGAATATGAGGTTCCTTCTCTTTTTTCTTTATGAGGAATATCAGCCCTGAGCTAACGTCCATGCCAATCCTCTTCTATTTGCTGAGGAAGTCTGGCCCAGACCTAACATCCGTCCCAATCTTCCTCCACTTTATGTGGGATGCCACCACAGCATGGCCTGACAAACGGTGTGTCGGTGTGTGCCCGGTATCCGAACACGGGCCACCAGCAACAGAGGGTGCACACTTAACCACTACGCCATGGGGCTGGACCCGATGAGGTTCCTTCTCAAGGCCCAAAATACCATGATGTTCCAAAAATGGTTGAGCAAGCTGATCCAGATGAGATAAAGGAAGAGAGATTAGGCACAAAGTGATTTCCAGGAATGGCTGTTATACATATTTTAGCTCCTGTCATCATGATTGCCACTCATATGCAAACATGTTCATAGAAATTTACATACAGGTCGGGAACACAAAGGTCCTTCGCAAAGGAATGTGACATTCCTTCTCAGGGCCCAAAATCGCAATATGCCCCAAACCTGGCTTAGGTTTCTGATCCTTACTGGATGGAAGGAAGAGAGATTGGGCACAAAGACATTTCCATGAATGAGTTTTCTACATAGATTAACTCAGGTGTAGTAATGATTGCCACTCATATACAAACTTGTTCTTAGACATCTACATCACCCCAGGATCAGAAAGTGACTTCTCAAAGGAATGTGATATTCCTTCTGAAGGCCTGAAACAGCAATATGTTCCAAACTTGGTCAAGGAAGGTGGTACTTACGAGCTGGAAGTAAGAGAGATTGAGCATGAAGTTTTTTTCCAGGAATTGATGTTATTCATAGAAGAGCTCAGTTGTACTAACGATTACCACTTATATAGAATCTTGTTCCTGGACATATACTTAGAAGCAGTGATCAGAAAGTGCCTTCTTAAAGGAATATGAGATTCCTTCTCAAGGCCAGAAATGGCAATATGTTCCAAACGTGGTTGAGGAAGGTGGGCCTTATGATCTGGAAGGAAGAGAGACTGGCACGAAGTTATTTTCAGGAATAGGTGTTATTCATAGTTCAGTTCAGTTGTAGTAATGATTCCACTCATATACAAACTTGTTTCTAGGGATCTACTTAGAAGCTGGGATCAGAAATTTCCTACTCAAGGTAGCGTGAGATTCATTCTCAAGGCCCAACATGGTATTACATTCAAAACCTTGCTTAGGAATGTAATCCTGTAGAGCTGGAAGGAAGAGAGATATGGTAGGAAGTTATTTTGAGGAATGGTTCTTATACATAGTTTAGCTCAGCTGTAGTAATGATTGCCACGCATTTAGAAACTCGTTACTAGACATTTACTTACAAGCCGTGATCAGAAAGTACTTTCTCAAAGGCGTGTGAGATTTGTTCTCAAGGGCCTGAAATGGCATTATGTTCCAAAGCTGATTTAGGTTTGTGATCCTTACGAGATGGAAGGAAGAGAGAAGCACAGCTCTATTAGTGATTGCCACTCACATACAAACTTGATCCTAGACGTCTACGTGCAGGCTGTGATCAGAAAATGCTGTCTCAAAGGAATGTGAGATGTCTTCTCAAGGTCTGAAATGGCAATATGTTCCCAACTTGCTTGAGGAAGGTCTTCATTACGAGCTGGAAGGAAAATAGATTGGGCATGAAGTTATTTTCAGGACTGGGTGTTATTCAAAGAATAGTTCAGTTGTAGTAACGATTGCCACTTATATAGAATCTTGTCCTGGACATCTACTTAGAAGCAAGGATCAGAAATTGCCTTCAAAGTAGTGTGAGATTCATTCTCAAGGCCTGAAATGGCACGATGCATGAAACTTGGTTTATATTTGTGATCCTTATGAGATTGAAGGAGGAGAGATGAGGCAAAAATCTTTACCAGGAATGGTTGTTATAGACAGTTGAGCTCAGATCTAGTAATGATTAACACCCATATACATACTTATTCCTAGACTTCAACATTCTGGACAGGATCAGAATGTGCCTTCTCAAAGGAATATGAGATTCCATCTCAAGGAGTGACATGGCAATATGTTCCAAACCTGGTTTAGCTTTGTGATCTTTATGAGTTGGAAGGAAGAGAGATGAGGCACAATGTTATTTTCAGGAATTGGTATTATACACAGCTTAGCTCAGCTGTCGTAAAGCTTGCCACTCATTTACAAATTGTACCTAGACATCTACTTCCACTCTGGGATCAGAAAGTGCCTTCTCAAAGGAATGCGAGAATCCTTCTCAGGGCCCAATAAGGCAATATGGTCCAAAACTGGTTTAGTTTAGTGATGCTTAGTGCTAGAAGGAAGAGAGTTTTTACATGAAGTTATTTCGAGGAATGTGTATTATAAGTCATTTTATTCAGCTGTAGTACTGATTGATGCTCCAATATAAACTGGTTCCTAGACATCTACTTACATGAAGTTATCAGTAATTGTCTTCATAGAGGAATGTGAGATTTGCTCTCAACGACCAAAATACCATTATGTTCTAAACCTGGTTTAGGAAGGTGATTCTCACGAGCTGAAAGGAAGAGTGAGTGAGCACAAAGATACTTCCAGAGATGGGTATTTTATACAGATAAGCTCAGCTGTAGTGATGATTGCCACTCATATACTAACTTGTTCCTGGACATCTACTTACATGCTGGGACGTGAAAGTGCCTTCTCAAAGGAGTGTGATATTCCCTCCTAAGGCTCGAAAGAGCAATATGTTCAAAACCTGTTTTAGGAATGTAAACATTCAGAGCTGGAAGGAAGAGAGATTTGTCGTGAAGTTATTTCCAGAAATGGCTGTTAGCCATAGGTTAGCTTAGCTGTATTAATGATTGCCGCTCATATACAAAGTCGTTTCTAGACATTTGCTTACAAGCCTGGGTCAGAAAGTGCCCTCTCAAAGGAATAAGAGATTCAATCTCAAGGCCTGAAACTGCATTCTGTTATATACCTCTTTTAGGGTTCTGATCTTTATGAGATGGAAGGAAGAGATAGTGGGCATGAAGTTATTTCCAACAATAGGTGCTATACATAGTTCAGCTAAGCTCCAGTAATCATTAAAATTCAATTACTAACTTGTTCCTAGAGCTCTACTTAGAACCCGGGATCAGAAATTGCTTTCTCAAAGGAATGTGATATCCCTTCTCAAGGCCTGAAATGGCAATATGTCCCCAACCTGGGTAAGAAAGGTGGACCTCATTTGCTGGAAGGAAGAGAGACAGGGCACGAAGTTATTTCCTTAGTTGTTACTGGCAAAAGTGCCTGAGCAGTGGTATTTTGTCTTTCCATTGAGAAGGCAGCCTCAGTGCAGGCAACGTACCAAAAGGAAAAAAAAAAACACTTTCCATTATGACCCTCAAAAACTAAATGGAAATGTTTTTCTCCACAGAGTATGTTCATTAGATGGATACTATAGCTATTCTCTCCCAGCTGCAGTGGAAATTTTAAAAGCTCTCAGTGGTAGATGCTCCTTAAACCTACTTGCAAGAGATGTTAAGCAAGAACTTGCTGGCATTACATGGGAGAGATTTCTCTTTTTTATGTGTGAGGAAGATCAGCCCTGAGGTAACATCCGATGCTGATCCTCCTCTTTTTTGCTGAGGAAGATTGACCCTGAGATAACATCTGTGCCCATTTTCCTCTACTTTATATGGGACGCCACCACAGCATGTCCTGGCAAGCAGTGCGTTGGTGCGTGCCCAGGGTTGGGAAACTGAAAACCCCAGGCCACCAAAGTGGAGCGTGCACACGAAACTGTTTGCGCCACCGGGCCGGCACCAGGGAGAAAATTCTTAACTAAATGTTGTTAACAGCAATGTTGGGAGAGGCAATTTTCAGGATAGTCCTCTACAGATGCAAGCAAGAATTTTGCTCCAGACTGGCCTTTCCTTTTACAGAAGCCATAGATGCTATCTCCCAGGTGTACTGAAATTTTAAAAGCTCTCATATGAAGATGTTACTTACACATATTGGGTACTTGTGTTAAACAAAAGTGTTCGTCATGATATGCTAGTGAGACCCTGAATGTAGTTTGAACTGCAGTGTATTCAAATTATCAAGATGATCCTAAACAGCTACAAGGAGGAGTTTTTTTGAAGAGTCATCTGTCATCGAATGGATGGTAAGGATAATCTGCACTACCTGTAGTGATAGCTCTCCTTGTAAGATGATCCTGAAAACTACTGACAAACTTGGTTGCTTAGTGGTGTTTCGTCATTCCATTGGGAAGACAGCCTCAATGCAGGCAATGAACGGCAAAGAGCATAAGGTACTGAACCACATAGTCCAAAAATCTACATGGAAGAGTTTTTTTGCACAGGATACGTTCATGTACTGGATGTTATGGATATTGTGTCCCAGCTGCGGTGGAAAGTTTAAAAGTTCTCAGAGGCAGATCCTGTGGAAAGCTACTTGCAATCTGAGTTCAACAAGGTCTTTCTTTCATTAAATGGGGAAAGAATTACTAATTGAATGTTGTTAACTGCAAGGATGCAAAGGAAATTTTCAGGATAGTCCTATACAGATATTAGCAAGAAATTTTCTCCACAATGAACTGTCATTTTATGGATGTTATAGATACTCCTATCTGTACTGAAACTTTAAAACCTCTCATATGAAGGTATTCTTAACAGATATTTGCAACCTGTGTTAAACAATAGTGTTGATAATGATATGCTGGTGAGACCCTGAAGGTAGACTGAACTACAATGTTTGTAATGTCACTCATGAATATGATTCTAAACAGCGACATGTAAAGATATTCTTCACACGGTACTTTCGTTGAATGGATGTGATAGAGTTTCTTCCCCGGTTGTGGTGACAATTTTAACATCTCATAGGAATGTGCTCCTAGCAGCAACTGGCAAAATAGGTTTACAGTGGTGTTCTGTTTTACTTTGGGGAGGAGGCCTGAGTGCAGGCAGTGAACTGCAGAGATGAAAAGGCACTTTGCAAGATGATCTTAAAAAGCTTAAATTATGTATGTTCCTCCACAGAGTACTTACATGGAATGTATGGTATAGATATTCTGTCCCAGCTGCAGTGGAAAGTTTAAAAGCTTGCAGAGGCAGATATGCTGAAAGACACTTGTCATCTGAGTTCAGCAAGATATTTCGTGCCTTACCTGGGAGCGAATTCCTTAGCGCAGGTCGTTAACTGCAATGGTGGAAAAGGCAATTTTCAGGATAATCCTATACAGATACAACCAAGAGATTTTCTCCACACTGAACTCTCATTTTATGGATGTTATAGATACTATCTCCAGCTGTACTGAAAATTTAAAACCTCTCATATGAAGTTGTTACTAACAGATATCGGCAACCTGTGTTAAGCAATAGTGTTCATCATGATATGCTAATGATACCCTAAATGCAGGCTGAACTGCAGTGCGTTTAAAGTCATTCATGAAGATAATCCTAAGCAAGTAGGAGAAGAGGTTATCTTCACGGTATAATTTCACTGAATGGATTTGATAGATCTTCTTTCCGAGGTGTGTTGATAAGTTGAAACTCTCATAGGAAGGTGTTCCTAACAGCTACTGGCAGAGTAGGTTTAGCAGTAGTGTTTTCTCTTTAAATCAGGGAGGAAACCTGAGTGCAGGCAATGAAATACAAAGATGAAAATGCAATTGACAATATGATCTGAAGAAGCTAAAAACAAGTGTTTTCCTTCACATGGTACTTACATGGAATGGATATTATAGATAAGTTCTCCCAGCTGCAGTGGAAATTTTAAAAGCTCTCAGAGGAAGATCATTCTTAAGGGACCTTGCAAGCTGAGTTCAACAAAGGTTTTCTTGTTTTACTTTGGAAAGAGTGCTGAGTGAAGGCCATTAAATGCAATGAGGGAAAAGGCAATTTTCATGATGAACCTACACATACACAAATGAGATTTTTACCAAACTTGTCTTTCATATTATGGACGTTATAGATACTCTATCCCAGCAGTACTGAAGTTTTAAAACCTCTAAGATAAAGATGTTGCTTTCAGATATTGGCCACCTGTCTTAAACAATATAGTTCATCATGATATGCTAGTGGGACCCTGACTAGAGTTTGAACTGCAGTCTATTAAAAGTCTCTTCTCAAGATGACCCTTAACAGCCACAAGCTGGAGTTTCTCTGAAGCGTCAACATTCTTTGAGTTGATCATAACAATAATCTGCACCACCTGTAGTGATCGTTCGAAAGCTCTCCTAAGAAGATGCTCTGATGGCTACTGGCAAAGGTCATTGAGCAGGAGTGTTTTGTGACAGTATATTGCTAAATTTTTCATATAAGTTCTCAATAGATATTGTTTTATGTTAAAATTGTTTATTGAATTTTCTTTTCATTAATAAAATGATATGTGCCATTCTTACAAATAAGCAAAGAGTGTGTACAAACAAATTAGCAAAGTGACAGTTTTATATCCTTTTGATATTATTAAATATAACTATCATTTTTATTATTTTTCTGCTCTCTGCCTCACATATAGGAAGATACTTCCTATCCTAAAGGCTTACTAGAAAACTTTACTAAAAATCAAGAATCAGGGAATACTCATATTATGCCAGCTTCCTGAATACATGAAAAAAAAGCCATTATAACAAATTTTGTACAAAAATCTTAGATCATTCATGAACTGATAACAACACAAATCATGATTAGGCAAGGTATTTCTGTAGAATGACAAATATTTAAACTTTAGACATTTAGAAAGGTAGTTCATTACAGTAACTAATGTGTATAAGAAGAATTTTTTCAAACTCCCTAAGTGCCTGGGAATCGTTTGACAAAATGCACTGCAATATTATTCACAATAGCCAAGAGATGGAAACTACCTAATTGTGAATCCGTGGGTGAAAGGATGAAGAAAATCTGGGGCATCTATACAATGGAATATTATTCAGCCTTAAAAAGAAAGGAAATCTTGTATTCAGAATTGCTTGCCTGGATCATTTCAGTAGCCATGTGTTCTCTTGCTTAGTCCCCTCTGGTCTATTGGCCAAAGACATACCAGGGTGAACCTTTTACGATGTAGGCACCACGACCCCTAGTGGATCTCTAAATGAGATTTTGGAAGTGGACTGCCTGGGTACAAGCTGTGTGACCTTGGACAATTATATAACCTCTAATATTCCTCATCCATACAATAGAGGTTAATAGTATTGTCGTCATAGCTTTGATGTGAGGATTAAATGAGTGACTACATGTCAGATGCCTAGAATGTGCCTGGCACATGGTAAGGCAACATGAAAAATTTAACCGTAATTATAACCAAATTAAATATTGTGATGCCCTATTAATTAAGTTGAACCATATGAAATGTCTAATAGTCAACCATTTTGACCTATTATTATTGTTGAATAAATGGTAAAACTCAGTCTAGGCAGGTTGTGTAGAGTCAAAAGGATTGGATAAATGAAAATATTGGTAGAAAAAATAAGCTTAAATAGATTGCTTTGCAATTTACAAAGCATTTTCTCATAATTTGTTTCATTTAATATCTATAGAATGCTTTTCAGGGTATTATTACCACTGTCTCTGAAGGAGTTGCTGACTTGCCCCAAATCACACCACATTATACAAAACAATTAGAGTAGACACATCATTTGGTGTATAAATTCAATATGATATTTTGTTTTCCCTTCATAATATCATCCATCCTCTCAAGAAAGTGATGAAATAATGCTGATTCCTAGGAACTTAGTCTTAAAGAGACATACTCTCAGATGATAAACACTACGTCTTTGAAACAGGGGTGTTGCGAGAAGAAACTTGGGACCAATGCTTTCTGGGTTTTCAAGTCCATGATTAGAGTTATGGGAAACAGTCAAAGAAGGTAAAGGGTGAAAAATAGTCCAGAATGAAAAAAGTTTGACGTATATGTAACTTTATTGATCACCTCAAGATTCTCTTTTTATTTACGGTCTGTGTCAACCTACTAGAATATAAATGGTATTAGGGTAGATCACTGCTATCTTGCAGCAAGTGGTAGGCCCTGAGTAAATATTTATTAAAGGAATGAAAGTGGCCTTGAATACATCTGCTCTTTACTCACCAGAGAACAGCCCCATAGAAGGCAAATGGCATCATTAACAAAATTTTAAAAATCATATCCTTATTAGATCGTAACCATGGATTCAAGGCTCCCATTTATTTCATACTTTCTAAGTACAGAAGAATTCTTTTGTATTAGGGAATGTTTCCACAGCCTCACTGTAAAATAAAGCAAGCTTTTTTTGGCCCATTGACTGCTGGTTCCAGCAGGGCCCAACTCTATACTTACCTCTAAACAATTAACTATAGATTTGTTATCCCAATGAACAGTGATTTGGTATGGAACCTGTTTTATCAGTGTCATGCAAAAGTCGACATTTCATATGTCTTTAAGTGGTGATATGGATAATAATGTTGATGTGGAAGAAAACTAAAAACTCTCTATGGTCATTGTCAAGTGCATGTGGGTGAAGGGTATCTTGTCACTGGATTTCAGAACTCAAAAAGACTCATCCAACTCTTCATGTTACATGTGAAGAAAATGAGTTCTAAAGTGGTTGAGAGATTTGACCAAGACTAATTACTGAGACTAGAGAGAGATCCTCTGATTCTCAACTGGCCACATTGTCATGAGGTCTCCAGCTCCAAACAGACAAGAGAAGTAAGTCTGTTGATTTCCAGCTAGAAATGATTCCCCTCTTCTTTTATACTTTCTCTCTGTTAGATGCCTGATCTGCCCTGACAAGGAAATTATCTGAGGTTTACACTATACTTAAGAAGATAAAATGCTCCTGGCAAACACTAGTGTGATTCAGTGTGGCACTGGCGAGCACAGTCATGAAAAAATGAGAATCAAAAGAATAAGAGGTAAATAATATTAGAGAAGAAGAGAAAATCTATTATTTTAGTGGGATATAACTTATAAAGTTTAGAACTTGTAAATAAGTGGAGTAATGTGAAAGGAAGCTAGATTCCTATATGAAACATCAAAAATACTGTTATATGAGCAAGAATTAGTTTGAACATGTAAATAATTATTCCACTGAAAAGAGCAAGGAATTCTTTAAGATAAGTAGTTAAAATAATTGGAACTACACATTAGTTATATGAAGAAGATTATAAAGAGATACAAAGCATGTAAAAGCTCAGATTAAATGGAGAGATATACTATACTTGTGAGTGAAAACAGTGTTTCAAAGATATCAGTTTTCCAAACATTATTCAGATTCCATATACTTCAAATCAACTTTTAAAATGATGCAGTGTTTTTTTTAATAAACTAAATGATATCCATTTGTAAAATAAAACACTAGAACATCAACAAACATTATTCACAAGTAAATCATTCCAAATGGATTATAGGGCTAAAATTAAAAGTAAACCCCCCACGTATAACAGTGGTGGATGAGAATATAGAAGAATACGCATAATCTTAAAATTAGTGAAGATAATCTTAATATATATGCTTAAAGATGACTGGTTGAAAAGAGGAAGGAGAAAAAGTAAAATGGAACATGATATGGTCTCTGATTTTCTTTCAGAGACTTAATCTAGAGAAGAATATTCCAGTCTACGATATTGGATAAAGAAATAGAAATCTGTGATAATTACACAAATAATGAGAGGACATATTTAAATGGTAGCATAATGTATCAGTTAGCTTCTGATGTGTAACAAACCATCCTAAAATTTGGTGACTTCAAATAAGAACAGTTTATTTTTTCTCAAGATTCTGTGGGTTAACTGGGCAGTTATTTTGATCTGGACCATTGGTGGCTCAGCTGGGATTAGATGGTCTAGGTTGGCTTTACTCACATACCTGATTGTTGACTTGAAGCCACCTGGAGTGATGGAGCTGTGCAGTCTATTTAGACTCATTCACATATTGATGGCCTCAGGCTTGCCAAGGGCAGCCAGAGAAGGACAAGTACCAATAATGAGCAAGTGTTTTTCAAGCCTTTTCTCATGTCATTGGCTAATGTCCCATTGGCCAAAGCAAGTTACAAGGCCGAGTCTACCCAGAGTCAACGCGGGATGCTATGACCAAACAGACAGAGGGAGAGGACTAATGTGTGGCCATTTTCGCAATCTCTCTCACATAATTTTAGAGGAGAATTAGCACGAATGTTGGTGTATTTGTTCATTTGAATGCCCGAGGAAAATTGTACAAAGCCAAAAGAAACGTAAAGCAAATAGTTAACTGGAGATGTAAGGTAAGTTAATTGGTACTTAAATTGGGTCTGGAAAAATGTGATAGTTTATTTTTCAAGTGTATGCAACTTCTTGTGACCTATGAAAATAACTTACATTTCGATTATTTTCTCCCTGAATGTGTTTTATTCCTTAACACTTTTGATGTGTTTCTCTCTGGCTTTAGGAAAATAACGTAGCACTTGGGAGCAAAGATGCAGCCTAATAGCCCCACACTGGAGGCCAAGATGGAGCAGACCTCCACGGCCACCATGACCTTGCCCTTGGTACTGTGGTAGATGGGCAGGAAGGTGACCCAGAAACTGCAGAACACCAGTATGCTGAACGTCAGGAACTTGGCTTCAGTAAAGGTGTCAGGCAGGTTCCGGGCCAGGAAAGCCACAGTGAAGCTGCCTAGGGACAAGGAACCCAGGTGTCCCAGGACACAGTAGAAGGTGGTGACCTAGTCCTTGTTGCACACGATGATGATGTGGCCGTCTTCAGAGTGTGCATCTGTGTCAATGAAGGGAGGAGAGGTTCCCAGCCAGATTCCACAGAGACTCAGCTGGATAAAGGAGCAGATGTGAATGATGAAGTTAGGTGCCCCTGACACCAACCACTGCCACATCCTTCTCCCTGGTGTGTTGACCTGGAAGGCCACAACCACAGTAATGCTTTTGGCCAAGACTGTGGAAACAGCCACAGTAAAAACAACTCCAAACGTGATCTGCTGAAGAATGCAGGTGGCTGTGTTGACACGACCAATGAAGAGAAGGAGCATAGCGTGAGGGAGAAGAGCAGGATGTAGCTGAGAGTCCGATTATTGGCCTTGATTATGGGAGTTTCTTGGTGCTTCACAAAGACACCCAGGACCACAGCTGTTATGACAGAAAAGCACAGAGCTGTGCAGGCCAAGGCCATCCCCAAGGGGTCCTCATAAGCCAGAAAGGTCACAGCTTTTTAGAGGCAGCGATCTCGTTCTCTGTTGGCCTTCTGATGATCTGGACACTTCACACACTGATCCATGTCGGGGGAGAGATGCAAAGTGTCCTCAGCCCAGGTTCAGTCACTCTCTCTTATTCACATGCCCCCAAAGAAGGTATTGGGTAAGTTTAGCCAATTGTCTTCCATTGTTGCTCCAGGCACCAAATAACAGAATGCTCTGCAGAGAACCGTTACCAGTTAATACTGCCCATCTTCTTTATAGTTAAGTAAACAAAGCTATTATCCTTCTCAGTATTTATCTTGCATATTCATGAAAGCACTTTTTTCTCAGAAAAAAAACAAAAGTCATCCCTGTCTCTCTGAGCTATACCCCTGTAAGCTATGGCCTAGATTTATTCATTCAATGAGCAAGCAGTAATTGGAAAACTTCCATGAGGCAGATAATGTGCTACATTCTAGGGAAACAGAGATGACCAAGTCATAGACCTCACCCCCAGGAAGGTTCAAAATGAGACCCTTTCTACCATCTAAAATGATCTCCAGTACATTTCATCTTGATTTCACTTCCACCACGTCTGTTAAGATTTTAGTCACTTCTTTCCTATGTTATCACAAGAACTTTCTACTCTGGTTCCCTGCCCTTGTCCTGCATCACAAGTGATAGTTCTACATGTAAGTGGGATCATGTTTATGCTCTATTAAAAAATCCCACAAACCCTTGGGAAGACCAAAAAGACTGTATAACCTTGGTCTTGCCTACCTCTACTACCTCTGCTCTGATTTTTAAGATTCCCAAATCTTCATGTGGTTCTGAAACTGTTCCGTGCCCACTCATCCCTGCAGGTATCAGTACATGCTTTTTCCTTCTACAGGGGCATTGCTTCTTCCTCTTTAAGTCCCTTTAAAATGTCTAATTTTCACGTTTAGAACTACAATCTGCCTGATAATGATTTCTGTGGATGGTGTCAGTTAGGGGTGGCGAGTCATTGTCTTCTCCATGAAGACAGCCAATTTACCCAACATGGTTTATTGAAAAGTCTTTCATTTTCCCACTCCACCTCAGTGTTTCCTTGTAAATCAGTCGTCTATTCATGAGTCCCTATATAAACAGTCTGTATCTGAACTTACCATTTGGTTCTGTTGATTTTCTTGTTTATCCTTTTGACGAACCTCCTCTAATGTGATGCTACCATACTTGATGTCAGGTAGAGTAAGTCCTCCCACTCTATTCTTTGTCTTCAAGATTTTCTTAGCTAAGTTTTTCCTTTATTATTTACATAAGAATTTTATCAATTGTAATTTCCACAGAACAGGTCAGCATTTTAGCTGCAATTTTGTGGAAGCTGTAGATTAATTTGGACAGTTTTCATATCTGTAGAATTTTAAGTCTGTTTAGTCATGAACTTGGTTTATCCTTCCACTTCTTTCAGTCTTCCTCTATTTTTGTAAATGCCATTCTATAACTTTATGGACAGAAATCTTTTGAAACTCTCATTAAAGTTATTTCTAGGTCCTTCATACTTTTAAGATGTTGTAAATGTCATTTTTTAAAATTTAACATTTCAATGCCTTTTGAGTGGTTGATGGAAGCAAAACTTTATATATTAACCTTGTATTCAGCCACCACTAAACTCAGTTAATACACTAATTATATGTACTTTACCTTTATACCATAATATCATCTGAAGATAACATCAACTTTTTACTTCTTCCGTTGAAGTGTGCTGAATTACATTGCATGAACTTAATTTGGTCATGATATGTCCTTCTTATAAAATATAGTTAGATTTTGAAAGTTGATTTGATTTGATTTTTTTTTTAGGATAAATGAATTTAATCAAAGAAAATGAGTGGCCTGTAATTTCCTTTCCTGCAATGAATTTGTTAGATCTTGGTACCAATGTTAAGCTAGTCTCTCAAAGTGAGTTAAAAAGTTTTCTGTTTTTCCTATTATCTGGAAGAGTTTGAGTAGATGTGTATTATTTCTTTCTTGAATATTTAGTAAGATTCACCAATTTTGTACGAAATAAATAGCCTACAATAATATTTTGTAGGAATGTTTTAAAGTATGGTCTCAATTTCTCTAATAGATATGACATTATTCAGATTTTTCAATTTTTCTTGAGACAGTTTGGTAACTTTTATTTGCCTGGAAATTTGTGAATTTCCTCTAAATTTTCATTGAATCAACATGATGTTATTTATATTTTCTTCATGTTAAAAATTTTCCATATGATCTGCACAGATTACTCCCTTTTAAGCCTTCGTATTTTTTTGTTGCAATTTTTCTCTTTTTTTGAACACTAGTACTAGGATTTTATTGAATATATTTGTCATTTATTAGAATCTAATTTAGTTTTATTTATCCTTTCGATGTTTGTCTTTTATTTTGTGAAATCTTCCTCTAATATTTATCATTTTATGTGTTCTATTTTCTTTGTGTTTAATTTTCTGCTTTTTTCTAGCTTGTGATGAATGCTTAGAACTGAGAACTTCAACCTTTCTATATTATACACAATAATATATAAATAATATAATATGGGATTATACATTTCTCTCTAAGAATAGTTTTAATTCCACCCCATAAGATTTGATGAGTTGTATTTTTTTTTAAAGATTTTATTTATTTTTTTCTCCCCAAAGCCCCAGTAGATAGTTGTATGTCATAGCTGCACATCCTTTTAGTTGCTGTATGTGGGACTCGGCCTCAGGATGGACGGAGAAGTGGTGCCTCGGTGCGTGCCCGGGATCCGAACCCGGGCCACCAGCATCGGAGCGTGCGCACTTAACCACCAAGCCACGGGGCCGGCCCTGATGAATTGTATTTTTAATTGGAAATACATTCTAATTTCCATTGTAGTTTACTCATTAATCATGGGTTGTTTACAAATGTATTTGTTAACCTCCAAGCATGTAGAAATTGAAGTTAGTGGACTTAGTGTTCTTTAGATGGGCATATGGAACACATTCCCAAAATTACCATGTGCCAAATGTGCACATGGAAGCTTTATCCAAATTGACTATATGCCAGACTATATCATCAATCTCAGTATATTTCAAAAAAAAAATTTAAATGATACAAATGATGTGAAATTAAGTTTCATATCAATCACAAACATAAAATGAGAAAATGCCACCATTGAGGGGATACCAGCATTGCACCATTTAATATCACAAAATATGAGTAATACCAAGATGTTAATTATCATATGAAAAATCTTCAGTGTTGGTTTTCTGTCCCTCTTCTACTTCATGACCCAACTCCCAAACCCACATTGTCTAGTTTCTAGTCATGTTGAACCTTTTCTCAGCTCCCTAGAATATTTAATGCAGGACTAATTTGCCATTTTTTGCCATGTCTAAGAATTCTACCAAGAATTTATTCCGCCTTCATTAGTCTGATATAATACTAATGCTACTGACTCTATGAAGAAGTCCATGACACTTCCCTACCCACAAACATATATACTATCACTTATTTCATCCCATGGGTCTCTGCGTACCTATATTGCAGCCCTATGTCACCACCTTGAATTCTCCTCACTGCCTGTTGTCTCCTCTATTCACCTGTGAACTCTAGGACATCAGATACCAAGATGTATATACTCATTGAAGGAAGCTGTACCGTAAGCACATTGCATACCATGAAAATACTTACTTCTTAAATCAAACACAACCTTTCTGAGTTCCTGCTCTGTGCCAAGAACAGCACCAGAAACTGGAAAAATAAGGATTTGTACAATGTGATCTAAACGTAGCTTTAAAGAGGCTGAAAAGTAAGGTCTTACAATACCATGTGTTAGAATCCATGCGAGAGATTTAAGTTAGGTTACTGTAGAGTGGTCAGAAAGGGTTTCCTTGAGATGATAATGCCTGCAATGTTGCTAAAATGAGTCAAGCAAGCTAGTTCAAGGTAGAGAGAGCGTGTATCATTTTGGGTGGAAATGATAAAAAAAGTTGGCTTTTTTGGCTATAAAAGTTAAATTACTAAATGGAGGAAGGAAACATTTGGACCCTGCAGTCCTCATCCAGAGCTTTTCCGTTTCTTTGGGAGAACGGTGCATACAAAACAGAGGTGGAGAGCCAGCCCTGATTGCCTAGTGGTGAAAGTTCAGTCCTCACTGCTTCGGTGGCCCAGGTTGGTTTCCTGGTCATGGAACCACACCATCTCTTTGTGAATAGCCATGCTGTGGTGGTAGCTCACATAGAAGAACTAGAATGATTTACAACTAGGATATACAACTATGTACTAGAGTTTTGGGGACAATAATAAAAGAGGAAGATTGGCAACAGATGTTAGTTAGCTCAGGACAAATGATTCACTTCCAAAAAAATAGAAGTGGAGAAAATCGCTGCAAGGCATATACTCCCCTATATCATTGGAAATCTCATTCTCTAGGCAGGGAATGCCGTCAAAACAACAGGCAGCCTTGCTCTCCTGAGGGCTCTACCTGAATCACAGACTGCAAATCTCACTGCATACAGAGTGTGGAGTCTGGAGAAAATCAGATAACACTAGGTAACAGCTGTGAATTTTACCTAATTTTCCAGTAACTAGAGTGTTTTAGAGTATTGTGCCTTAACAAACTGAAGATTGAAATATCTAAATCCAATTCATTGGTTGGATGCCATTCTTACTGTATGATATAAAACACTGGTAAACCTCAGACGTATTGTGGGTTTGATTCCAGAGCATCGCAAAAAATCAAATATTGCAATAAAGCGAGTCACAACAATTTTTTGATTTCCTAGTGCATAAAGAAGTTATGTTTACACTATACTGTAGTGTACTAAATGTGCAAAACATTATCTCTAAAAAACATATACATAGCTTAATTTTTTAAAAAAAATTATTCCTAAAAATTACTAACCACCTTCTGAACCTTCAGCAGCTTGCAATCTTTTTGCTTGTGAAGGTCTTGCTTTGATCTTGGATTATTTGTAAAAGAAAAAATTACTTCAGTTGGAAGTGAATTGTTAAATTCCCATATGTGGCCCTCTGTGAAGCTCTGAGGGGACACAAAACGCCAACAAGAGTTTGGTTATTCATATGTGGTGTAAGTAATTGTGATTGGGTTCAACACATCTCAGTAATTCCTGTGGCCCACTCAATCACCTCCTCAGATAAAGACAATTCCTGACCACGTGGAGCATGTGGGGAATATTCTCCTCCTTTCACCTTCAGTCCAAGACCTTCTGGAAAATTCCAAAAGTTGAGAAAGGTGTACTCTTAATCTGATTTTCCTTCTTTGGCCAAATTCACTGAGTCACCAGCAAGGATGTTAAATTCTATGTTCCTCAGAAAGGGGTGCAGCTAAAAGAGACATATCATCCTGTGGTGAAGTGGGCCCGGGAGTTAAAGAGAAAAACCCTGAATTGGGGACAGCCTTTCATTGTCTGTAATCCTTGTTACATAATGTAATTTTATTACAAGTATTCAATGAAGTAAAGCAAATGAAAGCATATGTAGAACTACAATATGATAACGTTTCCAATATATCAGTTTGTTTCAAGAGAAAATGCCCAAAGACAAGAATATAAAGATGATCAGTGGTGATAGGATTCAGACAAGTCTCAAGTACAAAGTCCAATCTAGCCAAGCTCATGCACTCTCTGAATTTTCCCAGACCATCAATCCGCAAAATGAGGTTAGCAATACCTAAAGTGTTTGCAGAATTAAATGAGATCATTTACATAAAGTATTCACCACGATGTTCAGCACCAGATAGGCACGGAAAGGGCAAGTTGTCTTCTTGTCATTAAGAAGCTGCATGGGAGAAGGCTGGATAATCCCTATTGAAACATTAGGCATGCAGGATGTTGGGATCCTTTGTAACACAAAGCATTGATATTGACTCATAACTCACTTCCTCTTTGCCACTAGAACCTTCTTGTTGGTGACTTACAACCCAAGACTACATTTACCTCCTAGGGAGTGAAACAAGTACAGAAACTCCTGTGCTTTTCTTGGAGAAAGAATCCTAACTGCTTGGTTTGAACACCTGTGGAACCCCATAAGAACGTCACTTTTACGAGTGTACATGCAGTTATGCAGAAGAGACTTTACCTGCCACGGAGAAATCACCAGATCTTACCCGCTTCCCATTGGCTGAATTTCTGCACGTTGAAGAAGCATCTCATGAAGGCTCTAGGCCACAGCATACACAGCATTGTACACATTGTAACTCCATTCAGTCATGATCGTGTCAAAAATCTGCCAAGGCAACCATCCCAAGGAGGCATTGGGTGGACAATTCTCCAGTGTTTTATAGTCAGGCTCAGAAATGGTGCAAGGAATAAAGGGGTACCACAATCTAGTGAGGTAAATGTCGTCTGGATATTTGGAAGGCTTAACTGTCTGGATAAAATTTTCAAAGTCAAGAACCTCACTAGGGTGGTGTCAAAAAATGAGAGTCCCATGGAATGGGTCAAGGATGAAATCTCTCTCACTGTGGATAAAATCCCACTGTGATGTCGTGACCCAGACTTTCCATATCACTAAATACTCCCAAGTAGACAAGCTCAAGCTTACGAGAGAGTTGGCATCACCGTAAATGATAACCACATTCCCTTCTGTTTCCTCTACTTGCAAATCATATGGCCAGGTCCGTGAGGAATATGATCTTTCAGTGACAGGGGTCATTTCCATAAAGGCTGCACAGATTCCATTCCGGTCCATCTCTCCTCTCAAGTCTGAGAGAAACTCAACACCTTTTTTGTCTTCTGAGATGACCAGCCCCACCCAGGTCCAACTGAAATGAAGCAGCAAAGAGACTATGCCAATGGCTAGAGATGTGTCCCTGGGGGCCAACTGATAGAGAGATGGAAACTGCTCATAATCATTCAGGATAAGATCAAAAGGACCATAAGTAAGCTAAAATGAAAGACAATTGGAAGCAATATGAGGATGAGGATTGGCAAAAACCACACTCTCAGTCCTGAAGGCTGTTCAGCAACACCTGGAAGTGGTAGAAGGGGACAATTGCTCATTTCATTTTCTAATCACTTTCCACTCCCTGAAAGCTTTCTAGAAAATAAGATCAGTAGATTTCCAGGAAACTGCTTTGTCTCCATCCCCCTCAACCTTCTGTCTACTCCAAAGAAAGGAAATGTCATACCCCACCAAGGTCCTGTACACGTACCCTTTGAGATCATATCCTTTGAGACATGCACAAACCCAGTCTCCTCCTCTCCTTCTATTTAGGCACCCGAGAAGGGCACCAAAGGAGACATGGTTTCATCTCTCCCCATCCCACCCAGTCTTACCTGTGGAAATTTGTACAGTTCCAACAGTGTTCCAATCTGGGCAGAAATTGCCAATGTGGTTCCTGTAAGGACCTCTAGAGACTTGCTCTCTCTCCTGCAGTCTTAATTAGGCATATCCTTGCCCACCCCTGAGAGCCAAATCAGGGAACTCTCCAATGTCCTCTGTTCACTGGGCAGGGCCTTATAGAGATCAAATCCCAGAGACATGTTGGGCAAAATCTGAGGGTTCCCGTTGATTTCCTCATTGGCAAAAACCAAAGACAGAACATACTGGTAGTTCTTGTACTGAAACCTGCATAGAGGTGTAGGGATCCTTAGGGAAAATACTCAAAATGATTTCCTTAAAATGCAATACAATGACTTCATTAAAAGGAATTTGCTATTGACTCGAACGTCTGTGGTAATTGATGGCTTTCCTGAAGCCTTATAATTTATAACTAAAGAAAATAACCTGACTCTAGCTGTGGAAGGTCCTTAGTGAATTCCACACTCGTGAAGGAAACTGGTTAAGTACACAAAAGAAAGTACAATGAATGGAAAAACAGATCACATTCAGAGTAGATTTGTAAATGGCTCTTTGGTTCAGGAGGCAAAATGTTGGTTTTTATGAGCACACCATTAACTCCTTCTTAGAAGAGCAACAATATTAGCATGAGATTGGAGATAGCCCTGGGGAGGAAGAATAACCGCAACTGAAATACACGTGACAAGCATAGACGCATGACATGTGCAGGTTGAGAATGGTGCAACAGAAAGCTGTCAATCAAATTGCCTAAGCCTCTGCCCCCTCAAACCTGTGCATCTGCCACCATCAAAAACCAGGAAACTAAGGTGAACTTCAGAGATCCAATGAAGAAGGAATCATTAACAGGCAGGAACAATTGAAAGAATCTAGACGGAATCAAAGGACTAGAAACACTTAGGAATCTAAGAGGCACAGCATTGTAAAGTTTAGAAAGCTTTTCATTCATTTTTTATTTAAAAAATATTAAATTAAAATTAATCATTAACATCTTTAACGGTACCTATTCCTGATAGCCCATATTGTCTTCATCTTTTCTACAGATTTTCTACACACAAATAACTCCTAAGAGCAAGAAAATTCTTTGCATTTCTATTGCCTGGGATCTGTAAGACCACCAAGAATAAAATAGAGCCGTCACTTGTACTTATTTCAAGTGTTCTATTATTTGAGGATTGATTAGGACCCTAGTTCATGCTCACTGCTTGTTGATGTTTCCCGTGTGCTTGTGAAGAATAGGTCTTCTTCACTTGTTTGGTATAGGGTTCAATGTGTATCCACTAAATCAAACTTGCTAATTTCTTTTTCAAATACTCTATTTATAGATATATGTTATTCTTTGTCTCAGAGGAAAGTTGAAATTCTTCACTATGAAGATATATTATTTCTACTTCTTCCCTTCCTCTGCCTCCTTCTCCTACACTTACCCCTCCTCCTTCTTCTTTTTCTTCTTGTCTTCTCCTCCTTCTCCTTCTCCTCCTCTTCCTTCTCCTCCTTCCTTTCCTAGTTGAGTCTATATTATCTTCTCATGACATCGTGTGTTGTGTAACAATGACTATATCTTCATGATCAGTTGAACTTATATACCAGTGAGAATTAAACACTTAATTCCTAATGATGCTTTTTTCCTCATCTGTTTTATCTCATTTTATTATAGCGACCCTGCATTGATTTTTGATTGGTATTTTCCTAGCATATCTTTATATCTTCTATTCTATTTTGAATTTCTACTTTTCCATGTTTTTTAGTTTTCACAAGTCCTGTAAACATGACACAGCTACGTTAGTCATTGTCCCATCAAATTTAGCAATCTGTATTTAACTAGAGAATTTATTCCATTTACATTTGTTGTGATTATTTATATCCTTGTTCACTATCTATATGTTTTCCTTCTATTTTTTCCACAAGATTTATTATGTTATTTCCCTTTAAAATTTATTGATTTATACTTCTTTTCCATATTCTATTGTATCTCCTCTATTTGGGTTAGAGTTATATTCTCTACTTCTATTTTACCACCAGCCCAGATTGCCTGAAGTTGATATAGTTTCTCATCTCCTGAGAAATTTATAGACCCTTTAACTTTCAGTTTTACCCTCATGACTCGTTTTTGTTGTACAGTATTTTATTTCTCCTTTTTCTTTACTCTCTCTCATCATCTCCATATCTACCTTATCTGTCATGTTTTCTAGTTCCTTGTCTTCCTCTGCTGCATTCTGTTTCCTTCAGAATTCAAATTTAGTTTTGTATTCTCTCTTCTGTTGTAGAACCTATCTATGGAGTTTTAAAACTCAACAGTTATGTCTTTTTCATCTCTAAAAGTTCTATAAAGCCCTTTGCCAAATATGTTAGGTCATTACTAGAGTCTCCTGTTTGATTTTGTTATTCCAATTTTTCTGGTTCCATTTTCTATAAACAGTTTATACACAGTTATTTTATATCTTCAAGTTGGTTAATCTAATATTTGAGGTTTCACTGTTTAAATCTATTGTTTTATTTTTAATTTTATTATGTGTTGATGACACTTATCGACAATGACATGTATTCCATATTGTTTGGTGAACTTTGATTATGAGCTCATTTTTGTATGATTTTAATGTGTACAGAATGTAGGGATTTAGTTTAGATCTTTTCCTCCAGAGAAGAATGTCACTGGTTTCGGCTCACAGTCGTGTGAGCTGACACGAAGCTCAGTGACATTTTTGTGTGACTCACAACTAATCTGTGACTCCCAGATTCATTCTCTCAAGTCACTTGTGACACAAAGACAAATCTTTTCATTAGAGGAGCATACTGACCTCTGACCACTGGGTGAATCCAAATTTGTCTAGTGCTTACAGTTTCCTTCTTCTGTCCTTTGAGATTTGGCTTACTTCATGTGAACTCAAGAATGCAATAAAATTATATTTTATGGAAGATATTGTTATGTGGAGGGAAACCTCTTCAAGGTATCTAGTCCTCCATACTCATAGTATTTCATTCTTTTGTGTACTACTTTGGATTCCTTTCTTTAATAGAAATTCGTTCTTTCATTTGAAAAGAAAATAAATGTTAAAATCAAATGTGTGAGCTTGGAGGCATAGAAATAATTTACATGCTATTCAACAAAATAAGTTTACGATATAGAAAAATTTACAGACCAGTAATGTATGTATGGATTAAGTACATTAAACTTAAACTGAGAACCTCTATTTAGAACATATTTAATCAAACTTTAGGAAAAGAATCATTGAGAGGCACACTCGAGGACCATTCTGTTTCTGTGAGGTGCACACATACTATACATATACCTGATGGTCATGTGACAAGCCATGATATGGCCAAATGTAGTTCAACTTAGTTCAGATGTGATATGATCAATTAAACTTGAAGAAGGTAGAGTGTCCAGAATGTCCAAAAGCCCCATGTGTTTCCAATATTAGAGCGTTAAATGCTGAGAACAAGGAAGAATGTTGCAGGTGTTGTAAAAATACATTGCAATCTCTAAAGAGCAGAATCCATATTAAACTTATTGCAGATTGTGTGACTTTCCTGAAAATAAAACACCCCTTTCTGAGGAAAAATGAAGAACTTTTGTGTGTCAGTTGGGGCCTCCAATTGCTGAGGTGGAGTTAGGAGTACAAGAAGTTTATTGTGGCATAACATCTGTGAAGAATCAAAGGATTAGGGAGGGACAGCCCTACACTGAGACACGGATTTTACTGCCTGTGAAATGAAAAAAAATAAGGAATATTAGGTAGGGGAGCTTCCAATCACAATATGGAGATGCCAGTCCTTCAGCTCCACCCGAAACCTACTGAATCAGAATATCTGGGGTGGGGTCCAGCACTCCTTCTGTGTTTTAACAAGCCCTGCAGATCATTCAGATCCTTAATCAAGTTTGAGGATGACGGGTTTCAAAAAAAAGCACCACACCATAGAATTGAACACTGAAAAAGTAAAACAATTGTCTAAGTACTTTGTGTTAATGTGATTTATAAAAAATGCAAAATACAGACAACTTTAAAGAATGTGCATAAAATTTAAAACCATCTTGACCCAAGTGCTTAATCTATACTTAGAGACACTGGATTTGGAGAAAAAGCAAAGAAGTAAAATACTAATTAATTTTTCATCTAACATTGAGGAGTCAGTGAGGAAAGACTTCAGATTCTGGGTTCTTCTTAGTTATCAAAATAAAAATATTATAAAATAAGGTCCAGCCTTGTGGCGTAGTGGTTAAGTTTGCATGCTCCGCTTTAGTGGCCAAGGATTCATGGGTTCGGATCCATGGCATGGACCTATGCTTCGCTCATCAAGCCATGCTGTGGCGGTATCCCATATAAAGTAGAGGAAGAAGGGCATGGATGTTAGCCCAGGGCCAATTTTCCTCAGCAAAAAAAAAAAAAATCTAAAATAGAATGGGAAAATGTCTATATATCCAACATAGTGAAGAAAAGTTTAATAAGGAAATTAAACGGAGCAAAACTAGGAAAAAAGAAAAAAAACAAAGTACAAAAAAATAGAACCACAGAGATAATGCTACGTATATCAGTTATACTACACTGAACTTACTTAAATCACTTTGTCAATATTGAACGTTACTCTACATTCCATGAAGACATAGGAAACTAACACTGAACATAGATGCTGAAAGAAAGGGGATTGTCAGTAATAGTCCATACACGTGCTCACAAAAGTAAAGCCACAACTAATATGAAACTTTTATATATGAATGTGTATAATGGTACACATATCTGAAGGCAAAATATTTAGGGACTAAAAGGTGGTTAGCAGTCACACAGTATATGTTCAATCATATATTAAAAAAAGGATTTTAAAAATTTGAAGTAAAGTGAACCTAACTACAACCATAGTAAGAGTATTCAACTAACTTCTCAGTCTTTGTCCAAAACAAAGTCAATATAGGAATTGTATATATTGTTAATCTTGATTTATCATTAATTATTTTTGGAGCATACACACACACATATGCCTGCATATAAATCTCAAACTTCCTACTCCGAAGCAAAGAAATAATATTATTATAAAATTAGATCCTATCCTTGTCCAGCAAGCAATTTCTACATAGTAATCATTTCCTGAAGCCACCAGAAGAGAGATACATGGCCAACCACAGAAACTCTGACTCAGTCGCTCATCAGAGGAACAGGCAGATTTGAAATCCAGTTCCTTAACCAACTTGCACGCAAAAATGCTCATTAACTGCCAACATATCTTAAACAAATAAGACAATTTATAAGCCACTAATCACTCTCATGAATAACTCTTTGGTGAAACAGGAAATCAAACCAATGATTAGAAAGGAGTAGCAAGGAGCCCTGGAGAGAGAGGAGAGAGAATGGAAGAAGAGAAGAAAACTGTCTGTTCTGAGAGAAAATATCTGAGCATTAAATATCTTGAATAGTAAATAAAAATGAAAGTGAATTAAACTCTCAAAACAAGGAGAACGGAGGAAAAAAACATAAAAAAATAATTTGGAAAAAGAGACTGAAGCAGAATTAAGAGTATAAAATAAATATAAAATAAGTCCAGAAGAAAAGTCATCAGTCACTCTGATTCTTTGGGAAGCTCAATAAAATAGGCATCATTCAAACAAGTCTGATAAAGAAAAAGTATTTGGGGAAGACAAACATCAACAACATTAGGTGAGAAAATGGCACCAGGAGCGAAGTCAGAGAGAATGTTGTGCATCTGCACATGGAGATGCTTTTTGGGATCGCAGTGATAAAGCTGCTTTTTAAATGAAACTGGAATTACTCAAACTGGCTCAAATAGAAAATAGAAAGTTATACAAATGTTCTTTATGGGTTCCAGATAGTTTTTAAGAAAGAAAACTACAAATATATGGTGGGTTGGATGTATTTACAGATGAATTGTTTCTAAAACTTAAGAATAGATATTTACTCTACCAGGAAACTCTTCCAGAATATAGAATAAGAAGGTATATCTCTATTAATTATGAAGTTAACATGAGCCTGTTACCAGCAACAAAAAGAAGATGTGAGCAAGGAATCATCTTAAACAAACTTTAGAAATTAGATAAACTTTTAATATCCTCACATTTAATGTCCTCACATTTCTGCCAGGAAAAAAACACAATATGCTCATGAAGTATATAAAGCATTTGATAAAATTCAGGATCCACTTCTCTAAAACACATTCTTTTTGTAGGACACTTCCTTAACGTGCTTTTGTAAAAATAACTAACACCAAAACAAAAGCCCTCTCGAGTCCTTGCTTAAAACAAAGACACTAAATCACAACTACAGATGGGTGAAGGGCAGGCACACAGGATCACCCCCACCCAGGGGCTCCTCTGTACAGGCTGGGATTCTCTCCCCAACAGATCTGAAGGTAGAGCACTATACAGCAGCAGATGAGGCAGAAGGAATGGCAGAGACGGTGGAGTATGTTGATGAAGAGTGCTGTCTCATGAGCTCCCAATCCTAAAAATTGGACACTAAAAGGAAGGAAACTGGAAAATATAAAAACTCTGTTCTTCTCTTTGAAGTAAGCAACAAAGTCAATGGGACGAGACAGAGATAATAATGGACAGTTCTGGGAAGGTGAGGATGCCTGGGAAAGACAGGACAGGTGATGCAGAGCTCCTTGGTGTATCCATCCACAGATCCTATAGGCATCATTCGTCATAATAATCAAGCAGAATATGAATAAAGAGGCACTTACCACTGCAAAGTGACATCCTTGCTAGGCTTCTTGATCCCTCTGTGTAAGAAATAAGTATAAAGGGGGAAAAACCCACCAATAACCACATCTCCATCCTTGTATGCACTGGGTTACATTCTCAAAAAGCTGTCAGGATAAGCAAAATGATACACAAAGAGAGGAAACTGCAGCAACAGGAAGAAGAAAATCAAAAGGAGCATCTTAGAAGCCTCTGCAAAGCCCTGTGTCTGCGTGAGGTGTGAGACAGCAGAAGCAGACGTGGAACATGCAGCCTAAGGAGATATCTACACATGTCGTGTATAGTAACACACACACACGCACACACATATATGTATATGTGGTTTTTGTGGACTGAAAAAGCAATTCTAATGCCCTCTGACTCCTTTCAGCAGTCTCTTCCTCTCCCCAGGTGAGATCCAGACCCCACTCTGCCGCGGGGCTCTGCATCTGAGGTCCCGTGTCCACTTGAAAAACACCAGTTGGAAAACATGTTTGAGGAACATCCTCTCCAGCCTTAGGCACTATGATTTCATCCACGTCTGTGGATAGCAAGGCTTCAGGGACCACCTCCTCTGGGGCAGATGGGGTCCCAAACCTTTGGCAACAAGCTATCCACATGAAGGTCATTTGTGATGTTGCAAAATAACTGCATCAGAGGATGTGATATCAAGTGTAAGGTGAAAGGCTCAGAAAGTTTCCATGTCAGTCAGGGCTCAGCCAAGAACGTTCCAGCATCTCTCCTTCCAAAGTCAAAGATAGGCAGGGGCAGCTTCATACACCCAGGGCCCAGGACAACCACAGGACATCCCATGTGGGACCCATGCAGGGCTGCACACCAATCATGAGTGCAGAAACACCACAAGCACATGAGTCCCTGCCTGGGGAAGCAATAGTCAGGCTGAATTCAGAAAATTTCAAATCCATAGCTCAAGATCAATGCAAAAATAAAGCTACATTTTTGATTCTTAAAAATCTTCCTCTTTTCCTCTTCCTCAGTTCTTTTAACCTTGTTAATCTCAAAGATCAATATGGTGTGATCATCCACTTCTACACCTTCGGCATTAGTTTCCTCCACTATTTATGCTGTTATGAGAATATGGGACTATGTGGGAAATTCCTTTATTTTTTCATCCTAAATCGGAGGATACAAGCTGGAACACACCTATGTTCCCATCACCGCAAACATCAATGAAAGGGCCACATCTATACCTCTATCTGGCCCTGGAGCACAGGGCACTTTTATGGCAGGAAAATGATTATTCTGTATGATACTGTAATGGTGGGCACAGGATACATTTCCCAAAACCCACAGAATGTACAAGACAAAGAGTGAACCCTAACGTAAACTATAGTTCTTAGTTAACAATAATGTATTGATGGTGCTCAGGGCAAGCTACCACAGGAGGCACCACTCTGGTATGCAGATTGTTTTGAGCTGAAGACAATAAGGACTCAGAGAACTCAGGAAGAATATTTGAGTTTCCCCTCCCAAACTGCCTAAAGTATTTAAAACGAAAGATCTGTTTCAGGAAGGAGTTATTATCATGATGGCTCTAAAGATAATGTAGGATAGAGGTTACAATAGGAAAGGCACCAAGCCTCTTTTATCAAAAACTCTGTCTCTCCCTGACCACATTATCTATAGATGACCCTGAAAAGAATTGTCTTCCCGGCCTCTGAAGTCCCAGACCACTACCCACCCCCAACACATTCCTCACTTTTAGCTGCAATACTTAAGGGGGCAGCTTAGACAGAGGGACGAGTTGCTCATTTCTGAGTTTCTCGCATATATACATGTTATTAAACTTGGTATTATTTTCTCCTGCTAACCTGTCTTGTTAATTATTTGGCCAGCCATAAGAACCTTAAGGAAAATGGCAGAGGATGATTCTTCCTCTTCCCCCGACAGTACCAATCTTGGTTCCTGAATTATAGCTGATATACCACGCTAATGCAAGATGTTAATAATAACGGAAACCGTGTGTGTGAGCAGGGAGGAGGAGTATATGGGGACTCTGTACTTTCATTTCAATTTTTCCGTAAATCTAAAACAGCTCCAAAAACATAACATCTATTAAGTATTTTGTTTACCAATCTGGTAGCCACTGGCCATATGTCATTATTGAGCATTTAAAATATGATTAGTCCAAATTGAGATATATTATGAGTGTAAAATATGCATGGATTTTAAAAAAATTTGTATGACAAAGTGAATATAGAACATCTCAAAGATAATGTTTATGCTGATTATATATTGAGATCATAATACTTCTTGACATACTGGGTTAAGTAAAATATATTATTAAGATAAAAATATTAAAGTTACATGACTACTGAGTTTGGAATTGCAAAATGCATCCAATACACACAGACATGAGACTCTGGCTGAGACAAGGGCTTCTAGATTTTGCAACCACCACATAAACTTATGACTTACCACACTGAAACCCACCTCCTCTGACTTGAGACAACGCTACTGTTATGGGTTGAGTTGGTCCCCCCAAAATGTAGAAACATGTACAGAAACATGTATCGTGAACAAAAATGCTACTTATTTTTATGTTGATTTTGTATCCTTTACCGATTTCCTTGATTAGATCTTAGTTTTTTGGAAAAAAATCATGACGTCATTTGCAAATTGAGACAATTTTAATTTTACTTTTCACATTCTGATGTCTTTTATTTTCTTTTTCTTCCCTGATTGCTCTGGCTAGCACTTCCAGTACTATGTTGAATAGGAGTGGTGAGTGTGGGCCCCTGACAATCTGTAAGAACCTGTTTTAGCTCCAAGTCCATCTACCAGTCCATCTCAGGACAGAGTTTGTCTTAGTCAACCTAACAAAAATTCACAAAGGCTAATCTCACCTCTCACCTTACCATGCCTGGTTTGGGCATTCACACCCATTCAAACTACAGCTTAATGGTCCCCAGGCCTCAAAGATCCCCTCCACTCAGTCCTTACATCAAACACACAACTCCAGTTTCCTGCCAACTGCTGGCACACACACATTCTACATTAAGATAGTACCACTTGCCACACAATTCATCCTGGTGGGAGCCATGTTCCACATCCCACTTGCAAGCCTGTGTTCACCTTCTGGTGCTGATCTCGTTCCACTTCCGGTGCACGTCTTGGTTCCCTTCTGGTGCAGTCACAAGTGCTCCATTGACGGCCTGACTCTGAACCAGCAGGAAGTCCAGCATCTAGTCCATCGAAAAGATGCTAGGACAACTGCTAACTTTTTGAGATCCATTGTCTCCATACCTATCCCCCTAGTCTGAAGTCTAGCACACTGTTACCCTTAACCTCATGATGACAAGTCAAGGGACTTTGTGGAAACCCTCCAGGTTGGGCAACAGCTGGACCTGGGACTCCTGGGTCCCTGGAATAACCCAAAGCTGATCCCTTGTTGGGTGGAGGAAGTGAGAATTTGGGCTCAGGGTTTCAATGTCTTTGAACAAGTCTAGCCTAATGCTATGTATGCCGATCGAATATATAGTGGGTTTTTTTCTTCTTTATATGTGTAGATGTATTAGTTCTAGATGTATCATGTTGTCATGTCCTTCCTTGGCACAGCCACGTTAAGTTTCCATCTAGATATTAACATACAAAGACATATTGCAACTATGTAACCTCTCTTTACATTCTTGCAGACAAAATTCCCCTATGACATATCTATTTACAAACCATAGTTAAATGTTTCCATACATCCATTTCCTCAGACAAAAATAATATTGGGACCTGCCCACGTGGCGTGCTGGTCAAGTCCCTGTGTTCTGATATCGTGGCCCAGGGTTCACTGGTTCTGATCCCGGGCACAGGCCTATGCACCACCCGACATTTAATGCAGGACTCCTCAAGCCATTCTTGAGGAGTGGTGCATCCCACAGAGAAAAATTAGAGAGGAATTGGCTCAGATGTTAGCTCAGGGGCATTCTTCTTCCCTAAGTGATAATGTGGTTAACAATGTTGATGGAGATGTAGATAACTGAAAATTCACTCTTGTCTTTGTCAAGTGCATCTGGGTAAAGGGTACTTTGGAATCATAAGACATTAAAACTCAAAAACACTTTTCAAGCTCTTCATAATGAAGAGGAAGAAAATCTAAAGAGGTTAAACTATTTGACCAAGTTTAATTCCTGGAACTAGAGTGAGATCCTCTAATTCTCAGTAGGTCCATTGTCATAAGATCTCTAGCACTAAATAATCAAGAGAGGGAAGTCTGTTGACTTCCAGGTAGAAAAGGTTCCCCTTCACGGTTTTGTTTTCTCTCTCTTAGATGATTGCTTTGCCCTGACAAAGAATATATCTGGTGTTTATGCTACACTTCAGAAGAGGAAAATGCTCCTGGCAAACATTATTGTGATTCAGTGTGGCACCAGAGAGCCCAGTCATTTAAAAATGAGAATAGAAAGAATAAGATAAATAATATTAGAGAAGAAGAGAAAAATCTACTATTTTAGTGGGAAATAACTTATAAAATTTAGAATTTTAAATAAGTTGACTAATATGAAAAGACACTAGATAACCATATAAAAAATATCTTTATATTAGCAAGAACTATTTTAAACTTATAAGTAATTATTCTAATCTTAGGAGAAATAAAATATTTAAAGTAATTGGATTTATGCAACATGATGCCATATGTAGTTATATGATTTATAAGTTATGAAAGATAAATGAAGAAGATTATAAAGATATACCAAAGGACATAAAAGCTCTGAAGAAATGGAGAGATATACTACAATTATGAATGAAAATAATATCCATTTTTCAAGCATCATTCAGGTTCACTGTATTTAAAATCAACTTTTAAAATCATACAGTAATTGTTTTTTAGACAATAAGATATCCTTTTGCAAAATAAAACACTGGACCATCGACTAACATTATTCACAAGTAAATCACTCCAAATGGATTATAAGGGCTAAAATTAAAAGTAGAAATGCTCAGTGCATAACACTGGTGGATGACAATACAGGAGAATATCTATGATCATAAAATTAGTAAAGTTATACTTAATATATATTCTTAAAGATGTGTTGTTGTCATTTACTAGTGTCCAATTGACCAAAGCAATTTACAAGGCCAAGTCCACATGGAGTCAAAGTGGGAGGGTTCTACCAAAACACACAGATGGAGGGAGAGAACTGATGTGTGGGCATTTATGTAAGATACCACAGATAATTTTAGAGAAAAATTAATCTGAGATAATATTCATATTTGTGTATTTGTGCATTTGAATGCCCGAGGATCATTGTACAAAGCCAAAAGATATGTAAATCAATAAATTAATTTGAGATGTAAGGTAAATTTACTTGATATTTTTTTTGTGTGTGTGTGTGTGAGGAAAATCAACCTTGAGCTAACATCCATGCTAATCCTCCTCTTTTTACTGAGGAAGACCGGCTCTGAGCTAGCATCTATTGCCAATCCTCCTCCATTTTTTCCCCAAAACCTCCAGTAGATAGTTGCATGTCATAGTTGCACATGCTTCTGGTTGCTGTATGTGGCACGCAGCCTCAGCATGGCCAAACAAGCAGTGCGTCGGTGCACACCCGGCATCCGTACCCGGGCCTCCAGTAGCGGAGCGCATGCGCTTAACCACTAAGCCAAGGGGCTGGCCCTTTACTTAGTACTTAAAGTCTGCTTGCAAAAGTTTGGTAGTTTATTTTTCAGGTGTATGCAAATTGTGGTGAAAAAAAATATATATATTGATTATTTTCACCTGAACCAGTTATATTCCTTAACCATCTTGATTGGTTTCTCTCTGGGCTTAGGAAGTTAATGTAGCACATGGGGGCAAATATGCAGCCTAATAGCTCCACACTGGAGAACAAGATGGACAGGTTCTCCACGGCCAACTTTATCTTGCCCTTGGTGTAGTGGCAGACGGGGAGGAAAGTGAGCAAGATGTTTCAGAACCCCAGCATGCTGAACGTCAGGAACTTGGCTTCATTAAAGGTGTCAGGCAGGTTCCAGGCCAGGAAAGCCACAGTGAAGCTGCCCAGGGCCAAGGATCACAGGTATCCCAGGACACAGTAGAAGGAAGTGACAGAGTCCTTGTTGCACACGATGATGATGTGACCGTGTTCAGAGTGTGCATCTATGTCAATGAAGAAAAAGAGGTTCTCAGCCAGATCCAACAGAGACTCAGCTGGATAAAGGAGCAGATGGGAATGATGAAGTTAGGTGTCCCTGACACCAACCACTGTCACATCCTTCTCCCTGGTGCAGTGACCTTGAATGTCACCACCACAGTAATAGTTTTTGCCAAGACAGTGGAAAGAGCCACAGTAAAAACAACTCTAAATGTGACTTGTTAAGTAATGTAGGTGGTTGTGTTGGGTCAGCCGATGAAGAGTAAGGAGCAGAGGAAGCAGAGAGTGAGGGAGATGAGCAGGATGTAGCTGAGATTCCAATTATTGGCCTTGATTACAGGAGTGTCTCGGTGCTTCACAAAGACCCCAGGGACCACTGCTGTGACAACAGAGAAACAAGGAGCTGTGCAAGCCAGAGTCTTCCCTAGAGAATCTTCAAATGCCAGAAATGTCACAACTTTCAGCAGGCTGCGATTTCTCTCATTGTTTGCATACTGGTTTCCTGGACGCCCTATACATTGATCTCTATTTGAAAAGGAAAGGAAAGTCTTGGTGTTTCAGTCAGCCACTCTTTCATATTCCCAAGACAAAAAACAAAATCTCATTGGCATTATAGGGCCCACAGCCCAGACCTTATTTGGTTGTGAGACACCAAGTTGCAGAGACTTATGTTAATAATATTCACATTAAACAGTCCCGTCTTATGTCAGAATGCTCTTACCTTCAAGTAAGTGATAATCCACCTCCAAAAGTTACAAGTTTGGGTCTTGTGTTAGTTGGATGTGTCCATAAACTTGTGGGTTTAGGGGTGAATATCTTAGGTGGTGGGGATTTTGCAACACACCAGTGAGGTACAGGGAAAGTGAGGCAGGGAAAGGACGGCGGAGCATCAGGGACACCAAGTGCTTTTCCACTGTGCTCACCTAGAGCTCAATCGTTCTGGGGAGCACTGTGAGACAAGAAGAACACATGGGAACAAGTCATCTTAGCTGAGGATGAGGCAGCTGCAACACATACGCAGGCATGCTCATCAGACATCATTCAAGGGCTGCGCCCAGGGCTATGAATTTGTATTTGGCAAACTTTTACAGTAAAGTGACAGAGGACAAATATTTTAGGCTTTGTGGGCCATAGGGTCTCTGCCACAACTACTCAACTCTGACCTCAGAACATGAAGCAGCCATTCTTATTGTTGAAAGTGGGCATTCTTTTCTCGTCCTTATTTCTACAAATAATATTAGAACAATGCAATTACCTTAATTACAGCTTTTCTTTTTGACTCACTTTTCTATATAAATCCTGCTTCTCGATATTTCTAACTCGATTTTTGTTTCATAAAAAATGTAGTAAAATTCTTAACTTTCAAAGTAAATTCATTTGATAAAGTGGTTTGAATTTCGTTAAAGCTAAAATTTATTTAGACAAGGATACAGACTTTTGTAATATTCAGACATTCCATTTGGGAAATTTAATAGAGCTAAATTTATTCATTTTCTTTTGCATTTCTCAAACACATTTTTAGCCAAAATTAAAACTATGCTTCGCATAGCATACAGTAACTACCTACTCAATACACTTCCTCCATTATGCCTAGCTATTAGAACACCAATTTTGAGTGAACTAAGCCAATTGTGACAGATGTAAGCTAATTTTTGTCAGAGTGCTCCACCTCACTTGTGGGTTATGCGCCATGGACATAAATCAATGACAATCTGATTGTATGGTCTCTTTCTTGCACTAAATTAAACGTGCATCGAATAGGATGCTATAGCCGATTCGTCCTCTTTCTTTCCCATGTGGATGATGAGCAGTGGCAGACACTTGTAAAAATAAAATCCAACACACTAAGCATATTGCAGCAAAAGTTATATGGAGACTGACTCTTTGTTATCAAAAGGTTGATAGAAAAAAGAAAACTTTGCATCTGTCTATTTCTGAAATTCTTGTAACAAATAACAAATGTCATGATTTAAGGCCACTATGAGGTTCTCTATCACTTTCAGCTGAACACATTCTAATTAATATACTTTGTGCATTACATTTTACTGTTTATGAGAGTGAGAAATGAGATTTTAATACTGCATTATCAAACATTTTACTATTGATATGTAGGAAAATCATTACTATTGAAACATTATTTTCTCTTTTATTTATTTATTTATTTATTTATTTATTTATTTATTTATTTATCTTTTGATTGAGGAAGATTAACCCTGAGCTATCATCTGTGCCAGTCTTCCCCTATTTTGTATGTGAGTTGTCGCCACAGCATGGCTGCCGAGTGGTGTAGGTCTATGCTAGGATTTGAACCCATGAACCCAGGCTACCAAAGTGGAGCACGCTGAATTTTAACCACTACACCACAGTGCCGGCCCGTTATATTATTTTAGATCCCCCTAATTCATTAGATATTTTTGCAGTCTAATTTAAAATATTTTTTTTTGCATTATGTAAGTAAACACAGAAGCAGATTCCACTGGTTGCGTATTCATGACCCATCTGTCCCCTTTCTACCAGCAGCTCAGTTGTGCTTTGACATTCAACTTCTTCCATGAGGCCATGTGATTGAGGGGAGGTTGACAGCTCTAAATCAATTATAGTTGACCCCACTGGGAGGATGTCTTTTTGAGTGACTCTTACAAAGTCAGGGGGAATAGATGCCCACACTTTTTCATCTTTCTGTTCACTTGCTATAGTATAATACTTTAAACAGCTCAGCCTTTGAGACCATAAGGAGCCCAGCCTGTAGACAAAGCTGAGAACCAAAGATGACAGCGCAAATTATGAGAATATCATGTGTGTTTGATTATAGTTTTGAGCTGGTGAATTCTCTAATCCTGGAGTCATTCTATCACTGGCCTTCTTTTGTTAAATTGTTTCACTATTTTTTTGTAAAAAGTGATATTTATGACAACATTCATCAAGTAAATAACAAATGGAATAAAACATATTTTCTTCTCCATCTTTATAATGCAACACTGTGCTTTAATTTTTCTGGCACAAACAATCATTGTAGTAAAGTAGTCTGGTCTTTTTTATGGGATATAATAAACATTTTTTAAAAGACACACTTAGTTTGTTTTCTTTTTAATTTATAGCCAGATGCGTTCTAACAACAAACATAATTTTTAAACATGCTCTCCCCTTCAGCCCATTTTTTATTCTGTAATATGTTATTTCATGCATTATTTTACTGGACAGAACATTTAGCAATGTCAAGAGATTACTTTGGTAATAAGTATGTATGAATTGTTTGTTGTTTTGTTTGGTAAGACTGGAATATTGTACTTAAAAATGATGTGTTTTTTTTCGTAATTTACCTATTCCATCATCATCCATGATAAATCTTTTATCATCTCATTCCAGCCATATTAGTCTAATTCCAAATGTCTAAATATGCCACATAAAATATTTTAAAAACACTTAATTGAGGTATGACTGACATACAAAAAGCTGTACATATTTAATGTATACAACATAATGTGTTTGGAGATAATATACACCCGTGAAACCATCACTACAATCAAGTCCTTAAACTTACTCATCATCTCCAAATGTTTCCTCCTGTCCTTTTCATTTTTTTAATTTAACTTCCTTTTTGAAAATACTTTTTTTCTTTTGAGGTGGGACGACAACATAAATCTACCCTCCTAGTAAATTTTTAAGTCAACAATACAATATTGTTAACTGTAGGCCCATGTTGGGCAGTAGGTCTCCAAAACATATTCATCTTGCATAAACTTTGTTGTTCAAACTTCTATGGCCAAGAATTCCCTCTTCATCTTGAAATGACAAATCCCTACATATTTTCAAAAACTCAAAAAAACATTGGCTTTCCCTGAAGAATTATCTGATTTATCCAAGTAAGACTATCTACACTTGTTGACTCTGCTAACCTCTAACTACCTTTACTATGGCACGATTCAAATTGCCCTGCTATTCTTTTTTCACATGTAACTTACTATGATTTCTTGGAAAGCAGGTCCTTTATCTTATCAAGTATGCATGCTCAGTTCATTGTTCATACCTTCTACTAGAGTAATAATAATATAATATATCCATTCATTTATTGAAACTTTAGTTCCGGTTTTTGCACACCTACTATGTGTAAGGCATAGTGCTCGTCACTTGGGTGTAAAGATATGAATAGGGGTCATGTCCTAAGACACCCACACTTACTTCCATCATAATTCCATGTGTGTTATTCTGTGATCAAGATGAGTATATGGTGCTACGGAATGTCTAAGTGTTTGCCTAACACAACATGTGGTTTAAGAGCTGTATTCCCTTGAGAAGAGCTGCTTCAGCAGAACCTAACAATGTGAGTATAAAGAAGCCAGATGAAGGTAACTCCCAACATGGAAATGATGTATTGATTTCCTAAATGAATGTATTGAATTAGTGAATGAAATAGTTGAAAATAAAGAAGAAATGTGATGCTATAGGTTAATCCCAGACCCTTTACATTTTATTTGGAGACAAAGAAGGTCTGAGAGAAAGTGATTGTAATTATGTAATTTTGCCAGTTCATACCTGTCTGATTACATATTTCTCTCTCTGGGCACAATACACAGTCAAAGCAGCAGGTAGCTCTCTTCCTGAGGGATTTTCCTGAATCCTGGCTGACAGAACATCCTACACCCATAGGGGGGAGTTTGAAAGAAGAGAATCATTGACAATACTGAACAATACTATATAATTGGATAATATTTTATTACTTTATAATATTGAATAATTGATAATATTGTTTAAATTATCTCACAAACTATCCTAAAGATCACCTCTAAGATGTGACATGATTGATGCACCCAGGGAAAGCAAAATAAAATCAAGGTCAATCTGCAGAAAAGAGTTCCCAACGTGAAGATACATAATGATTTAAAACATTTTCCCTCTCAATGACTAGGACACTTGTTTGTTTTAAGGAAATGGGGCATTTGAACATGAATCATATTTGTTATTGCCAAATGTGATTCTGAATATGATATTCCTGGATAAATTTTTTGAACTATAAGCAGATTTAACCTTAATAATAAATAATATTTAAATTCATACAATACATTTACATGAGAATTTTTTGATTAGTACAAATTGCAATTATTGAATTTATTTAGTAATATATTTAATGTCAGGTAGATTCTACACCAAAAACACATGGACAGGCTTGAATGATATAATATCGCATCTTGAGGGATGGCTTACAAGACTGAGTTTTAAAGGGAAATCCGATGAAGAGGAAGAATGTAGTTCCTGGAAGAGCAAAAAGGAATCTTTTTTTCTGACGGTGAATATTTCTGCAAGAATGTATAAAGGTGGGATGAAGAGAAGGAAATATGAGGAATATTAATAAAATATTGAAATATTAAAAAAGAAACCTCAATGTCAATTCTTTTGATTCTAGTTAATGAGAATAAAACCTGTTTTCTGGAAGAAAACCAAATGGCCATAGACAATTTAAATTATATCTACAAGTCATCAAAAGTCTAGATCGTCAGCATCTGTTATGTCTTCGAGGCACAATGCATGCAGAGCAATAAATTTGCAAGCAATGAGATTGACACATTTTCAGCTTAAATGGGAATTTAAATCATCAATTTTTTATCAGCTCATCCTATTAAATTGGTAGCCTCACTGTCCTGCCTGTAGTATATAAAGCATTTCAAAATTCAGGAATATCTCCTTAATTAAAAGTGTCCTTTCAATATCTCTAGGACAGTAAGAAAAATTATATCAATTAATTGGGATTTTGTTATGAGTTAAATAATTTCACCGTTGTTTTCATATGTGGTCTCCATCTTGTGATGCAGATAAAGAATTAATCCAAGATTGAGTTTTCTGCAACCTTTTTGAATCCCACAGCTCAGTCTATCAGCTCCTCATGTGTAATGAAACCTTGACCACGTGGATCCTGGGGAACAAACTCTCTTACTTTCACCTGAAGTCCAAGACCTTTAGGAAAATCATATAGTTCAGAATTTCATGCTGTGACACAGAGTTTCTTCTCTCATCCAGTGACACATGAGCTCCAGTGCTGTTTTTTTATTTGTATTTATTTATTTATATTTTATTGATGTTTTAATAGTTTTTAACATTGTGAAATTTTGGGTTGCACATTTTTGTTTGTCCATCACCATATATATGCCTCCCTTCACCCCTTGTGCCCACCACCATTGCCCCTGGTAACCAAAATACAGTTTTCTCTTTCCATCTGTTGGTTTATATTCCACATATGAGTGAGATCATACAGTGTTTGTCTGTCTATTTCTGGCTTACTTCACTTAACATAATACTCTCCAGGCCCATCCATATTATTGCAAATGGGACGGTTTTGTCTTTTTTTATGGCTGAGCAGTATTCCATTGCGTATATATACCACATTTTTGATCCAGTCGTCAGTCGAGGGACACTTAGGTTGCTTCCACTTCTTGGCTATGGTGAATAATGCTGCAATGAACATAGGGGTACATAAGCCTCTTTGGATTGTTGATTTCAGGTGTGTTGGATAGATTCCCAGTAGTGGGATGGCTGGATCATAGGGCATCTCTATTTTTAATTCTTTAAGGAATCTCCATACCGTTTTCCATAGAGGCTGCACCAGTTTGCATTCCCACCAGCTGTGTATGAGGGTTCCTGCTTCTCCACATCCTCTCCAACATTTGTTGTTTTTTGTCTTGGTGATTATAGCCATTCAAACGGGCGTGAGGTGATATCTTAGTGTTGTTTTGATTTGCATTTCCCTGATGATTAGTGACATTGAACATCTTTTCATGTGCCTATTGGCCATCTGTATATCTTCTTTGGAGAAGTGTCTGTTCATTTCCTCTGCCCATTTTTTGATCAGGTTGTTTGTTTTTTTGTTGTCCAGTTGTGTGAGTTCTTTATATTTTATGGAGATAAACCCCTTGTCAGATATATGTTTTGCAAATATTCTCTCCCAGCTGGTGGGTTGTCTGTTCATCTTGATTCTGGTTTTCTTTGTCTTGTAGAAGCTCGTTAATTTGATAAAGTCCCACTTGTTTATTTTTTCTTTAGTTTCCCTAGTCTGGGTAGGCATGTCATCCAAAAAGATTCCTTTATGACCAATGTCAAATAGTGTGTTGCCTATATTTTCATCTATGAGTTTTATAGTTTCAGGTCTCACCTTCAGGTCTTTAATCCATTTTGAGTTAATTTTTGTGAATGGCGATAGCAGGTGGTCCACTTTCTTTCTTTTGCATGTGGCTCTCCAGTTTTCCCAACACCATTTATTGAAGAGACTTTCCTTTCTCCACTGTATGTTCTTAGTTCATTTGTCGAAAATTAGCTGTCCGTATATGTGTGGTTTTTTTTCTGGGATTTCAATTCTGTTCCATTGATCTATGTGTCTGTTTTTGTACCTGTACCATGCTGTTTTGATTACTATTGCTTTGTAGTATGTTTTGAAGTCAGGGATTGTGATGCCTCCTGTTTTTTTTTTTTCTTTTTTAGATTGCTTTAGCTATTTGGGGTCTTTTGCTGCCCCATATGAATTTTAGTATTCATTTTTCTATTTCAATGAAGAATGTCATTGGGATTCTGATTGGGATTGCATTGAATCTGTAGATTGCTTTAGGTAATATAGACATTTTAACTAGTTTTATTCTTCCAATCCACATTCATGGGACATCTTTCCATTTCTTTATGTCATCATGGATTTCTTTCAATAATGTGTTGTAGTTCTCATTGCATAGGTCTTTCACCTCCTTGGTAAGATTTATACCTAGGTATTTTATTCTTTGTAATGCAATTGTAAATCGTATTATCTTTTTGAGCTCTCTTTCTGTTTGTTCGTTATTAGCTTACAGAAAGGCAACTGATTTTTGTAGGTTGATTTTGTACCCTGCAACTTTCCTGTAGTAGTTGATTATTTCTAATAGTTTTCCAACGGATTCTTTAGGGTTTTCTACATATAAAATCATGTCATCTGCAAATAGTGAGAGTTTCACTTCGTTGTTATCTATTTGGATTCCTTTTATTCCTTTTTCTTGCCTAATTGCTCTGGCCAAACCCTCCAGTACTATGTTGAACAGGAGTGGTGAGAGTGGGCAGCCATGCCTCATTCCTGTTCTCAGAGGAATGGCTTTCAGTCTTTCCCTATTGAGTATGATGTTGGCTGTGGGTTTGTCATAAATAGCTTTTATTATGTTGAGGTTCTTTCTTTCTATTCCCATTTTGTTAAGAGTTTTTTTCATAAATGGATGTTGTATCTTGTCAAATGTCTTCTATGCATCTATTGAGATGATCATGTGGTTTTTATTCTTTGTTTTGTTGATGTGATATATCTCATTGATTGATTTGCGGATGTTGGACCATCCCTGCATCCCTGGTATAAATCCCACTTGATCATGGTGTATGATCTTTTTAATGTATTCCTGTATTCAGTGTACCAATATTTTGTTGAGGATTTTTGCATCTATGTTCATCAGCAATATTGGCCTGCAATTTTCTTTCTTTGTATAGTCTTTGTCTGGCTTTGATATCAGGGTGATGTTGGCCTCGTGGAATGATTTAAGAAGTGTTCCATTTTCCTCTATATTTTTGGAATATTTTGAGAAGGATGGGCATTAGTTCTTCTTTGACTGATTGGCACAATTCACCAGAGAAGCCATCGGGTCCTGGACTTTTATTTTTTGGGTGGTTTTTGATTACTATTTCAATCTCTTTACTTGTGATTGGTCTATTCAGATTCTCCATTTCTTGTTGGTTTACTTTTGGGAGCTTGTATGAGTCTAAGAATTTATCCATTTCTTCTAGATGGTCCAATTTGTTGGCATATAATTTCTCATAGTATTCTCTTATAATCCTCTGTATTTCCATGGTATCCATTGTAATTTCTCCTCTTTCATTTCTAATTTTATTTACTTGAGCCTTTTCCCTTGTTTTCTTAGTAAACCTGGCTAAGGGTTTGTTGATTATGTTTATCTTCTCAAAGAATCAACTCTTTGATTCATTAATACTTTCTACTGTTTTTTTGGTCTCAATTTCATTTATTTCTGCTCTGACTTTTATTATTTCTCTCCTGCTGACTTTGGGATTTGTTTGTTCTTCTTTTTCTAGTTCTGTTAGGTGTAATTTAAGGTTGCTTATTTGGGCTTTCTCTTGTTTGTTAATGTTGGCTTGGATCACTATGAGTTTCCCTCTTAGGACCGCTTTTGCTGCATCCTATATGGTTTGGTATGGCATATTTTCATTTTCGTTTGTTTCCAGGTAGTTTTTGATTTCTCCTTTAATTTCATCCATGACCCATTGGTTGTTCAGTAGCATGTTGTTTAATCTCCACATTTTTGTCACTTTCCCAGTTTTTATTTTCATTGTTCATTTCCAGTTTCATAGCATTATGGTCTGAAAAGATGCTTGTTATGATTTTAAACTTCTTAAATTTATTGAGGCTTGCTTTGTTTCCCAAAATATGGTCTATCCTTGAGAATGTTTCATGCACACTTGAGAAGAGTGTGCAGTCAGCTGTTTTTGGATGGAGTGCTCTGTATATGTCTAGGTGCATCTCATCCAGTTTTTCATTTAAGTCTACTATTTATTTCTTGACTTTTTGTCTGGATGATCTATCCATTGATGTAAGTGGGGTATTAAGATCCCCTATTATTATCGTGTTATTGTTAATGTCTCCTTTTAAGTTTGTTAGTAGTTGCTTTATGTACCTTGGTGCTCCTAGGTTGGGTGCATATACTTTTATAAGTGATATGTCTTCTTGGTGGAGTGTCCCTTTTATCATTGTATATTGCCCTTCTTTGTCTGTCTTAACCTGTTTTATCTTGAAGTCTACTTTGTCTGATATGAGTATGGCAGCACCTGCTTTCTTTTGTTTGCCATTAGCTTGAAGTATGGTCTTTCATCCTTTCACTCTGAGGATGTGCTTGTCTTTATAGCTGAGATGTGTTTCCTGGAGGCAGCATATTATTGTGTCTTACTTTTTAATCCATCCTGCCACTGTATCTTTTGATTGGAGAGTTCAATCAATTTACATTTAGGGTAATTATTGATATATAAGGGCTTAATGTTGCTGTTTTGTCACTTATTTTCCGGTTCTTTTGCATTTCCTTTGTTTCTTCTCCCATTTGTTTCTGACTGCCATTTCAGTTTGGTTGTTCTGTCTTATGACTCTTCTAGTTTTCTCTTTGTTTATCATATGTGATTTTGTTTTGATTATTTGTTTAGTGGTTACTTTGAGGTTCGTGTAAAAAATCTTGTGTATGAGATAGTCCATTATCTGATGGCCTCCTATTTCCTTATATTAAGTCAATTCAATCACTTTCCTCTTCCCCTTCTAAGTCATTCTTGTTTTACCTTATTTTATCTTGTGTTGTGGGTGTGTGTTTACAGTGATGAGGTTAAATTTATTTTTGGTGAATTCCTTCCTTTGATCTTTGATTTTGGTTTTTAAGTGGTTGCTAACCTATTCCTGTAAAGACCTACTATTTTTCTGAGTTTGTCTACGTATATTTCTCCTTGCTCCAAGCTTTGTATTCCTTTTCTCTTTTTTTTTTTCAGGCCTGAGGGCCTTTTTGAGTATTTCTTGTAGTGGGGGTCTCGTGGCCATGAACTCCCTTAGCTTTTGTTTATCTGGAAGAGTTATTATTTCTCCATAATATTTGAAGAATATTTTTGCTGGATAGAGTATTCTTGGCTAAAAGTTTTTGTCTTTCAGTATTTTGACTATATCATTCCAGTCTCTCTTAACCTGTAAAGTTTCTGTTGAGAAATCCGCTGAGAGCCTGATGGGAGTTCCTTTGTACGTTATTATTTGTTCTTATCTAGCTGCCCTTAATATTGTTTCTTTGTCATTGACTTTGGCCAGGCTTACCACTAGGTGTCGTGGGGTGGGCCTTTGCCTGTTGATGTATTTAGGTGATCTGTTGGCTTTGCTTGCTTGTATTTCCTGCTCCTTCTCCAGATTTGGGAAATTCTCAGCTATTATTTCCTTGAATAGGCTCTCTGTTCCTCTTTACCTCTCTTCTCCCTCAGGAATACCTATAATTCTTATGATACATTTACTAATAGAGTCAGATATTTCTCGGAGACTTTCTTCATTTCCTTTCAGTCTTAATTCTTTCTCCTCTTCCATCTGGAGCATATCTGTATTCCTATCCTCTATAATGCTAATTCTTTCCTCCATATTTTCAGCTCTGTTCTTTAAAGATTCCAGATTCTCCTTTATCTCCTCCATTGTGTTCTTCATCTCCATCAGCACTGATTGGTTTTTGTTTATGATTTCAATCTCTTTTGTGAAGAAACTCCTAATCTCATTGAATTGTTTGTCTGTGTTGTCTTGTATTTCATTGAGTGTTTTTATGATAGCTATTTTGAAATCTCTGTCGTTTAGGATATGAATTTCTGTGTCATCATGGTTGGTTTCTGGGTGCTTGTCATTTTCCTTATGGTGTGGTGATTTCACTTATCTTTGAATTGTGGTTCTTGTATTGGCTTTGTTTTTCCTCATCCTGGAAATATCTGGTTGCAATTTCCACCATGCCACTGTGTGGGTGGAAAGGGCTGTGTAATCTGAGAACCCTGCATTCTCCCATGGCTGTTCCCTGTGATCCACAGGTCACTTTGTGTGGTCTGGTCTGCTGGGATGCAGGGTCCATTTTGCGGGGGGGGGGCTCTCTCTTTTGCCCACTGGGTCCCTGGCATAGGAGGCTTCTCATTCATCCCTTGTTATCCAGTCTCTGGGGTGCTCAGATGTTGATGGTACCCCATAGCCGTTCTGAGTCCTCTGTGTGGGAGTTTCCCATTGGCTGAGAAAGCCCGAAGAGCTATGGTTTCCCAGCAGAGGGCCGCCCCTCCCCCATCTCTGGGAGCCCCAAGGACCGGGATTGCTGATCTGATGGAGAGGGAGAGGAGATTTCCTTACCTCTCCCCACTTCCTCCCGGGGCCCAGCACTGTCGACTCTCAGAAGTGCGGCAGTGTGGATCTTTCTGATCTTGCTATTCACTGTCTAGGATTCTGTTGTTGGTCTGTGACTGTTCCTTTAGTTGTATTTTATCGGGGGAGGAGTTTAGGGGAAAGCTCACTCCGCCATGATGCTGACGTCACTCTCCAGTGTTGTTTTTAAATTGGGTGTTTTTTAGGCATGGGTGTAGCTGAAAGGGAGACTAATTTGGGAAATGAAATGGGCATGGAAATTGGAGGTAGAAAACCCAGATACGAACTGGTGGGGATACTCAGTTGCCCAACAATTAGATTTTTTCCCCTCTATATTACTCATCCTAGAAATAAGTTCAATTTAGGAAGTGTTTACTCTTCTTCATGCTTAAGGAAGAAGGCATCCTTGTCTGCCCTCAGAGAGCACATGGTGATTTGTTTAAACCATTCCTGAAGATTCCATGTCTAGGGAGTGCTGTAGGGTTAAACCTGAGCTGCACCCAGAGCAATGAGTTTTGCTTTAGGAGTTTCCTTGAACTCAAGAAGAGATAAGAAAGAAAGACATCTTGCTTCTTACTACCTTTGAACAAAATATTTTATTAAATGAGAGAGAAGAGATGAAAGCTCCTAGTAAAGAATATTCATGCATTAATTGATATAATTTATATGTAAATGTATAACTAATATTTATATAATACATAACTATATATATGGTTATATATACACATAAATAAATATATATTCACAATAAATGCTTGTATTTCGATCTGGCATGACATTCACTTCCTTGTACCTGAAAGCAAGAGTTTCAAGACACATTATTCATAGATTTTGGATTTATGAAAGTCTAAGTTCCTCTAAGTAGAATTGACAAGGACTTGGGGAAATTAAAACATATTTCAAAGTATTGGGGTTCTCATCTGTAAAAAGGGGATCAAACTCCTTGCTTCCAAAAGTCATTTTAAATTTCAATGAGGAAATATTTATTTAGCTATCATTAGCGTTTCTAGAAAAATGCAGGAAGTTCAAATAAATTGTCTTTCCCCAGAGACATTTAAGATATCATGGGATAGGGCCAGAACTACAGTTTGCAAATCACTGAATTTTTAAATTCCTTAGGATGAATTTTCATTAGTTCTTATCTTAAAAACTTACCTCTCACAGTGAAAGTTTTTAATTGATTATTTCTAGTTAAAAGAGTTGACACTGTTGCTAATTAGACCCTACAATGATTAGAGATTTACTTGCAACCTGTAAGAAAGAACAACGATTAGTTATGCTCAAGTGACTGCTGATCTGTGACAATGTCACAATCACAATTCTATACCCAAATAACATAACACTCTGATCCTAAAAAAACAATAATGGTAATCATATTTAAGGGATAAGTTTTACCTGCTAAGGGAGAAACATGAGCTGGCCTGCATCCATTATGGACTCCACTTCTGCTTTCATAAAAAGCATTTCATGGAGGGCTCAGGCCACCACATCCACAGCATAATAGATGTAGTAGCTGGATCCAGACATGGTCGTGTCTAATTTGTCCTTTGGCAGAGAATCCAGGGAGGCATTGTGCGGACACTCCAAAATTTTCCACATTCAGTACCTGCAAATGAGCAGTTGAAAATTTCAAGCCATAAGTTGGTAAAGAAAAAGCCTTCTGGGTATTTAGAGGGGCTAACTGTCCGTAGAGAGTGTTTAATCCAGATATCTCAAAGTTCTGGTGTGCAATGGAAAGACATCCATGGTAAGTATCTAAAAAGTGGTGAAGTGGAAAAAAAGAAGCATTCCATTGTGGTGTAGTGATGCACACCTTCTAAGTGGTTAAGTAGAATTTTCCTGCAATGCTCACACTTATTAATATACTTGTGTCACCATAAATGGTAAACATATTAGCTGGTGAGCCTATGATTCTGGCCATGTAGGTCCAATCTTTTGAAGTGTACGTCCTCTTGGTCACAAGTATCTTAGTCACAGGCAGGCACCGTTCATAGTCACCTCTCATCTAAGTTCCCAGAGGAACTGCTCACTTTTTATATCAACTGACACTAAGATTCCCACCCAAGTCCAGCCAAAATGTATCAACAATGAAGCCTTTCTGAAGACTAAAGATATGTCCTTGGAAGCCATCTGATAGAGAGGAAAACTAGTCCTTACCTTTCAGTACAGGATCATAATCTCCATAGGTTGTCTGAATCAAAAGAGAAAAAATGTTCCATATTGAGTCTCTGGAAGCAAAATAAACAGAATTTCAGCAAAATTCATACGGTCAGGTAGCTAAACTTATATTCTTGGTGCTAACACTGTGAATATGAAGCAATATTATCTGATGGTAGAAGTGATTGAGGGGGAGCTTGGCTTTGAAGCCAGACTGCCTGGGTTCAAATTCTGACGCTAATGTGACTAACTTAACCATCTTGAGAAGGTTATATAACCTCTATCCATCTTACTTTCTTTGTCTCTAAAGATTCCCATAATAATGGTACCTTTTCATTTATTTTGTTAGGATTAATTTTGTGACTAATTTGTAAAACAGTTGACGAATGTAAAATGCTTTTATGTACATATTTACATACAAAATTTTACTAACTATAATATAAATAACTAAGGTGTGGTTATTTGAGAATATCTAGCTTCCATTCCTTTGAGAGAATTTGGGCAACCATATTTCCAGAAGCTACTGTGGTCTGCTTTAGCCAATGATGCTAGCCTCTGGCTACTTCATCTCTTCTCAACTTCACACACCAAAATAATGTGTCCACCATATCAAGAACTATCTGCGGTAAGTATTTTCCTATTAGGGAGACATGAATACCCACTTTCTTCTTTTCCACTTGACTGGCCAAAGAATTTCACCAAGGAGGAAATCTTCTGTCCCTCCAGATCCATCCCCCCACCATGCTCATACCTGTGCTATTTGTAGAGCTCCAACAGCGTCCCTATATGAGCAGAGAATGCTGGTGTGGTTACTGCAGTGACAGCCACAATCTTGATCTGTGCCTGGCAGGTGTAATTAGGGATCTTCCGGCACCCTCCTAATGATCACCTCATGGTGCTCTCCAACGCGCTGACTTCATTGTGGAAGGAATTGTAGACATGGAAACCCAGAGACAGGTTGGGGAGCAGCTGGGGACTCCTGTTGATCTCCTTGAAGCCAAAAACAAAGACCAGGACATAACGATAGTTTTTGTAGTTCGACCTGTATCAAGGCAATAGTATTAGAAATAAAGACCAAGTCATGCACTTCAGGAGTAACTCTTGTGGGAAAACAAGGAGGAAAAGCATGGCATTTTGACTCAAGCAACTTGTTCATTCCAGAGCAATTACTGTCTATTCATGACTTTGGAATCCAAAGCACATGCACAGGTGTTCACAAAGCCTTGGAAGATCCAGCACTACTGCTCTGCACTCAAAAGACATAGAGCAATGTCATAAAATGAGTTATTTGGAAGGGTACTTAAGGGGAAAAGACCAATTTACATATTTGTTTACAAGTCAAGCACTACTTCATGCAGTGACAACAACATGAGGTTCGTCATGGCCAAGTGCTGGTATAATAGGATGAAGCAAAGGTCACGATCCATACAAAGAAACTAGGTAGGACAGGGATGTGCAGAAGGAAAGCTTGGAGGAAGGGCAAGTCGAAAATAGAATGGTGTCATCAAAACTTTTGCAATATACCTTTCTAAAACTGTCTGCCTCACAGACTTAGGAAACACATACTACCAGAAGCAGGGAAACTGCATCATAATAAATAAGGAGATAGTCTTAGGGAGAAAACAAAGAGAAAGACAATTTATGACTCTATGGTTTTCTAAAAGAGTAAAAACAATTCAGAGTCCAAGGAGCAGTGTAAACTTGCAGCTTTTCATCTATTTCTTTACAGATTAGAAAACCATCATAGGCAGTGAGCTTTAGAGCTTATCTTTGGGTTGATTCCACTCTTGCACACCTAAGTTAAATCCAATGTTAATTTTCAAACAACTTAATTGAGAAGGTACAACACACAATTCCAGAAGATTGCACAATAGAACATAGGCTTTTGTTGCTCTAATATTAAAATATTTTCACTGGTGAATATAGCTTTAAAAAACAAAATGTTGGGATACTGTAATTCTGAGTCACCCTGAGACACTCAGATTGGATTAAAAGAGGACTTGTATTCATTTCCTATTGCTTCTCTGAGCATCTACCACATATTTAGAGGCTTAAAACAAGACAAATCTATTATCTTGTACTTTGGTAGGTCAGAAATCTAAAATGAGTCTCACTGGTGAAAATCAAGGTGTCAGCAGGACTGCATTACTCCTGGAGGCTCTAGGGAAGAGTCCTATTTCCTTGCACATTCTGGCTTCTAGAGTCTGCCCACTTTCCTAGGTAATAGCCTCGTATCACTTCAATCTCTGTTTTCATTGTCATAACTCCTTCTCTGACTCTGACTTTCTTGACTTACCCTGTTATATGTAAGGACCCTTGTGATTATATTGGACCCATCCAGATAATTCAGAATTAACTCCTCATCTCAAAAACCTTGACTTTATCACATTTGCAAAGTCTCCTTTCTATGTTAGATAGCATATTCACAGATTTGAAGGATTAAGACTTGGTCACCTTTAGGGGCACATTCCACCTACCACAGGACCCAACTACCTGTTTTCCAATACTTTCAGTAAAACATAGAAGAGATTAAAGTAGATAGAAATGATATTCCATTTAAATATGAACCAACACAAAACATGGGTATCCTTGTTAATATCTGATAAAATCAGAGTTCAAAGCAAAAACATGTGAAATATCAAAGGTGGTGACCATATGTCATGTGATGACCATATGTGGTGAAAGGAAGAACAGATCGAATGCTAACAGTTAATATATATATCCCTCCAAAGTAAAATAAAGCTATTAGTTATAGACCCAAGTACATAAGTACATATATGTACAACCAGATTTGGAGATTTAACACATCCTCTGGTCAGATTAAAGACAATAAAAAATATGCAAAGTTATGGAAGAGTTAAGCTTAACAGATATTTACATAAAAATGTAAATAACACTAGTATATGATGAACACCAAAGAATATAAATACGTTTGACAATGCACTGGGCCATCAAGTAGGCCTTTGAACATTGAAATTATACACAGTGCATTCTCTGACCACAGTATCATTAGGCAAGCAATTAATAAAAGGACATCTATAAAATAATTTTATATATATATAATATATTATATACATATTATATATATATGATAAACACTTGATTTTTGATAAGTACTAGGGATCTAATGTACACCATGACTATAGTTAACAACACTGTATGATATGAAACATGTTAAGAGATAAAACCTGAGTTCTCATCACAAGGAAAAAAATATTCTTTTCATTTTTTGCTTTTTCTTTTTATTATATTTATATGAGATGATAGATGCTAACTAAACTTATTGTGGTCATCATTTTACCAAATATATAAGTCAAACCCCTATGCTGTACACCTTACATTTATACAGTGATGAACGTCAATTACATCTCATTAAAATTGGAAAAAAACACATCTTTTTCAGAGAATACTCCAAATTATTTTAGACCATAAAGGATACTGAGTAAATGCATTTTGAAGAAAAATGAATATCATCTCAATAAAAAGTTCGTTTTTGAATAATCTATATATTTTGATGAAACTTGCTCTTAGCATTAACTTCTAGCCAATATATGGTTTGCCCAAGAATTCTCTCCCCTTCCACATTATGGGTCAGGAGCAGGATGGCATGTGGGTCACTGCAGTGGGATCTTGGTGTTGTTGGCCTGCAACTTGTATCCTTTAGGCTTTCAGAAATTAATCACTAATGGAGATTATTTCAAGGTAGGTGAAAATAAAAGATGCTTATTTCTGTCTTCTGTTTGGAAGGAAATATTCCAGAAGGGAAAAAGAAAGGAAGCCACAAATAATTAGTAAAGGAAAAGAAAGGAGCTGATTATTCACACTTTATGGGAGATTCTCAACACAGCTTTTATATTCAACTTTCATAACTGTCAGAAGGATTCACACACACACATGAACTTACAGGTAACATGTGACATCTTTGCTTGGACGAATCACAAAGAAATTTCTGTTGCATTTCTGATTCCTGATTCAATGTATAGAAGGGGGAAAACCCACTGACCACCCAGTCCCCTTCCTTGTAGACACTGGGCCTTATGTAATCAAAGACGTCCAAATAACTCATCATGCACATGGAATGTGGAAATTTCCCAAGGATGGGCAGAAGAAGCAGAAAGAACATTTCAGCTGACTCACCAGCTTGAGGCAAGGCCTCTAGTCAGTTGTGACTGGGGGAGCAGAGCTGGAAGGAGACCTACAGTGTAGCCCTCTGCAGGGAAATTTTACTCCTGTGCAGGGTACACGTGTCTAAAAGTGCTCTGCCATTCAAGACCATGGAAAGAAGATCTGTTATTGATCAAAACTAGGAAATTTTCAAAAGCGATATATACTGGCTCAGATCTTCCCTCAATGTCACTGTGGATCAGAATTGCTTCTGGCCTCTTCTCTCTGTCACTCCCCCAGTCCAGGCTTAACTGGTCACTGGTCTCGGAAATGAGCTCTGAGGTCCCCCTGGCCCTGGGGCTCTGCACCTGGCACTCTCTGCCCTGGTAAGGACAAACGTGAAATATCTTTTTGGGTAACATCTTCCACTGCAGGTGCCAGAGATGTCATCAGGGCTGGGGGTCATCAAGGCTCTGGGAACTACCCCATCCTGAGATGATTAGATTTTTCCTTTCCCAGGCAAACATTTCGTTTCTTTCAATTGACTGAGAGGTGTTGCATCCAGCAAAACACAGGATCAGAAAGAGCTGCTATTGCAATCAGCAAAAACAGCCCAGCATGATTCCTGTGATACTCAAGGAGGAGGTCATTGACCATGTCTTGGGTTACCCTCAAGGGTACTTTACAGCCTATATCGCCAACCTCACCCTTAGGTATATTTGACCATTGTCTGAAGAACTGGTCTCATGCCCAGTTCAGGGAATAGATATCCATTTTCCAGTTCATATCAGTTTGGCATGAGATAAAATCTAAAATCACATATATTTAAACCTAACCTATTCCTTAGACCTACGTCCTATGCCAGGACTCCAGCACTTAGTTAATACATGTTCCAGTATCTTCCACTTAAAGACAGTCTCTCCTAAACCCAAAGTCTCTCTCAACAGCTCTTTTGCCATTTCTCTGCTAATCTTCAAGGCAAACATTTGCAAGGATTATTAGTATTCAAATATTCCTCTTCCTCAATTCCCATTCTTTTCAACCCACTTCTATCAGGTATGTCCAAGTTTGTCACTCAATCTGCTCTTGTCAAGGACATCAGCAGCTTCTATGAGGCCCAAAGCAGTGGTCATTTTTTACCCTTATTTTACTTCACCACACAGCATCATTTGACCCGGCTGACTGCTCTATCCTTAGGACAATACTTTCTAAGTGTTTTCATTTTTCTAAGTTCTCCATATTGTTCCTACCTCATGTGTAACTCTCTCCTGATCTCCTGTACTGTAGCCTCTTTATTTTATTCACCTTTAAATGCTTGATATTTTTTTACATGGATCCTGTGTTCGCTCCATTTAAGAGTATTTTTATTCCCCCTCAAACAATGAATATATTTGCTATATTCTAAAGTTTTGTTGTTTTACCTTCTACTTTTAGATCTAAAATCCACTGTGAATTGATTTTTATGTACGTTGTGAAGTAGGAGTTAAGATTCATTTTTGAATAAAAACATCCAACTAGTGGAGCACTACTGATTAAAAAGACTGTCCTCTGTCTACTTCTCTGCAGTGGTGTCTTTCACATAAATCAGAGTTTCATATGTCAGCATGTCTGTTTATGGACTCTATGCTCAGTTCCATATTTTGTATCACAATGCCAGGCAGTGTTAATTACTGTAGCTTTATGGTAAGTCTTGATATCTGGCAGTGTATATCCTCCAAAATACTTTTTCCTTAAAGAACACCTTTGGAAATTCGTGATCCTCTTCATTTCCTTATAAATTTTATCATCAGATTATCAGTTTCTACCTATCATCCTGCCAAGATTTTGATTGAGATTATTTGGAATCTATAAATCAATCAGAGACAATGTCCTTAAATAAGTGATCCTAGCAATGCATGATGTTGGTATTTCTCTCCATTTATTTATATTTTCTTTAATTTCTCAGAAGCATTTTGTACTTTTATTTGGAGAGGCCTTGCACATCTCTCATTAGATTTAATTCTATTTCACAGTAGTAAATGTTGTTGATCCAGCCCTTGTCATTGTATGACACACGTCTCTAATGTTCTTTATTCTGTAATTTCTATTTGCTTTTCTTTCTGCTTCAGTTTTGGGTATGTTTTATTTTCTGAAATTTTTAGCCTCTCATCTGCTATTAAATTAATAAATCAATATATATTGGCTCAGCGCTCCCCTCAAAGTCACTATGAATCAGAGTAGCATTTTATAAATGCTCCAAGTTTCTTTGAAAGCAACATGTATTCTCTTACGTTTGGTTATAGAGTACAGGCCCAGTAACTCAAGCTAATTTTGTTTTTGGATATAGTATTACATTCAGATTTTTCCCTCAAACTTATTTAGTGATAGAGGTGTATTGAAGTCTTCTACTACGGGTATAGATCAACAAATTCTTTTTTGTTATTCTGTCATTTTTTCTTTATATATTTGGATGTAATGTAAATAAGTACATACAGGGTTAGGTCTTTTCTTGTGAATTGTTCCTTTATATAATGCGGCCTTATTTTTTCATAGCAAAGTATTTCAGTACATTAATAAATGATCAAACATTTCTTCTGATAAACCAGGCATTCTTCCAAATGCCTTATGAATATTAACTTAGGGAGTACTAAATATAAACTTAAGAAGTGTGTACTAGTATCAGCCCCAATTTAGATATGAGAAAACTGGCATGTCACTTGCCTGAGCTCTCTGGCTAGCAAGTGGTAGAGCCCAGATTTGAGCCCAGTGTCTCTGAATGGCATAAGTGGTGGACCATCATGGAGACAGTGGTATATTTTCTTGATTCTTCTTTCAGTACTGTCACTCGTTCTTGTAGCTGCAGAACGTCTTCTAAGGGCTCATCCTGCCAACCTCACCGGGAATTTCCTTGGGCCAAAGGAAATTGCCACACCTAAGATTGTGACCACTCCCAATGGCAGCCCACTTCCAATGACTGATTCATGGGGGGAGGATACAAAGGCCCAATTCTTTTGCCTCATCTGAGAAACCCCTGAAGGGCCACCTCAGCTCCAGTGCTTCCATTGGGATAAACTGTGGTCTCCATTTTTAACTTATCACAGTTCAATCTCTTCTGCCTAATATCAGTTCTCTTCTTTAAAGATGGTTACCTCAAGTAAGTAACAAACTTTTTATGCCAAAGTTTATTCATCTGTATAATGAGAACAATGAGAGTGCCTACTTCACAGACTTGTATTAAATATTCAATCAGCTATGATATGTAAAGCATTTATGAGACTCCCAGTATATAGGAAACATTATATATTACATCTTTTATTGTGAATTAATTTAAATCCATTGTAGGATTATACTGAAAAAAATGAGCCACACATAAAAAAGAGTAAATATTGTATGATTCTATTTCTGTGAGTTCCAAGAACAGTCAAAAAATAATCTGTGGCAAGAAAAATAATCAGAGCAGTGGTTGCATCTAACCTCAGATTGTGGAGAAGGGGTGAGGCAGGAGCAAGGATTGACGGAAAAGGGACATGGAGGAACTTTAAGGGGTGAGGAGAACGTTCTATATCTTGAAAGGAGTATAGGTTACATAGGTGTATGCATTTGTCAAAATGCATTAAGTTCTACACCTAAGATCTATGTATTGTGCTATATTTAACATATACCTCAATTTAAATCAGATTCATTTCCCTAAGTGAAAGAAGCCAGAGACACAAAGCCATTTATTGTGTATTCCATAGTACGCCATTTGGGGAAAAGCAAAATTGTAGTGAAGGACAACAAATCAATGTTTCCTGGGGCAAAGAGTAAGAAAGGGGGATGACTGCAAAAGGGCAGCAGAAAGGAATTTGGGAGTGATGGAATTGTCCTATCAAGACTGTTCATGTGTATCATGTTCGATCATGACTATGTTGATGGATACACAACTCTATGCATTTGCCAAGACCCACAGAACTGTACACCTCAGAGTTGATATTACTGTAGGTTAAAAAAATTAATCCACCAGGTAGTGAAGGGAACATAAAATGGAAAACAAGCTATAACAAATGAATCTAAATGTTGTGGAAAAGGAATAACACAACCACAATGAAGGCTATGAAAAAGAAACCAAATTTACTTTGGAAAACTATGTTTTACCAGATCCTGTAAGCCTGGATCAAAAGAAGTGACCAGAAATCATGTACTATAGTTCATACATAATGTTTCTCAAAATGGTATGGGTTAGCAATTCTGAAATTAGTTTATGCATATACTAGATCTGAAAAACTAAGTAAATATATTGTAGATGATGAGAGCCAGTGTATCAAAGTCAAAGAAAGATGTTATAAACAAGGAAAGAGAGAAGGCTAGCTCTTATTACACTCCAACTGAGGCGTTTGGTTGGAATAAGAGCTACCGTTACCAATTTCTGCTTTTCACGGATAGATGGGTAAAGAGAGAGAGAGAGATAATGTGTGTATGTAGAGGATTGTATAGATTCACATCTTTCCAAGATCTGTCAGCTCAGAAGACCTAGAAGAACGACACTCCAGTAATAATGAGAATACCTATCAACCACCCAGAAATTGGTTTCTAAGATACTATTCTAAAGAAAAAGTAAGAAACCAGGGCTCTCTGGAGGAATAGTGGATTTCAGGGCTACGGTAGAGGAAATACAACCTGATCCTGAAATATCACTGAAGGATATTCTAGTGGAAAATAAAGATTCACAAAAAGAAGCCCCTAAAATATGCTTAAAAATCCCCCCTTAGCTCTTTGAATAGCACCTAACTTGTGCATGTGCAGGGAATGAATTTAGGAGACTTAGAAGAGAAAAACCACTGAAAACTGAATATTGTGCAGAAATTTTGGAGATCACACGTGCCAGGAGTTGAAGGTTGGCTTTTGGAGTCATCTGGAGTGGAATGACCTTGATAAAAAAAAAAAGTCCTGGCTTTCAATTATGACCCTAGAAATGTCACAGCCTGAGAGTCAGTGCCACACACTAAGAGTAAGCTCTACATCTCGGGAGTCAGTGCAAAACTGAAATAAATATGTCATTTTAGGTTCTCCTTCAGAGGCTCAGCGTGATCCATTCGTACGGGAAACCTAATCTTTAGAGGAAGGAAACATGATTAAGAGCTTCTACAAGGTATTGTTCACAAGATCCAGCACACAATAAAAGATTAATAGACATGCAGAGCAGCATGAAAATGTTCTCAATTATGAACATATAAATCAGTAGAAGCAGACCCAGAGACAATCCAGATACCGGAGTTAGCAGACAAGGATTTCAAAATAACTATGAATGAAAGAAAGATGGACAATAGTAGAAAATGAAAGGCAAACTAGAAATCTTTAAAACAACCAAAGGAAAAGGACACATTTCCTTCAAAAGAGCAATAAGAAGTCTGGTAACTTTTCAAAAGAAACTGTGGAAGCAAGAAGACATGAATGATATATGACAGCTAAACGGTTGAATGGGAGGGAAAAAAAAACCTGCCAATTTAACATTCTTTGACTTAAGAAAAATATTCTTCAAAAATGCAGACAATTTAAAGATATTTTCCAAAGGGGGTTTAAAAAAACTAGCTAAAACAGTTAAACAACAGCAGAACTGAAATTCGAGAAACTCTAAAGAGAGTTTCAGGCTGAAGGAAAACAATTACACCCAAAGACACATAATGCTAGGAATGATCATCGGCAGGAAACAAAATGTAAGTTTTTATAATGAATATTGACTTACTAAAACAATCATGTATACTTTTACAACTTTTACGTAAGTCTAAACATTTTCAAAATAAAATGCGTTTAAAAACACGTTGAACTGATACCTGAAAACTAACGATGATGGAATCCTCTCCAAGGGAATCTGCTCTCCACCCCCCAAGACTAAAGATTATGGAGTCCCAGCAAATGGTGCTCACAATCTGCATCCAACAGCAGATGTGACAGAAGCCCTAGCGAGACACCACCAGTTCCTTCCAAAACTAGAGGCAACCGGAACTCAGATAACATCTGTCATCCACAAACACAAATGCTGGTGTCTGAGCAAGCAAGACCTCCAGCCCCTCAAAACTAGAAATTATGAGACTCCAGCAAGAACCCCCTAGTAACTTCTAATTCTAGAAATGACAGCAGCCCCATAAGTCACACACTTACCTGCTCCTCAACACTAGAAAATGGGAAGCCACAGCCCAGTGACCCACCCAGTCTATGCCAACAATACCGACAAGGGCAGACCCAGAAAGAGAGACTTCTGATCTCCCCCAACACTAGAAGAAAGAAGTTCTATAAAGACCCCTCCAGAGCCCCCTGACTAAAGATAAGTCGAATCTCATGCAATTATCCCAATCCTCTCCCTGAATTATAGACAATGGCCCTCCATCCAGTGACCGCTCCATGTCACCCCAACACTTGAGAAGTGTGAGCCCCATACAAGCAGTTGTCCTCCAGCGTCCAAGCACCAGAGACAACAGGAACCGCACTCTCATACCTCCCAGTTATCCCCAACATCATGAGGACTCCATCAAATGATGGAAGCTTCAGCAAGTGATCTCCTATATTCCTGCAAGATTAGAGATGTGGGAAACCCCAAAAAGCAACTTACAACCCCCATACACCAAGAAGAAGGGAGCCCCAACAAATACCACACCATTTTAACCAACACAAACCCCAGCTTGCCTCTTTACTCCTTAGACTAGATATGAGTATACCCAGCGAAGAGTAACCCAGTGTCCCCGCCCAGAAAAGAAATGACCAGAGTCTCCCTAGGCAACACACCAGGCTCTCCAATGTAAGTGTCAAACAGATCCTCAGAAAACTCCCTCTCTTCCCATTATCACAAAATAAGAGTCTATAGAAGCATCAGCAAGCAGCAGTCAACACAAATGAGAGGAGCCCACAATGCAAGACCCTCAAGTCCCTATCAACAGGAGACGACCGCCCCTGTGGCGATTCCTCCCTTATCTCAAAAACAAGGATCATTCTGAGCCCCAGCTGCCAGCTCGTCAGCGTCCTCTTGCTATGTATATGTTTCTGTCCCCAACTGTAGTGGAGAGATGGGGCCCCATCTAATATCCCCTGCCCTGGGGAATGTTGAGGACCCAGTCTCAGAATAAGGAACACAGCAGTTGTCCTTACAAGCCACCAAACACCCCCAAGCTCCCTTTCTACAGAAGGTGACAGGAGCCCAGGAAGCAGACTTTCCCCCACCATTTCCTAATCCAGCAAACCCCTCTTATCTATTGCACATCCTGCTGACCATTAGAATATCCTTTACTGCTAAAAGAGTCACTAGGAGCCAAGGAAGGCTGGAGTTGGGGGAGAGGCTGAGAAGGATAGATATGGGAGAGTAGCAAGGGTAAAGGGAAAGATGAGACCTTCCACGTTGTCCGAAACACAGCAATGAACTCCAGAGGCCCCAAACAGCTCCAATCAAACGAGGTTCTCAGGGGTGAGCTGGAGCAGAAGAAAAGGAATTCTGGGCTGATGAGGATAAGTCGCCTGGAGGAAAGTTGGGTGTGTAGGCTAGCAGCCAAGATAGCCACCTATGCTACTTTGCACCTGTATTTAGGCCCTGTGCAGTCTCCTCTCACATCCGATTAGCCGTGAATTGTCATGAACCCAAATGATCAATACAGTGCTGCAGAAATGACAGTGTCTCACATCTGAGGCTACATCATAAAACACACTGAAGCTTCCTCCTTGGTCTCTTAGATTGCTCCCTCTCTAGGGGAAGCCATCCACCATGGCATGAGGATGCTCAAGTAGCCCTGTGGAGAGGTCCACGTGGAGAGGAACCAACCTGTCATCACCAATTGCTCACCATTCAGTGAGCCACCTGGGAAGCTCTTCCAGCCTCAGTCAAATTTTGAACTTTAATGACTATGTATGCTAGCATGTTTAGGAGTTAAGTACACTGCTGTCTGCAACCTACTTGAAAATGCATTAAACAGAGACGGATTCTTGGGTGACAAATGGATGGAGGTGGCAAAGTAAATATAGTAAATTGTAACTGATGGAATGTAGATGTGTACTGTCTTCATTAGGGCTGCCATAAGAAAGTACCACAGACCGGGTGGCTTAAACAGCAGAAACTTTCTTTCTCATAATTCTGAAGGCTGGAAGTCCAAGATCAAGGTGCCTGCAGGATTGGTTTCTCCTAAGTCCTCTCTCGTTGTCTTCCAGATGACCATCCTCTTGCTGCCTCTTCACGTGGTCATCCCTCTGTGCATGCATGCCCCTGGCGTCTCTTGGTCTATATGTCCTAATTTCCTCTTATAAGGACAGTGATCAGATTGGATTAGTGTCCACCGTAATGGCCCTATTTTATCTCAGTTACTTTCTTTTAAGTCACAGCATCCAAATAAATTCACAATAACAGGTACTAGGGATTAGCGGTTCAACACATGACTGTTGAGGGGACAGAGTTCTGTCCATAACTTGAGTGTTCAACTCTTTCAAATTATCTCCATGCCTGAACATTTTTCCTAATAAAGTGGGTGCAGGTGATGTTCTAAGTCAGGAAAGAAAAAATGAATTGTTAACAAAAAAATTATATTGGAACCCCCAGTTGTTCTGTGGAATAGGGATTATCATGGATTTAGTATAAATATTAAAGCTGTGAAAGTCCTAGAAAAAACCAAGGGATAAGTATTTTATATAGAATCTCAGAGAAAAGATGGTCTTTTAAAAGTATAACATACAACAAGAAACGAAGTTAACATGTTTGATTTCCTTTAAAAAATCTGCATGGCAGTCGTTGCATGGCAGCACCGACTAGAGGCAAAGACAAAAAAAAAGGAAAAGAGGAGAATGTTGGCAACTCATCACAAAAATCTAATTTATTAACATTAAGGAACACTTACCAACCAAAAACGAACAAGAATCCGTTGTAGAAATGGACCAATTACGAAGAACAGTTCATAGGAAACACAGAATGTTCTCAGTGTAAGAGATGATTCTCAACTTCACCCACCAAAGGAAAAATACAAAGTAAAACACCAAGATTCTTGTTTTTATTTATCAGATTAGGAACATTTACTGTTTGTTTAATATGTTGATCTATTAGGATGTAGAGAAAGTGGCACTCTCATACCACAGTGAAGAGAGGGTGAATTTGAACAACCTCCGCCCCCGGACACGAGGACCTTGACAGTCAGAGAGAACCCAGCTGAGCCCAGGACTTGGTGGGAAAGAGCCGAACTGTGGCAGTGAACTCAGAGAAAGCCAAAACCAGACGGAGAGAGAAGAACCCAAACCGCTGAGCCTAGGAGCAGCGGGGAGAGGCGGAGGGATCCGAGGCGGGCAGAAAGAGCCTAAGAGAAACGGAAAGAGCCGAAGATGTGAAGACACAGTGGAGACCAGGCGGAAGGGCCCTTAGCCTGGTTGGAGGAGCCAAGCCCAGCCGAAAAGCGGCGAGAGGTGGCGGAGAGAGCCGAGCCCAGGGGCTGATGGGAAGAGCTGAGAGGTCGTGGGCGGCGGAGAGAGGACAGGCTGGCGGCGCCGCAGAAGGAAGGGCAGGCGAGGACGGCGGAGAATGAAGGCGACCGCGCTGGATGGGAGCCCGGAGGCTCCCACGCGCCCGAGCTGCCCCGAGCGCCCCTCTGGAGGGTCGTCAACCCGGTCCCCGCTGCCCTCCTCCCCGTTCCTCCAGCCCCGCCGCTGCCCACGGCGCAGGGCAGTCTGGCCGGACAGCGGCGTGTCCTCCGCCCACGACGAGGACGCGCGTGTCCCCACGGCTGCATCCTCCGGACGTGATGGCTGCGTGGAGTCTGGCGCCAATGTCCGCTGTGGGGACTGACCCTGGGGGTGCAGAGTCTGACCCGCACTGAGCCCGCGGACCCAGCCCGTGGGGAAGGCCGCTGGGGGGGCAGTGACCACGCCGGCTGACCAGAGGTCTGGGAAGAGGCCCCCATCCTAGAACGAGGCTGGAATGCGAACTGTGGGCCCCTCCTGACCATCTCCCCACTTCCAACACCAGCACCAGGCTCTCATTCAGGGCTCTTGATTGTGTCCAGCAGAGGATTGTTAGAGTAATCGCTCACGGAGCCTCTGGGAGGACGGAGATGGGCTGGATCCCCGCTGAGGCTGCTTCTATTAGCTGTTGTACAAATCCATCGTCATCAGAGCGTTGCTCCCACCTCCTGGTTCAGAGTCTGTGTGGATGCTTCTGATCCACAGAACTGTTACCCTGGCTGCAGTGTGGAGGCTGCAAATGGACGTATCTGGCATTTTCTGCTTTTAAATCAGGAAGCTGGTGTTGTCTCCCCCCAGGATCACAAAGTGAGGGAAGCCAACAAACCTAGGATAGGGGTTCAGTGGCTGAGAAATCAAGAAGGATGACAGATGTCTACTAGGAGGCCCTGTACTTGAAGTTTTTTAAGAGGAATCACTGGAGACCACATATGTCAGCAACCTTGGGAATTTCCACTCTAATTGTTTATGTTAAAGTTGCTGCAGCTGGAAAGCGTGTTTTGGACGTGGCAGTCTTCACCGAGGTGGCCACTACTGGTCCAAACCTCTGCCTTTTAGGGCCCTTGCTAAAGGCTCCACCAGTGTTTACATTGAGGAGACCTGGTGCCTAAGCAGACCTGAGCTGACTGGATGGCAGTGAATACGAAGGGTGATGGGAGACATTGATGTTGGGCCACTGAAGGTGAGAGTGGGACCAGCAAAAGGTGGGCCAGAGCAACACAAATATCATCATCTGATGAATGTATAAACACAATGTGATCTGTATCTCTGTACATTGTATGTTCTTCAGCCATAAAGATATGAAGGACACGTGCTACACCATGGATGCACCTTGAAGACCATCTGCTAATTGAAAGCATCTAGTCAAAGAAGACCACTTATTATATGATTCCATTTACATGGAATGTCAAATATGGGCAAATCTGTACAGACAGGAAGTAAATTTGTGGTTGTTTGGGGGTGGGAGAAGGAAGTGCATGGGTAATACTCAATTATTTCTATTTGGTTCTTTTTACAATTTCTATTTATTGATATTCTCTGTGAATTGATACATCATTCTCTTTATTTTCATTGGTCCTTTGTCCCTACTTTCCATTAGCCCTTTGAGCGTGTATAAGAGAGTTGTTTTAAAGTCTTTGTCTCATGAGTCCAATGCCTGGGCGTCCTCAGGAAAAACTTATGTCAGTTTCCATTTTATTCATATGAACAGGCTATACTTTCCTCCAGCTTCATATCATTTGTAATTTTGTAGTGGTAACTGGACGTTTTGTGTATTAGAATGTGGTCGTTGTGAGAATCAGATTCTTCTCTCTCTCCAGGTTTTGCTGTTGTGGCTTTTTATGAGCTGCAATCATTCTTTTGTTTAGTGACTTTTCAAAGTATTTTTGCAAAGACTATGTTCTTTGATGTGTGTGGTCACTGAAATCTCTTTTCAGTTGTCTTAACAATCAGCAAGTGACCTGACAGAGATTTCTTTAAATGCAAGGATCCAAAAGAACACACTTTAACAAAAGAAAAACTTAAAATATCTCCAGTCTTTTTTTTTTTTTGTGAGGAAGATCAGCCCTGAGCTAATATCCATTGCCAATCCTCCTCTTTTTTTTTTTTATTTTTTTGCTGAGGAAGACTGACCCTGGGCTAACATCCATGCCCATCTTCCTCTACTTTATATGGGACGCCATCACAGCATGGCTTGACAAGCGATGCATTGGTGTGCACCCGAGATCCGAACCTGCGAATCCTGAGCAGCCAAAGCAGAGCACGTGCACTTAACTGCTTGCGCCACTGGACCGGCCCCAAAATATCTCCAGTCTTTGCAGCTGGACCCCCTGTAGCTCTTCCTTAGACTTTACCCCCTACCTGCATGGAAGCAACAGATCTGCCAGAGATGCAAGCTCAGGTCTTCTCAGTTCTTCTGTGAGCACCCGTCCATCCTGGGCATGCACATTGCACTCCGGCTTCCCTGGTAGATGCAGTGGCCTTTCTAAGCCTTGATTCCCCAATAACCTTCCTACTCAGATGCCTCCTTTCCAGATTTTTATGTATCGCTCCTGCCCCAGCCATCATCCCTCACCCAGACATCTACCAGTAGCATAGACCTTTAAATCTTTCATCAGACAATGACACCACCTGGAAAGTCCCTCCTGCCTGAGGGGGAGAAATACCTGTCACCTTCTGCGCTGGTCCCTCAGGGACCCAAAAGACAGATGACTACCACCCAGTCACACAATCACCCTATTTGAAGAAGCATGTTAGTATTTGTCATCTGTCATGAGGGAGCCATGCAAGGAATCTTGGCTCCCATCCTCTCACATCCTCCGCTGTACCAGGGTATGGCAGCGGGTAGGCATTAACCAAAAACACCACAGTGCTTTCTTACCCAAATTCAGCTACGTTTTCCTTCATTAATCACTCCTCTGGATGTTGTAAGTTTTTTATTATAATTCAGAGTTCTGAAACACTTGATTCTGTCAGTTTTGTCCAACTGAACGGTTGCTTCAGTGGAGAGAATGATTCTGTGAGCACGTTAATTTGTCTTTGTTGTTAACGGAACTGGGGAAATGTTTTGATATGTCACTTTGTCCTTATTCTCCTTCATGTTTATTTTGTTTGGTGGTTGGTTCTCAAAAATTCTTCTTTCATTTCGTAGACTTTCTCTTCCATATGAATTTAAGAATCACCAACACGATTTCAAAAAAAGTTATTTTTAAGTTTATTATGTTGAATCAAGTACTTTTGAGGAAAACAACTCCTCCAATATTGTTATTGAAAACAACTCCTCTGATATTGTTACCATTCATATCTGCCTGAGCCAGCTCCCAACCTCAACTTGAGGGTAGAGTATGTAGTCAGTTGAATAAAATCTCCCAAAGATTCAAGTTCACCCAGAACCTCAGAATATGACTTTATTTGCAAACAGGGTCTTTGCAGATGTGATTAAAGATCCGCAGATGAACTCATCCTGGATTTAGGGGGGCCCTCAATTCAATAACTGATGTCCTAATAAAAGGACAGGACACAGAGACATGGAGGGGAGAAGATCACGTGAAAAACATAGGTATAGTTTGGAGAGCTGCTGCCACAAGACAGGGAAGCAGGTACCACCAGGAGCTGGAAGAAGTGAGGGAGGATTCTCTGCTGTTGGTAAACTGAATCAATTGTAGGGCTCCCCTTTGTTCTCACTCAAACCATCAAATCCTAACAGTACCTTGTCTTAAAAATTCTGATTATCACGTGGCTTATCATATGGATGTCCTGAAGATCATAGACCATGCCCGATGTCATCATTTAATTTTCTCATGTCCGCAATTATCACATATGAACACCTTCGTTTTTCAATGTAACTCATTGAAATCATGGTCTACATCTAAGAATTCGTCAGGAATAAATTAAAGGTATGGGAAAGAAAACCCAACTAAAGTTAACTTAAAATAATTTAACAGAATATAAGAGGGAAGAAAACATGAAATGAGGGAAGAAATCAGCTCATGGTAACGAGACTTGAGAAGTGGATTGTGTCCAGGCACTGAGATGCAGCATACAAATGAGGAGACAGGTCTTTTCCTGACTATCCGCCAAGCCCACCCCTACTCTGCTGTCCTCCCAGGTGGCCTCAGACCCTGTCAGTGGCTCCTACACTGTGACCTCTCTCAGCTCCACTCCCCAGAATTCCAGGTCTGGCAGGTAAGAACCCCATGTATACCCAGCTCTACCTCCTGTTAGATAAAGGGTCCTGTGCCTGGATCCTATTGGACCAGAGAGGGCCATTTGACACCCCCTGTCCCAGGACATCAAAGGGTTTGTAATATGCAGATTAGCTCACACTGAGTAATTAGAACAGCCTAATCTTAGGGAAGAGTCAGCCCCACACCAAAGCTGTGGGCTCCAGGAGGGAGCCATCGTTGTGTCAAATCCAGAGGCCATTGTCAGGAGGCACAAGGCACAGCTGTCCACCTCCACTCACTCTCTGCACTTCTGTTTCTCAATCACTATGAACTTCTGAAATAGGCTTCCTTCCCCATGGCTGCTAAGACTGCTCTATCAAAGCTCTTCAAGAAAGTCCAGAAAATTCCAGATCCTTCCAAAACCACATCAGTCCTTTTCCATCCTGACCCAGTAAAAGAGTCCTACCATCTGACTTCTGTAACTTGACCCTTTTTACCACCAAATATTCTTCATCACATGTTTATTGAATAATTATGGTGTGACCTACTCTGTGAGCAGGTGGACAAGTATCGTTGACTCAGGACCTAGTGTCAAGGTGAAGGCAGCAAGCCTGCTGCCAAGATTCACTCACTGTAAAATGCTCGCAAACAATATTTTCTTTGTTAAGAATCTAAGGTGAACACTATTTTAAAAAACCACCAAGGTTATTTTAGGTAACAGATAAGGCTGTAACAGGTAGACTAAGGGCTAGTTAAATTATATGAAAATGGCTTGTGTTTGAGTTAGCATTTGGCAAAGATAAGGATACAACTTATGTTAGAATGAGATATAAAAGCAAGCTTAGTAAAGTAAGACTTTTATGGAATCAAATTAATTTAAAGTTAAACAACGTTAAAGCTCTTTACAATAGGTATCATCTTTTCCTGATTGCAAGTATTCTAAAAATATATAGCTAAAAATACCTAATGATACCTTAGGCCAAATTGCCTTTAATATACAAGTGAATATGAATCATGGTAAGCAGAAATTGCAGTATACAAGGACAAGTAAAGATCTTCCTTCCTGTCACATGAAACCCGATCTTTCACCCACACAACTGTCCACTCTTCACATTTATGTCTCTCAAAAGAGTTTAATAAAGTACAATTATAAAATGACAAAGTATCACGGTCCAGAGCAAGAAGAGGGGTTGAAATTAAATGAGGCGAGTGAAACTGGGGACTGTTCATGGGGAACCACTTCCCCAGGGCCACAATTCTTGGCTTCTTCAGCATGTCCTTCTCCTATTTTCCATCAGGTCCCAGAACATCGTTCCTGGCTCCTTGCTCTCTCTGCCTCCCTGTCAAACCTGTCTGCCCTCAGGGCCTCAGTCAGTCTTTCCTTTGCTTTTTTCACTTTCTGACTCTGTCTCCAGATGTCTACATAAGTTACGGGCTGTCTGTAGAGTGGTTGAGGGAGACTGAGACCCACTCCTGGGATCACCTCTGCCCAGTCTGAAGACTGTGTGGCACTGGGGTTGAGGCTGGGGTTTAGAGACCCAGCACCAACACAGCCCAGGGATTCACCTGGACCACTGGTGCAATTACATTTAAGGTATTTGTGATATAGAAAGTACTTAAAAGTTCTCCTTCACTGCTGCAGGCCCGGAGTCCCTGCAGTTTCCTGTATGCACAGGCTTACTGAGGGTTCTGCAAGGTCTCCTCCTGTTGACTGTACCTGACCTCATTGCCAGGGTGGAAAGTTATCCTTGTAACTGGTCTCTTGAAAATGCAGCTGGTGAGTCTTATAGTAAGTGCAGACCTTTCACGATGTCTCCACTTGTTCTTGGCTAAATGGACCCGTCTTTTCTTCTCTGAAGTCTGGGACATCATATTTCTTTTGAGCTTCCTCTTTCAAAACAAAATGAAATGTGAAATCTGAATAAAATGGGGGATGCAGACTGCCAGCCATGGAAGAGGTTCTCACCTCATTTGGATCTTCCATCCTCCTGTATCCTGGAGAAATATCTCTCAAACTGCCCTGTGCATCACAATCATCTGAAGTGTTGTTAAAACACAGATTGTTGGACCTCCACCCAAGGATCCCTGAGGAGGTCTAAGAATTTGCACTTCTCATTGTTCCTTGATGATGCTGATGCTGCTGGCAAAGGCACCACACACTGAGAACTAGGTTCTAGGACATCAAGATGATATGAGTCAAGGGCAGAGAGGACTATGAAAACTAGATGGTCGTGTGCCCAGAGCATAGTAATTTAGTGCCTCATCTCTAATGAAATCACGTTCCTCTCAGCAATTTAATGCTCACTTCACTTGCACACCTAAGTCCCATCTTCACTCAAATATTATCCTGTTCATAAGTAAATAACTCACACATACCATATTCCCATCACACAGTCCTATCCACTGTAAATAACCATTTTTCCTCCCCTGACTCTTCCTCTCTTCTCCTACTCCTCCCTGTTAATCTGGGCTACACCATCTGACTTAACACAATTGATGCTTCTTAGAAGTCAATCCTGCTCTCATATTGGTTCCACTTCCACACCCTCTTCTAGGCCATCCCATCCATTTCCCTGGTTTCAAATACCAGTAATGAACTAGAAATGCCCGTAGAGTCAGCACAGATCTGGCTTCAACCCTGAGACCCAAATACCCATCTGCCCACTCACAACATCAGTGATAACTCAATGACTCAGCTTGCAGTTAGCAGGTCCCAAGTTGAACAAACCAGTTCTCCAAATAATCACACATATCTCAGGGCCCCCTAATCTCACTTGTTGGTACTGATATCCTGTCTACACCTGAGTGTCATTCTGGACACCCTGCCACTCCACACTTGTACATCAATGAACCATCCGTCCTCCCTCCTGAATCCACCTAAAATTTCTCCACTTTTGAATAATTCTTGAGCAACTTTCAGATTTCCTACAAAATGCCATTTCCACAGAGTGGCATTTCCTGATCCAGCCGTCAAAGTTAATGTCACATTGTCTCTGTTAATTTTTAAAATTTTTAATTGTACGTGTATTATCATCTATTTCTCTCATAGTGTTTTTCTCACTAAATTGGATACTCCATGAAGTGAAGACTAATGTGGACTGTAATGTTTTACACTGCCGTATTCACTCATTGCTGTGCCCTTAGAAGGTACTCAATATATTTATTGAAAGAAATTATTCAAACTCCAATAAATACTTTCTAAAATTTTCAAAAAAATCAATCGACTGAAGTTATACAGGGATATAACCTGTTTTGTGGTATACTGCAATAAATTATAACTAATATTACAAATCCTTTCTGTCTGTAATTCATTTTAAGACTCTAGCCACAATAATCTATTTGAAATGTAAACCTAATCAGTGCACTTTTCCTTTACAATCTCTCATTTCTGTCTTCAGATACTCTTTTTTTCTGTATGTGTGAGGAAGATCGGCCCTGAGCAAACATCTGCCAATCCTCTCTTTTTTTTTTTGCTGAGGAAGACTGGCCCTAGGCTAACATCCATGCCCACCTTCCTCTACTTCATATGAGGTGCCGCCACAGCATGACTTGACAAGAGGTGCGTTGGTGCATCCCGGCATCCGAACCGGCGAACCCTGGGCTGCCTCAGCAGAGCGCACGCACTTTATCGCTTGCGCCATCAGGCCAGCCCCTCAGATACTTTTTAACAGTGAAGTCATAAATCTCGTTTCATCCCTGTTGTCCTGCCATAATGATTAATACCATCCCTTTCATTCTCCAACATGTCCCAGTTTGGAGGGAAAGTTATTTGATCCTCCCATTTATAGAGCACCTATTATAAGCCAAGTTATGTACTAAAACCCATGATCCAGAATTTATCTTAAAAAGTCACTGCCCCTGTTTACTTTAATCTTGGTGAAAGGTATGAGTTAATAAAGAGACTAATGAATGTGTCATATAGTGTTAGGTAAAATTAGATCCTGTAATAAACAGTAAGGGCTATGCAGAGATACAGAGACAGAGGGAGGGATGGAGGAAGAACAGTAAGGAGGGATAAAGGGAAAGAAATTACCTACAATTATTTCATTTTTTTATTTATTTTGTGAGGAAGATCAACCCTGAGCTAACATCCATGCCAATCCTCCTCTTTTTTTTGCTGAGGAAGACTTGCCCTGTGCTATCATCTGTGCCCATCTTCCTCAAATTTATATGGGATCCTGCCACAGCGTTGCCTGAGAAGTGGTGCCTTAGTGCTTGCCCAGGATCTGAACCCAGGCCGCCAGCAGAGGAGCATGCACACTTAACCGCTACGGCATGGGGCCACCCACCTACAATTATTGATGATGAAGAGATTAGGCAAGGACTAACTGATGAGGTGATATTTGAGCACAGAACTGAATATTTTTTTAAAAAGACCAATCACATTGTGGGTAAAAAATTTTCCAGAGATGGGAAAAATGTGAAAGGTGCAGGGCTGAATACTAATTCCACTTCCCAGTGATTTTGTTGGTTAAAAACAAAACAAAACAAATGTCTGACCTATTAGCCCAAGAAAGCTCCCTCTACAGAAAAGTACGATACCTTGAACATTACCTAACAAACATTAACACCTAAGAAACAACTTTCAGTAAGGTTTGTTCTTGTTTTAAGAGCTATGGCCTGCTCACTTAAAGAGGTTTCACAGAAGGACAAAGTGTAGAAATGGACATTCTTGCCGTCCATATGGATTCCACGCTCACCAGAATAGGCTGGCTTGGACAACAGAACAATGCAGGTTCCTCCATGGCTGCAGAGTTGTCCTGCTGACCCCACTCTTGATGTGCAGACAGCCTGTGGATTTCTGAAAAATGCAGGGACTTCTGCCTCTGATTCCCCTTTAATGGAGGAAGGGAATGGATAATCCAAACTGTGGAGGATCCAGAGGAGACATCCTGTCTCTTATCAATGGGATTTGAGAGATTCCTAAAGCTTTATACCTAAACACATAAATGTTGGATTATTAACACTGTCAGATACTGTTGGTAGATGAAAAAATTTAATACGATTGTGTGGGGAGGTGGTATTTGCAGTTTCTATCAATATTTTAATGTTTCCTTTTTCTTCCACTATGGATACCTTCTGTAAAATTAGAAATGGAAGTGTATATGTACAAAATGTCCATAGAACTTATGTTTTAATAGGAAAAAATAGAGACTGTGTAAACGTTTATCAATAAAAGAATGTCCAAAATTTTTTATTAACAAGTCTCTAGAACGTAGCACACAGCCATTAAAAAGAAATTAGTATTTGGTGCATTAACATCTTAGGTAATTTCCAGTAAACTTGTAATTATTTCAACCGTCTTACTCTCTCCCTTCCCTTTGACCTGAATAATTAATGTTCCTTTACTCTCTTTACTTCACTGATGTTGATTTAACTCTTTTATTATTCCATTAATTCCTCTATAAACTTATTAGTTGAAATCATATAGAAATCTTTGTTTAATTGCTCTAATGGTTAAATCCTGAATAGTTAATAAAGTCTAATATGAATAATTACTTTTACCATCTCCCCCAAATGCTAATACCTTCAACACTTTCAATTCTATTTTTAACCTTCCTGACATTTGTATTACTGTTTTCATGCATTTTATTCTACATATATTTTAATCTCCATGAGTGATTTCTAGAATTACTTCACAAAATAAAATTCATTTATATTTATTTATAAATTTTCCTTTGTTTTCCTTTTCAGTCCTTACTGCATTCCTGGTTTTCAACCTGGGATCATATTCCTTCGGATGTGATAACTCACTGCAGTATTTTGTCTAATTCAAGGCTACTAACAATGAAAAGTTTCACTTTAAGTTTTTCTAGAACATTGTAATTTGGGGCACTATTACTGCTGGGTGTAGAATTCTGGTTTGACATGAGATTTCCTTTAGCATTTTAAAAATGCTGCTCTGTTGATGTCTATCTTATTTTCTTTATGGGTAGAAATCACCAATTGGTCTTTTTCTTGCTTATTTGGCCTCTCTAGTCCCTAAAATCCTTTACATTAAATTTGGATTTTAGACCATAGTTTATTTCATTAATATTTCCTGTATATGCACTCTGCTTAGGGAATCTTGAATTAATTGAACCTGTGGAGTGATGTCTTTCATCAACTGGGAACATGTTTGTGTATTTTCACTTCTGATATCAATTCCTCCCCATGTTCTCTCTACTCCCCTTTTAATCACACCCCATGTTTCTTCTAATTCTATCCTGAATTTTCCAATGTCATTGACCCTACGGTTTTCTTGAGAGATTTGCTCTTGAGCTGTCTTCCACTTTAGTAAACCAGCCTTTTGCTGGAATCAATTCCTTCTTAATTATTTAAATTCTTAATTTCAGTTCTAACATAAACACAATATATAACTTGAATTTTTTAAAAAAAGAGATAGCAGAGCAATTTGACAATAAGGAGAAAAGATTTACTTTTGATACAATAAAACTTAAATAGATAGGAGAAAATTATATATTGGATCATATTAAGATATATGAGGAGCCAGTATTCATTAAAATTCACCAGTAAGACAAAGTGGGTGGAAAACCTGAATATCTTGTTCTTTGTACTGCTGTGGACTACATTTTGAAATGATAATATTTAGATTTCTTTGGTTAAATAAAAATGTTATAAAATCCAGTTTCATCTGTTTGTATTTACTTCTTTAACATGTGTTCTGGAAAATTTAAATGACATAGGTCACGTTGTGATGTCTCTGTTGGTCTTGGTTGGATAGAGCCATGATGTGATGGTTAACTTTAGCTGTCAACTTGACTACACTCAGGGATGCCCAGATAGACTGTGAAGCATTATTTCTGGGTGTGCCTGTGAGGATGTTTCTGGAAGAGATTAGTATTTGATTCCATAGTCTACATAAACAAACCCACCCTCACTAGTGTGGGTGGGCATCATCTAATCTCTTGAGGGTTCGATAGAAAAAAAAGCAAAGAAAGGCTGAATCCACTATCTGCTCCTGACCTGGGATGTCCATCATTTCCTGCCGGTGGACATCAGATGTCCTGGTTCTAAGGCGTTCAGACTTTGACAGAATTATGTCACTGTTTTTGTTGGTTCTTCAGCTTGCAGATGGCAGATTGTGGAACTTCTCAACCTCCATAACCTTGTGAGCCAATTGCTACAATAAATCTCCACTTCTATGTGTTTATATATATTCTATGGTTCTATTTCTCTAGAGAATCCTGACTAACACACATGGATAACAAAGTGCATATTAAGTGCACCTGGAGGAAATTTCCCAAGGCATAGGTGGCTCCCCCCACCCCCAGGAGGAAGCTATTCATCCCATCTAGGCAACAGGCATGAGCACGTGCACACACACACACACACACACACACACACACACACACAAAGACAAGTAATTTGAAAATGTGCTCAAGCTCAAACTCTCAGTCTCTGCATTATTGTTCATCACAGCAGTGATTTCTACATAGCATGTTATACATCCTTTGCCATTTATGATCTCTTTCCTCTCACTAAGACTAAATCAAACAGGGGCAGTCAATCTGTTTAGTTATTTTGTAGATCACAGGTTTTATACCAGAGCTTTGCATGTAGTAAGTGCTTTACAAATAGAATGACCAAATAGTTTTCCCTCCAAACTGGAACATATCAGGTAATGAAAAGGGTAGTATTAATATTTATGATAAGACAACAGGAGAAATATGTGCTGAAGATAGAAATGGAGGATTTAAAATTTAAGATGAACTGATCACTTTTGCATTTTAAACAGATCATTGTAACTAGAGTCCCGTGATTGGATTACCAAGAGAAAGGATTTGGAATTTTAAGCTACTCTTGCTAATTTATTGCAGTGTACCACTATAAAGGTGGTATATTTTCACAAGAGTAATTAAGTGGAGGCGCCGGCCCCATGGCTTAGCAGTTAAGTGCATGCTCTGCTGCTGGTGGCTGGGGTTCGGATCCTGGGTGCACACCAATGCACTACTTCTCTGGCCATGCTGAGGCCATGTCCCACATACAGCAACTAGAAGGATGTGCAACTATGACATACAACTCTCTGCTGGGGCTTTGGGGAAAAAAAGGAGGAGGACTGGCAATAGATGTCAGCTCAGAGCCAGTCTTCCTCAGCAAAAAGAGGAGGATTAGCATGGATGTTAGCTCAGGGCTGATCTTCCTTGGAAAAAAAAATAAGATTAGTTAAGTGGATGGATTTAAAATATTTCATGAAGCAAAGTTTTAGTGTTTGAATTTTATATGTATATAAATATGAAATATATATTGTGCACATAATATATGTGAGCCCTTTTTGTGTGCAAAGCCATATGTGGACACTATTGTGGGAAAATTTGGAAAATCCATATTAGTCTTGTCCTCATGGAATATCTAATTTAGTGAGAAAGAACCAAATCTTGAAAGAAATAGATAATAATGCACATATAACTAAAATAGAAAAAAAAATCAACAAAGAGGAAAAATGGGGTTTTGTAATTTAGGTTATTAGAGCAAGAGAGTTCACTGTGTGGAAATGCTAATTTGTAGGAGACCTGAAATGTGATTAGAAATAAATCAGAAGTGGATAACCTGTAGGTAGATTCAGAAGGGTGGATGGATGGTTCATTGATATGTGAGTGTGGGGTGGCAGGGTGTCCATAGTGACATGCAGGGGTAGACAGGTTATTACCACAAATAAGTGAGTTTGGGGACACTGAGAGAGAAGCAAATTATTTGGGGAAGTGATTTGTTCAACTTGGGACCTGGCCATTGTGAGCTAAGTCATCACTGATGTGGTGAGTGGGCAGGTAGATAAATGGGTCTGGGGATCAGAGTTAACTCTCTATTGATTCTTTGGACATGTTTGGCTCATTAGTGGTATTTGAAGCCAGAGAAATGGATGGGGTTGCCCCAGAAGGAGGGTGCAGATGGGGAACAGTTGTCAGAGCAGTGCTGACTTCTGGGAAGCATCAGTCGTTGTGGGGTGGTCATAAAGAGAAGCCAGGAAGTTGCTCAGGAAGTTTAGACAGGGAAGAGCAGGACAGTGTAGGGTGGTGAATCCCAAGGACAAATGGTCTTTTAAAAGGACATTGGAGTCCGCAATGTCACGTGCTACTGCAGAGCGTGTCAGATCAATCATGAAAAGTCCTTAGTGGATTAGTGAGAGACATGGCTTGTGAGGTTAACAAGAGAAGCATCCGCAGAATCTGAGTAGGATTGGGTGGGCACTGTGGAAACAGAGGCATTGGGATATATGTGAACTTTTCACAATGGATCCCTGGCAGGAGGAGAAGAGGAAGGTTGTGGAGAGTGAGGACTATTAAGAATGCTGGATGAAAGATTGGTTTGTAGATGGTAGAGATTTGTGCATATTTGAAACTAGAGGGATGATTACTGTAGGGAAGTTATGGAAAGCACAACAAATATTGAGGGCATAATGTCATTGAAATGGAAGGAAAAGATAAAAATCTGAGTGTTTTCAGCCAAGAAATCAATTTCTTTGCATATAACAACAGAAAAGGTGTGAGAAATAAATTTCTCATGAGGAATATTTGTAGATCTGATGACTAGAGAGTGAAATAGTTCTTGTCTTGGGGTTAACAATTTATCTGTGAAATATGGAGGAAGTCGGAATATAGAGATTTATGGAACTCAAGAAATGGAAAGAATTGAGTAGAGCATTCAGGAAGCATTAGAATAATGCATACAAGTCCATTGGTTGCTGTTGATTCTTTGTTGGGATACACAGACTTCTGGTGCATTCTCTGTTCAGTGCAAGTGTAAACATGGCATGGCAGGTATTTGAAATCATCTGAAGTGTGCAGGGTGGATATGATGGCAATAAGGAATCTGGGAGTATGGTCAGTGGATGATTGAAATGATGGACTGTGGAAACTGAGCTTAATAGACAGGAGTATGAGAAGAAAAGAAAGAGAGGCTTGTGAAGATATTCCTGCTGGAGTAATCTAGTTTATTAAAGAATGATTATTTAGAGTGGAGTTCTTTGTGTAAAAACTGGAAATGTGGAAATTTTTGTTGGGAATACGGTGTTTCTGAATTACTGATTTGCGAGCAGGAGAATTTTGGGTGAAGATAGGATCGGGGTGTGGAAGTGAATGACTAGGGATGGAATAGTGAATAATGTCATTAGAGATGAGGCACTAAAAGGAGCTATGGAGTCCTTGGAACTCGTGTGTCCCAATAACAGTGGGCTGTGGGGCACCAGCATGTGTGTATTTGACCATGACAGAGAGAGGAGGAAAGGAAAGAACTGAAGCAAGATGGCGGATGGCAGCTGGTCTGGATTTGACACTGGATAATGAGCTTTCTGTCCTTGTCTCACATCAGCTTGATGGTGTCACTGAATCCTGTTCTCCAAGTGTGGTCCCTGTACCAGCAGCATCAACATCAGCTCTTAGAATTGAAAATTCTCCATTCCTTCCCCAGACCTACTAGGGTTGAGGTCCAGCAATCTGAGTTTTAAAAACCCTCCAATGATTGTGATGCACAGTGGGATTTGAGACACGTCTCCAGGGATAGAAGGAAGGTGGAATATCCACGTGAGCTGAGAACGTTCTCCGTGGATGGTAGTCTTCATCCTCCATTTTGTTCAAATTTCACATTTTATTTTGTTTTGAAAATGAAAGATCAAATGATATGCCCCGACTTCATAGTGGAAACGGTAAGACCAAGAAACTAAACACAATCAGAAAACTGAAGATTTATGCACCCTGAAGACTAAGGAGCTGCATATTCTAGAGGCCAGTTACTGAAATAACTTCTCATCCTGGCAGTGAGGTCAGGTGCAGTCAGTGGGAGCAGACCCTGGGGAAGCCCCAGCAAGTCTGTGGATACAGCAGACTGCTGGGACTCCAGACCTGCAGTAGTGAAGGAGAACTCTTAAGTTCTTTGTAGTCGCAAATACCTTCAAAACAGTCACACAGGCTCGTCCATGTGAATCCCTGGACCATGCAGGGTCCGAGGGATCTGCACACCAGTCCTGATCCCACCCCGGCCCACTGTCCGTATTGGGCAGAGATGAGTCCAGGAATGGGACTGGATCGTTCACAGACCCTCTGCAGGCAACAGGCATCTTCTAGAGATATCAGTAGACAGACACAGAAAGTGAAGAAAAGCATGGGAGAGACTGTGGTCTCGAGGACAGACGAGATTGCCGGGTAGGCAGACAGAGCAAGGAGCCAAGAAAGGCATCCTGAAAACACAGTGAGGAGAGCAGCTTCAGTGTTGAAGAAAAGGTGAGTGGTGCCATTGAGAAATTCCCCATGAAACAGGCTTGACTCTCACAGCATCTCTTTGTAACGTGCATCATGATGTTGACCTTTCATGGTAAACCTCAATATTTATTTATTTGAGTATACTTGGTGAGTTTTCTCCTTTTTATATTAAAATTTATAGGATAATTGAAGCTGAGGAATTAGTGTTTTGAACTTACATTTGTTTTTTCTAGAACTTACACTCAATGAAGAGATGATACCTACTTAAATGAGATTTGTCTTTTAATGTATATTAAATCCGATTCCATACATTTTTATTGTGATTTTGCTTTTTTTTTTTTTTTTTTTTGCTGAGAAATATTCACGGAGATAACATTTGTTGTCAGTCTTCCTCTACTTTCTATGCAGGTCACCGTCACGGCGTGGCTGCTAATGAGTATTGTATGTCCGTGCCTGGTAACTGGACCTGGGCCACCAAAGAACAACATGCCAAACTTAACCCCTTGGCCAGGAGCCAGCACTATGATTTTGCATCTAATTACAACATCAAATACATCAATCTTTTTCTTCATTGTCACATGGTAATTCAGACATAGGTGATTTCTATATCATGAATTAAGTATCTCTTCTCTGTTACCTGGCAAATTTGTGTAGTTTTGATTTTGGAATCTAAACAATGAGCATACCCCCTGGGTACATTATTTTCCACTCAGAGAACCTTGCAGCAGGCTCATTGCCTTCCTTGCCGCATTAGATCCAGAGTCGTGGAAATGTGTTTGCCTTGCACACAGCACAGAATACATAGGAATTACTCAACAAACATGTGATAAGTGAACAATTGGTGGCATCATCAGGTCATTCACAGAAGCCAGACTGAGAGAGAACTTCCTTAGGTCAGCAAGGAGAAGTATTCCTTTATATTTGTGATGTTTTAATTTGTAACATTGCAATGTGAACACCAAGTATACTACTTTTATCAAAATTGTGTTCTGAAGGTTTTCAAAAATCTCGAAATCTCAGAGTAGAGATAAATCAATCTCTGTGAACCTGTTACTTGCTTCAAAGATTGGCAACTCGTATACCATCTGACTTTGTTTATCCTCACACCAAGACCCTAAGAATTAACCAGCTGATATGGCTGAGAGCACATCATTTCAGCTGTAATATTTCAGTTTCTATTACAGATGAGGGATTTTTTGAACACAAACACAATAACGTTATCACATACAAAAATAAAAATGTCATTCGGATAATGAACTATCTAGTCAGTATCCAAAGTCTCCCAGTTTTGTCAAGGTTATTTCTTGGTTTTACATTTTATTTGAGTCAGGATCTTAATGAAACCCTTCTTTTGCAATTGGTTGATCTGTTTCTGAAGTCACTTTTAATCTCTTAGTAGTTCATGCATCTTGGGATTTGGGTAGGATATGAGTGTGTGTTTGTGTGTCTACACCGATGTGTGAGTTCTTTCTTTCCCGAATGACAGGGCCCTGGAAAGAAAGGCCTGGGCTGTGGGAACCAGGATTTCTACTATGCTTCTGGCTGAACTGAAAAGGCCTCCCTGGGTGACACTTGCAGCCTTCAGAAAGGAGGGGGAAGAAGTATCAAGGAAGTCAATACAATGGCCCTTGTCTTACAGGGTGTTTCCAGGGCATGATGTCCAAAATGCTGGGTGGTAACACTTTAGCTCCTGGTTGTGGGGTGGGTTCTTGGGGTGAGCTCTGAGCAGTGTCTGTTCACCACCCACGTGGGGAGCATTTCAGTATTTTAATTGGTAAGGTTGTGTCTGTTGTGTCTGTGGTGTTTAAGATTGGTGATAGTCCCCTGCTGGACCCACTTCTATACATGCCCCTCTCCTGCCTCATCTTTCAAAACTCTCAACAGGAAAGTTTCACATCCCTATAACACAAATCCACATAACCACAGCACAGACTGGAGAAAAGAACACAGATGTCCCAGGAGCTACGTGCTCTATGCGCTCAGGCCCAACTGCCCCTTTGGGACAAGTCAGCAACAACACGACTGAGTGTGTAAACTAGTGATTGTCTGAGACCACGGACCTCAGAAACACACGGGCCCAGATGTCACCCTGGGCAGCAAGGGACGGTGTGGGTCATTCAGTGGACAGGATTAAGGTCTATTGTCCTGACAAACCAGAGCTCACACTTGATCCATCAGGCACAGTCAGGGAGGAATGGCCACGATGTACCTGACAGAGAGGCTGGGGGCCTTCTAGAAAATTTCTGCACAAAGAGAATCATACAAGGAAGTGAGGGGATGCTATAAATCCTAGTTCACAGAGAGCAGTGAGGTTTATGGAACAAAGTCTGATTGTACCTTTAAAAGCTGCATCGTGAATCTTTCCCTCTGGATATGAAACACGCAGGAAAAGGACTTCCAAGTGCATGGGGCAGGATCCTAGGAGGATTCCAATCGAGGCAAAGGGTGAACAGGGAGCCCTAGAGGCGGCCTGAGGGGGATGTCCTGTCGGCCCTTAGTCCATCTGCACATGGTCTTCCTCTGGCCTTGTCCCTTCCACAGGCAAACTTTTCTCTTTCTACTTTTTTCCTCATTTAGTGTAGATGCAAATCCAGAGACTGATTAGAAAACGGCAAGTTCCAATATCTGATCAAAAGAAACCTCAACAAGAGAAGCAAAAAACATTCCTTCTTCATTGAAAGCTGTAGAAAGACAGCCACTATCCTAGGGAAGGACATGGTCCTGGTAAGTGCTATTTGAAAAACACCCACATTTCAGTGGTTGTTGCTCTGCCTGGGAAAGTTCCTCCAACCTCTACCTCCAGTGAGATCTAAGGGGCTGTCTCTGCTCCTGGCCCAGGTGAACCACACTGAAATACACCTGTCTTCTGAGGAAGGGGACTTGAGGGTTTCTTTCAGTAGCCAGAGAGGAGACTGGTCCTCCCCCCTCCCTTCTGCCACATACAATAAGCTGTAACTATACACAAGTTCTTAATTCAAGGAGGAAAGTAAGATTCTGTGTCTTGTTTACATGAGCATAAGCAGTGAAAGAAACACACCACAACACCCAGGCTGTGACAGAAGCAGGATATAACGTAAGAGTCAAATCTACAATTTACTATTAAAGAAATAATATCGCTCCTCCCCAATGGGTTAACAGTCGCTGGGGTGCAGATGTCAGGGAGTTGGAAGGGGTGGGGCCCTCCCTCTGGGGCTTTAGGGGAAACCAGGGAAAGTCTTAGGATGTCCTCCTTCACTCAGGTGGGAAGAGCTGGCCCGGTGCACCCCGAGGGCGCCAGTGTCCCCACTGCTCAGGAGGAGCTGAACTTGTGGTCTCCAGAGTGTTATGGCTCCTTGCCAAGGGCACGGTGGCTGAAGAGAAGAAACAGACTATTTTGGGGTGCCTCCTTGAGATTCACGGCACACCTCCATGCCCCCCTTCACTCTCATCCAAACCCTGTGCCGAATGCTCAGTCCATCAACAGCACCCCGTTTGTCCCTGATGCGGGAGGCATCATTTAGCATCACCCATTTCAGAGGAGGCAACCGAGTTCCAGGGAGGAGAGGGGAGCAGCCTTTCACAGGCCTGGTCAGCAGTGGAACTGGGATCCAGGCCCATTCTTAGCCCGAAGATATACTGAGCCCCTGGATTCAGTCACTGCTGGTCCCAACACTCACTAGGCCCTGAACTGGAGGATGGCCAGTTCTTTCTCTTGAAGAGCCACATTTTGCTCGCCTTCTGGTGTATGGGCTCCAGCCGGCAGGAGAGGCAGTAGCTACAGGACAGAGCGGCCTGTGAGCTACCAGGAGCCGCACCTCAGGTGTCCCTCCCAGAGCCTGCCAGCAGCTGAGTCCCGGTGCTCCATGGGTCACCATGCATTGAGTTCTGGGGCTGATCAGCGAGCCAGGCCACACGCTCTGAAGCCGGCCATCAGAGAGAGTCTGGCCTGCCCTCACCCAACTCTTGTGCCCTCACCTCTCATCGACACTGAGGGGCTCCATGGCCAGGAACCAGGCCCCAAATCGCTCTTCGGGCTCCAGGTCATACTTATTTGCAGACTGCTGGAGCAGCTGGATCCTCCTGACGACTTTGCATTTCTGGGAAGAAGGACAGGGTGCAGACAGGGCTTGGGTGGGGAACCCTGCCAGGGACTTGTGGGGAGTGAGGATCCGGCCTGGGGTCTGTGCTCACTCGGGAACCCTCCTGCTTTCCCACTCAATTCAGGACTTGCCTTTCCTCACAGTTGGCTTGAATTAGTTCCTCATCCAGGAAGGTGTCCTTGATACCAGCCCCTCCTGCACCCGCCAACGTGATGGGATTCCCAACTTTGTGGATCTAACTCATCCAATAAATGTAAGACCCGAGGGATGAGGACACAAAACATCTTGCCACGCGAGGTCTGTGATTTCCACTTCCCAACCCTCCCCACAGCTGCTCACCTCACGCCATTTCTGGGGTTCACCAGATTTCCCTGGAAAGGAGACAGCGAATGTCCATCAGAAGGAGCCCGCCAAGCCCATACCCAGCCCCTATCCCATCCCTTCTCAGGCTGCAGGACTGTCAGTGCCCAGAAGAGGACAGAACTTCCACAAACAGAACTTGACACTGGGCCAGGCTCTGGGCTCCAGAACAGGAGGGACAGGGGAGCTGAAGCCAGAGACCTTGTAGCCCACCCATTTCTGATGACAGACGGGAAGACTGAGGCCTCAGGCAAGAAGGGACAGCTGGACCACAGATGTGCTTCCTGACTTGCAGGGACTGATGGCACTCCCCCAGCGGCAGGGCCTGATGGGGAGGCTGAGTGCAGCTCAGACACAGCCTCCTGCAGCTCTGCAGGCAGGCAGCTCTGAGCTTCCCCAAGCCGGGGAGCCTCATGGGGGGCTTACATGGAGCTTCTGTTCCCGCATCGCTAAGATGAGCGTGACTCCCCAGCTCCCAGGGGTGGCCGTGGGGCTCTCATGAGAGGAGGTTTGCCAGGTACTGAGAGCTCAGGGGCCAGTGCAGGGCTTTCTCATCCCAAACATCAGGTTCCTGCTCCCTGGCCCAACTCCAGGTTCACTCACTTCCAGATCATCCTCCATCCCAATGTTTAGCAGCTTCAGGTGATAGAGGTACATGCCCAGGAAGGGGATGACACCCTGTGAAATCAGGGTGGGAGGGGCGATGAGTCCCACCTCTCAGGTGCCCCCATGGACCATCCCCCAAATCACTTCACCCCATCCTCCTTCCCACCACAGACTCCCACAGAGAACAGCCTAGGACCCTCAGCAGCCTCCCCCCAGTTGCCCCCTCCAGGACCACCCAACGTCCCCGTCAGCTAGCAGGGGCGGCTTTTGGCAAATCCCAGGTTGTGTGGTCCCTGCCACTCCCCCCCCAAATCCATCCTCGGCCCAGCCATTCCAGGCCTCCTCGTGATCACTTCCAGGGCAGACATTTCAAGCTCTGGGGCCCTAGGAGCTGGGCTGGAGGAGGAGGGACTCCTCTCTTGGGGAGGCCTCCAGCCATGAGGGAGGAGACCCCCTCCTCTGACACCTGGACCCTCCCCCTCAGGCCCCCTCACCTGCTGCTACCTCTCCTGGGCTCCCTGGGGGTCCATCTCCAGGGTAGCCCTCACAGAGGTCACATCCTGCAGGTTCAAGGACAGGCTCCGGAGGCCATGTTCCCTTCCCTGTGTCTCCCAGGCCCCTGATCTTGGACCATGGACATCTGGTGTCTATGGCTGCTCCTATTCTAGAGTGCTCTGATTCTAGTCAAGCCCAGCTCCAACACTCTCTCCTCTGTGACCTCAGGCCTGCCCAGGCCCCTAAGCCTCTCTCCTCATCAGGAAAGTGTGAGGAGGACTCCCTATGCCTCTCAGGGTTCCCTGAGGACTCAGTGTCATCTGACTGTCACCAGTACTCTCCCCTCGCCCCTCAAGGAGGAGGAGCACAAAGCTCCTGCACATTTCTCTCCCCCTTGTACCTCATCACCCCTGTGAGGCCTGCACCACAGATCATCTCCCTCCATTTCCCAGATGAGGAGACCGAGGCCCACAGATGGGCGGTGACTTGCTCAGGGGCCCACAGAAGAGAGACCGCTCCCCCTCCCAGCCAAAGGCCCTGTCCCCCGGCCTTCACTCCTCCTCCAGACACACCTCTGACCAAGGTCCTGTCCTCTGGACTCTCAGGGTGTGTCTAGGCGCTTAGTCAGGCTGAGGCATGGATGGGGAGGCAAAAGGTGTCTCAGGGGGCATATCCAAGTGGCTTCTGCCTGTCCGAGCCACTGGGATTTTCTGACTCCAGGTTGGACCTGAGGCCATGCCAAACGCCTCAGCTCCCTAGGATCCCCTCAGGATTGTCCCTGCACAGAACTCCTCCTTCATTCCCTCAGGAAGGGGACCCCTTTCAGCCACATCTGAGTGACAGTGTAGGGGGTGACCAGGGCGCTATGTAATGGTGACATTTGCATCCTTTTTTACTTGGAAACTTCTAATGTCCTGCCAGGAAGGTCCATTCAGAATCTGTAGTTTCCCCGATAATTCTCATTGCCATCTGGGGCGTATCCTTGTCAACAAGGCACCGGGGTAGACTCTCACTGGGTTGTCAGCAATGACCACTATCGGGATAGAGTGCAGAGTCCCAGAGAGCACACAGTTCTGTCCCAGATCCACCATACGTTCCAAGGCTGGGCAGCCCGTGTGTCTACCTGGCCTGTGTGACCACACAGTGCCCGTCCCTGGGGCAGGCAGGGTGCTCTTCCCTGCGAGGTGCAGTGAAGACCGAAGGAGCAGCAGGGACCTGGCTTCCTGAGGACAGACTGGGCTGCTTTAGGAAGAAAGAAACCCCACCCACTCCATCCACCCGCCAGCCTGGAGGAAGATGAGGGCCAGCTGATGGGTCCGCATGGAAGCCAGAGACCTGCTCATTCTGCCAGCTCCTCACCTCCGGGAACAGTCCAACCAACACGACTCTACACCATGACAAAGGCCTCCTACCCCAAACAGTCCCCACCTGCCCCTGCAGCTCACATCCCCTGCTTCCTGTCAAGCTTGACAAGACACACCGTTATTTCTCAGGGAACATTAAGTGAAAAACTTACCAAAGAACACCCTGCCTTTTCCCTCCTCCCCCTTCACCTTCCCTCCTTCCAGATCTCGAGCCTCCACTCACCTCCGTGAGCAGCTTCCTCCTCTCCCGCTGGTCCAATCTGCACAAGGTTTTAAATTTTTGCAGTTCCTCCTGAGGAGGGAAAAAAGGAATGAAACACTGTGGGGTGGTTTAAAGGTAAATCCCTTTTGTTTGAAAATGCAGAATTATCCAGACAGCCTGGATGAGCATTTTCAATGTGTCCTCTGAGCCCAGAGGTCTCTGGGACTGGGGAGGGGGCTCTCCTGTTGCCACCTGGGGCCTTCAATCTCTTATCTACTGAACAAACCTGTTTTAAAGAGTTTTGATTTCAGGTGGACAGAGAGTTCTGTTGCTGAAAAGCAAACACTTGAAAATCTTCAATTTGGTTCAAGCCAGGGTCTGGCACTTCGGGAAACTGATTCCTGAGGCAGAACCACTGGCCTAAGTTTCCAAAAAGACTCCATGCCTCCCAACCAGGTCAGACCCTGTCCCCAGGGTTCATTGTCTCCCAGGAAGTCCCAGCTTACTGAAGGGCAATGGCAGCCCTGTGTGGAGTGTCTGGTCCACCCAGGTGGTGCCTCTCATCGAGAGAGGTCTACCCACCTGAACACCCGTCTCCATGTCTTTTTTTTTTTTTTAAGATTTTATTTATTTATTTTTCCCCCAAAGCCCCTGTAGATAGTTGTCTGTCATAGCTGCACATCCTTCTAGTTGCTGCATGTGGGACGCGGCCTCAGCATGGCCGGAGGAGCGGTGCGTCGGTTCACACCCAGGATCCGAATCCGGGCCGCCGGCAGCCGAGCGCACGCACTTAACCGTTAAGCCACGGGGCCGGCCCCTCCATGTCTTTTTTAAAGTCTGAATGGTGGGGCTCTGCATTGCCCAGAGGATGGCATGGAGTGAAGACAAGTTCCTCAGGCCTTGGCACTTCTGGGGAAGGGAAGAGAATGTGTTGTGAGGGGGAGGTGGAGCCTTGCTTCCTCTGGCTTCTGTCCTCTCGTGGACGTCTCCTGTCCTGGATGAGACAGAGGCTCAGGAAACCCGGGAAGAGCACAGCTGGACCCTGATGAGGAACACTCTCAGGGAGGAGGATTTTAGCTCAAGCCAAGGAAGGAGCCCAGGATGGGGTGAGCTTCCTACCACTGGGACCAGGAGTCAGGTCATCGAGTCCCTGGCAGGAGGGGCCTAAGGATTGTGCGAAGGCTCAGACCACAGACTTCAATCCTGAGAACTGAGTAAGGAGAAGGAACGGTTCCCACGACTCCAGAGAGGGGTTCCCAGGGCCTCCCACATGTTACCTTGGCCACCTGGATCCAGAGCTCCACCACCCTGGTCCTGTCCTGGGCCACCATATTCGGGTCCCCGAGGCAGGTGGTGATGACACATTTGACCACTCTGTTAAAGTGGGTCGTGGTGGCATGGATAGTGGGTGCAAGGTGCTCATTGGCCCTGTTGTCCCACTGGGACCAGCTGGAGTCCAGGAAGTCATGGGGCATCACTTTCTTGAAGAGCTCCTGGGGAGGACAGGGAGTGTCATGCAGCCCTGCCACAGCCCAGCTCAGCGTCCGCAGCCCCCAGTCCCAGGCCGGGTCAGTGATGAGAGCTGGAGATCAGGATGCTGAGAAAGCGGCCTGAGGCTTGTGGGAGTCCCTGGGTGTTGCCAGTGTCCCCTGAGGGTACCCAGCACAGGATGACCCAGGACCCAATACTGTGGCGCAGGGAAGTGGCATTTGCTCACCGCCCAGTCTCACTTCGTCCAAGCACCAGAACTCGGCTCCTGCTTGACCATCTCTAGGGGCATCTTCCACCCATTCTGATCATCCTGGGGTCTGACTCCTCTTTCAGATGCACATTCCCCCAAGGGAGCAACAACCACGGGCTTTGTTTGTCTGCCATGTAGTCATGTACACATGAGGTGCCTAATAAGTGCTGAGCCTGTTGAGGTCTCCTGGGCAAATGAGTGAACTACCCCAGGAGCAGACAGCACTTCAGTGTACTCCCCTCCCTCACCAAAGCACAGACTATGCCCAACTTCCTCTCTGCTCCACCTCATCCATCTGTACAGCCACTCTGCATGGCAGCTGCTCTCAGTGTCCATCTCTACTGTCCACATGAGAACAGCAAAGGCTTGGGAGATAAGAAAGCTGCTCAGGTTACATGAGGGTAAGCAAGGAAGCTGGACCGAGATCATGGGATTCTGGATCAGGAAATGGCAGGTGTGGGGCAGCTCATGGCACAGGGAAGGCCGGCCCCACCTGCCCTGAGAGCCCCACTGCTCAACACATCCATCAGTGTCAACTGCTCTGCCACCGGCTGGGGAGGGAACTCCAAGAAGTCAGGCTTCTCCTCCCTCAGAAGGTTGTTGCTGGTCAAGTTTCAGGGGCAGGTGGGTTCTGGGGCTGGATATGGCTCTGCTGTTATCTCTCCAGGTGGAGGGAGGATTCTCCCTAGAGCCAATGGTCCAGCTGGCTCCAGCTCAGGAGCTGGCACTGGGGCTGGAGCTGATGTTGGTGGTGGCTCTGGCCCTGGAGGGACTGATGGAGGTGACACTGGCTCCAGCTTTGGCACAGGTGGTGGAACTAGAGCTGGAGCTGGATCTAGCCGTGGAGCTGGCCCTTGCTCTGGCTCTGGAGCTAGGGGGAGATCTTGAGATGGTACTGCAGCAGGAGAAAGAAACAATGTCACTCAAGTAGCTGATTTCCCCTGTGCCTGTCAAAGACAGGAAAGACCCCACTGCCTTGAAGGGAACAAAGCCTCTGAACACTCAGCAAATTTTCTTCCCAGACTGCAGTCACCTCACTTTCCAGCTCTGCCTCAATGGGCCGTGGATGCTCCAGCTGGACCTGGAGAAGGTAGGCGTGTCCCTGCAGCCCCGAGCCAGGCAAGCTGACATGCAGAGAGACCAGCTTCGCTCTGAAGCAGAGATAGTGCAGGGGCTCCCAGAAATCCTGCCCTGGATCCAGGCAGGTTCATACCAGAGAAGAGATGGCACTGGGGGAGGCAAGTTGGCAACAGAGTCAGAAGCCTGGCCTTTCCCTCCACACTTCTCCCCCAAGGCACCTGGCTTGGGACTGGGCCCGTATGCCTGCCCCTTCCCATCCAAGGGAGAGCCCCACGGCAGCAGTGGTCCCTGTGAGGCTACCCTGGCAGTGGCAGGTCTGCTTATACAGCAGGTTGAACACAGATTCTGTCGTGACTCTCTTCTCACTGACACTCTTCTCCCAAAGGGCTGGGACACAGCCCAGCCCAGCCCTCCATGCACTTGTACAACTGGACTGAGCACTGAGGCAGATTTGTGAGCAGGTTGCTCACACATCTCCTATCTTGGGCCTGGAGGTTGATTTCAGAAGAGGTGGATGTGGGGAGGCAGATTTTGATGGGTCTGTGGTGGGAATGGGTCTCTGGGGACAACTCAGCCAAGCCACCCTTCTGATTCCCAGGGGTCTTGACACCCATCCAAGCTCTTTGAATCCTGTTCTCTTGGATTGGAAGCCACCAGACCTCGGCCTTCCCATGGAAATCAAAAGATGCATGAGATGTGGGTTCTGAAATGCCCGCCCCAGCCACAGCCCCCATCTCTCCCTCCACACCTTCTTCTGTAGAGACAGGAAGCCCTTTTTTCGGGACCCAAAGACCACTCACGTTTTCAGATGGTCCTGTGCTCTGCCCTCCTGGCTGGAATAAGGAAAGATGCCTCTAGATGTAAAGGAGGCTATCAGGGCACCACTTAGGATGTACGATGGAGGACAGGACCTGCGAATGATGTCCAATGTGACTGTCTGACTCTCAGACAACAATTGAGGCCCAGTGATTGTATCGCCTTTATTCACTGAGTTGTGCTAAGTGTCTCCAAAAGTCCTGCATGTAGTAGGTGCTTAATCTACATGGTTGCATGATTGAAGTCCAACCAGAACCTTTGCAGACACTTGAGTGGGACTGGGGCCCCTCTGCTGCCACAGAGAGCCCTAATTGGCTACCACAAGGAAAACGACCAGGACCAGCTGGACAGAATCTCCACCTCCTTGACAGGGTGGTTTCCATGTGCTTTTCCAAACTCAGAAAGGCCACATCCCAGAAAAGGATGAGGCAGACTACTTTTCGTGACAAAGAGAGAAATAATAACCATGAACAACCACAGCATGTCTACAGCCCTCTCTGCAGATCCAGGCACCAGGTAAGCACCTGCCATTGCTGATCCCATTAGTCCCTACAAGACCACCATGAAATTTACCCCCCCCCACTTTTCAGAAGAGCAAACTGAGGCTCTGAGAGATGTGGGGATTTGCCCAAGGTACACAGCTGGCAGAGGGCAGAGTCACCACTGTGCTGAGGAGGGAGTGGCTACTCACCTAGTAAACAGCTGGTCCAGGACCCGGTGGGATGTGTCTGAGGCTGATTACTTGACCATGAAGGTGGTGAAGCTGGAGATGTTCCTACTCAGGAAAGCTGGTGCCATGGACTCTGTCAGCTTCTGCATCATGCCACCTGGAAGGCACGCATCCTGCAGGCCTCATTTAAATTCACAGTGGACTCATGCTCACACTGGGGGAGAGGAGGAGGGACATACAGTCAGTGACACAATGGTGAACCACCAGGAGGACTGAGGTGACTTTCTACCCTCCTGTGTAGCTTGTGGAGAGGAGTGGAGGTTCAGATTCCTTTGAGAGTGGCACTGTGGGGCACTCTAGTGAGAAAATTCTGGGGCAGTGGTTCCCAGTGGAGTCTCAGATTTGAGTCTGGATTTTAGCACTGCGTTGATCATCTCAGGGCCCTGGGTGTGAAGACCCCTCTGCACCCACACTCACATAAGAGCAGCCTTGGTCATTGATGGACTGGTGCACCTGTGTCCACTCCAGGGAGATGGCAAACTGGAAAGCATCCACCAGCTCCTCAACCATCTCCTGGGTGCAGCTCTGCAGTGACAGTGCGCAGCAGTCAGGCCAGGGGGGATCAGCGGGCCTGCCTGGAGTTTGCCACAGTGGGAAACCCCAACACAGATCAGGCACAGAGCGGCATCTGCACAGACTCCACCAGGAAAGGAATGAGAGTCACCTTGAGGTCCTGGCATTCACATGCGGATAGAGGAGCTTGGTCCCCAGCACTCACCTTCCTCTCCTGCAGCCAAGATCTTGAGTATCAACATGACACACTGCCCAACTCCCACCATCTAGCTTCATGCTCCTGCCCAGCCTGGATCCTCCACATCCCCAACTTCCCTAACTCCACCTCCCCCCCCCCACAAACACACAATGAGGGTCAAGGGGTGTGGGGCTGTCCTTTTGGGATCACAGTTCTGGCCTGACCTAGAGTGGCCTGCCCTGGCCTACACTGTTACCTCATGGTTCCTCCTTCCAAAAGGCCACACACATTCGAGGTGAGGGCTGAGCCAACGTCTAAAGTGACTTAACACACTCTCATTCTAGGTTTTCCGGGGGCCAGAGCCTCGGAAAGTCACGGGATTGGCCAACTTTCCTCATCATCCAAAAACCTGTTCACATGGTTCTCTTCGATGAGGCACAGCATCAAGATACTCGCCTCCTACCCTGGGCTGGGGCTTCCTGCAGGCTTACTAGGCTTCAAAATCAAGGTGTCATCTCTGTTGGGAGAATATTCTGGAAGTGAATAAAATGGAGAATGCATGTGAGTGTGTTTCACTCTTTTTAATATAACTTTTTAGACACACAGAAAAATAAAGGGAACAGTCTCATAAACATCCATCATCTAGATTTACCAATGTATATTCCATCCAATTAAAACAATATTTCATCAATGTATAAATTATTAACACTTGCCACACTTGATTCATCCCACGTATTCAAAGAAATATTAAAGTCAAGTAGACATCATGATGTTTCATCCCATTTTAGTTCCATCTCTAAAAAGTGAGCACACTTTGCTACAAAATCCAAGGCCATTATCACAGAACAAAAGTGTAATTAATTAAACCAAATTCATACCTCTGGGCACAGATGAGTGAATTTGAATGGACTGTCTTACAACGGCCGTGGGGAGAATGGGTCATCACAGTTGGCAAGCCTATGGGCTCTCTCTAAATTTGTAAAATCCAACTCAAAAGTGTTCTTCCGTGCCTAGAAACACATCATCCCCTTCTCCTTTATTTATTTGCTTAATATTCATTTTCTAGGATTAACCTACAATGTAATTTCCTGCAGGAAGTCTTTTCTGATTTCCGCCTGCAAGTATGAGTTTGTTCACATCAAATAATTGATAAGTTTCAATTCTCTATTCTTGTTATTGTCAGCTACAACATAAACTCCAGGAGGGTAGGACACACAGCACCCAGTGGACATGGGGGGAGGGGTGCAGGTCCCCCAACGTGGACCTCTATCCAGACAACCACTTAGAGGTGTGCTGTCTGATATGCAGCAGCAACAAGTCTCTTTTTGAATTAAAATTAACTTTAGTTAAATAAAATAAAAATTCTAGTACCTCAGTAACATTAAAAATCAGTAACAATAAAGACGAGTCACAATATCATCCTTCGAGCACTCAACAGTCTCATGTGGCTATGCACTGGACAGCACAGATATAGAACATTCCACCACTGCAGAAAGTTCTAGAACATTGGTGCTCATCTAGAGTGGGACGTGGCAAACTATAGCCTATGGATCAGGAAACACATCCACCCCCAATCCTGTAAGTCTGCTTCACACACAGCTGGAGGCCCTCACTGACCATCTGGCCCAGTGGATTTCAGTACAGAGATAAGGAAACAAATGTCCAGAGAATGGCGGTGACTAGTTTGAGGTCACAGAGCTGTCTAGGAGAAGGTGAGGGCCACCTATATTACACTGGTGTCCTTTTATCTCTCTCAATGGTGAGGAAAGACTGGGGGAATGTGCCACCACCTGCCAGCCTGAGAAAGTTCAATGCCCTCTCAGCCCCAGGCATCCAGAGTCCCCAGAAAGGCCTCACTTCCTTTCCCAATGACCAGGGAGCCTTACCATCACCAAGGACACTCTTCCTGTCCAGGGTCAAGTTCTGCAGCTGGGTACCATTCTGGGTCAGCCACAGGAATTCCTGATAGATGGCAACTCTGTCCAGTCTCTGTGCCAAGGTGGCAAGGTACACAGGGAGTCCACTCCAGTGTAGTTACTGTGGGGGACAGACCTGGAAGGGCACAAAGGATGAAGAAGGGTGTCTGGAATTCTACCCTGATTTTAGATACCTTGCTTCTGGGTCCTGTCCAAAAGAACTTTCTGCAGTAACGTAAACATTTGTCTGCACTCCCAAATACACTCATTATTAGCCCCATGTTGTTATCGAGCACTTAAAATGTGGCTAGTGTGTGTGAGTGAGGAACTGAATTTCTCATGTAATTTAATTTCAAGTACGTAATATATAAATAAATAACCACAGGGAGAACATTTTTGAAACTTTGGAGTAAGGACTTTTGAAAAAGCATAAAAACAATGAGAACACTGGTAAAAATGGTCAAAATCAACTTTTCAGAAGCCTAGAAATTAATCAAAGGCTTGTAAGAATCTGAGGAGGGTTTAGTGAAGACACACGGTGGAATCTTGATAAAGGTAGCAAATTTTGTGGCACTATAACTTTCACTATTCCCATCCTGCTCTCACAATATCCTCCATAACTTTGAAAACCATCAGTCTTAGAACCATGGCAGCTGAGACAACCAGCAGCCAAGCAGCCATAATAGGTTTAGAGCTCTGAAAAAACCATCCCCATCGAACTGTCACTAGCTGACCTGCCTGGCAGCTCCCTGAAAAAGCCCCATGTTCAGGGCTTGTCCTTATTTGACTCAGAGCTTGCCCAGGGTGAAATGTAGGTCCCCAAGGCACTTGGTAAAAACAATCAGCACTAATTGTTTTCTATTGTAGTGGCATGAGGGAGTGATTCCAGCTGAGGCAGGTAAGAGGTGAGCCAAAAAGTTAGAAGAAAAATTGGGGGAATGAGATGTCCACAGGGGGCTTTGAAAGCTGCAGTGTACTTGTGGGCATCTAGAAGGCCACAAAGGCTCAGGGATGTTGCAGGCCCAGGACAGACTTGAGAACATCTTAATCTCTCACCTCTAGTTGAAGGCTTGGCTTAATATCTGAAAATTTGATTATGTAATACACCATATTAATAGAATAAGGGCCAATACCACGTATTTTCAACCATATATATAGAAAAGAATTTCACAAAATACAACGCCCTTCATGCCTAAAAAAGAAAACACTCAACAAATTAGGAATAGAAAAAAACTTTCTCAACTTATAAATAGCATCGATGAAAAACCCAAGGCTAACACCATATTCACTGTGAAAGACTGAAAATTTCTCCCTAAGACCAGGGACAAGACAATGATGTCTTCCCTCAACTCATATGTTAATAACAGGTACTAGAGGTTCTAATGAGGGCAATTAGGCAATAAAAAGGAATAAAAGAAACCCAGATTGGAAGGGAAGAGGTAAAACTATTAGTTTTGCAGAGGAGAAGACATTGTATATACAAAAACCTAAAATATACAACCAACCACACACACAATATGTGAATCGTATCCCAACGGTTTATAAAAAATTTAAATTGCCCCATGTGGTTAGCGGATTCACTATTGGAGAGCACAGTTAGACTGCTGATATTTGTTGAAACTCTCCAGAAGGGGAGGAGGAGGAGGATGCTGGAGGTTGGTGGCCCCAAATGTTAATGCTTTTCTCAACTCCCAAAAACCTATGGATGGAGATGATAGGATTAGCTGACAGGGATGTGGTGGAGAATGGGCACCATGTAAGTGACTTCCAGATCAAGGATGTGTCACGGGAGCTCAGAGCCATCAGCCATCAGCTCAACCAATGCTTTCAATCTCCTCAACTTACATCAAGTCGGTGACCAGGCAGGAGTGGAATGTCTCACAGCTGGCTGCCTCTGTAGAGCTTTGTGACCTAGAACAAATGGGAGGGAGAGTGGGTGAGATGGATGTCTCCCGGGGACACAGGGGGCCACTGGAGCCAGTGAAAGATCACAGACCTTGGGGCAAGGGAGACCTGACTTCAAATCCTGGCTCTGCCCCTAACTCATTGTGTGACCTTAGGCAAAATACTCCACTTTCTGAGCTTCAGTTTACCCACGTGAGAAATGGGGAAGGCAGCTAGGACATCACCTCTGGAAAGTTAGAGAACCCAGACACGCAGGGAAAGTGAAGGATTGAAACAATAATGTAACAGATGTAAGTCAGGCAGAAGAATGAGGGTGCTCTCAGGGCAAGGAGAGACGGGAGAGGGGAGACCCCACCTGGTCCTGGGTGTCTCTCTGCAGGGCGGTGTACTCCGAGGATGTGGGCTCCGGGTTGCTGAGGTTCCAGTTGATGTTGCGGAAATGTAGCTGGTGCTCTCTCTGCATGCATAAACTCCAGGGTGCAGAGGCTGGAGCCACTGAGAGGAAGAGCAGACAGGTGCAGACTCTCAGCTCCCAGCACAGAGGCATGGTGGCCCACGGGGTCAGGGTGGTGGGTGCAGACAGCGTCCACACAGGTGGCTGCCCCATCCTTCTCAGGCCTGGGGAGAGAGGGACGTGGCGAATCTAGAGAGAGGTCCTGAAACCTGTGGGGTTTGGGCCAGAACAAGAAGGAGGAAATGGGAGGTGAGTGTGGAAACTGAGAGAGGAGTGGTCACAAAAGTGGTCATTAGGGGCAAGTGCTCAAGGGAGGGCCTTACCTGAGGGAGACCAGTCTGCCACTCAAGGAGAAGGGGCCCAGGCTGCTCTTCTTGAACAAGGATCCAGCTGGGGAGGAAGGAGGAGGATGAGCAGGAGGGACAGGGGTTGGGGGAGGGGCTGGGTGGGATTTAACCCACCAGGAGCTGCTGGGACCAGGGTCTCACCAAGCTCTGCAGGATCCTCTCAGTGGAGTTGAACGTGGCTGAGCTGTTGCTCCTGTCTGATGAATACCAGAAGGTGGAGATGGTGACAGTGACTGTGAGGGTCTTCAGGTTGTGCCCCAAAGCTGCAAGACGAGAGGGAGAGCGATGGCCATCACTGAGAGCTGGCCTGAGACCACACCAGAGTCCTGCACTCATTATCATCTGTCGTCTTCTCTCACAGTGGCACCACCCCCCACCCCTGTGGTCACCCAATTCAGAACCAGCATATCTGCTCAGCTCCTCCTCCCTCCCAGTAACACCCATTCACCTTGCACACTCGTCCTCACATACGCTCCATCCCTGTCCCAACTCAAGTCTTAACTTCCTTCACCCAGAACAACACCCCAGCAGGCACACTGGATGCTCTGTCTAAAGGATTTTCTACATGGACTACTAGAAGAATCTTTCTGAAATGAATACCTCACTAGGGCCACCACTGTTCTAGTACCACCCATGGCTCCCTATGGCCTTCAGTGTTTAGGTCAACCTTCTTGACCTGACACTCAAGGCTCTACTCAATCTGGCTCCTGCTGACATTTCAGTCTTATTTCATCCATTTACTGCGAGTTAAACTTCATGCTTCACGCAACCCAAATTCGTTTCAATTCTGCCCATACGGCATGTTGTTTCTGGCTGGAGTCTTTGTCCATGGATTCCCCTCTGCCAGTAAATCTCTTCATCCTCTATTTGCCAGGGTCCGTCCTACTCATTCTTAAAGACTCCATTCAGGTGAACCTTTCTCTAGCAAGCTCTTCCCCTCCAAATTATGCCAGATGCCACTCCCCAAATCCTCCCACATTGTGTTATAATGGTGTGTTAATTCACAAGACTAGGGGCTCTCTGAGGGCTGGCCTTAGACTGAATCGTTCGTATAATCTTTGTGATCAGCATGATGTCCTAAAACCAGAATTTCACACCCTGCCTTCCCAGCTCCTGGATCACAACTGGCTGGTAGTGGCTGGAGAGCTTCTCTTGGAAAAGAAAAGGCACCCCCAGTTACCTGTGGTGGCTTCTGGTGGCACAGGTGATGATCAAGTATGCAGGGATGTGGTGGCCGGCTAGGGAGCTGTGGAGAGGGCTGTCATCAGGGAGGGACAGAGTGGGAGGAGCTTCCAGGCTCACCCGGGCTCCAGCAGTGGCTGTCCTAGGACCACCATTCACAGGTGAAGCATAAAGGAGAGTGAGGGGACGGGTCCCCGTGTGAGTAGAGGGATGAGCAAGCCTGTGGATGAGAGGAGCCCAAGAGAGTGAGATGGGTGAATAAGAGAGACTGAACACAGAGGAAAGAGAGATGGACGGGCAGAAAACTGGACAGACGGATGGGATACCTGGAAAAGGAGGACCAAGGGCGGGGCTTCAGGAGAATAAAAGTGAAAACCATGTGGGGTCAGAATATGGTGGAGAACATGTCTGTGTCTAAGGCTTTCTCACCCTGGGCTGGGACTCTCCACCAGAACCCAAGAGAGAGAGAAGGGATGAGTTAGGACCCTTCCAGGTCCTTCCCTCACCAAGGACAGCGGGTGATGGAGTACAAGTGCTCCCCAAACCCAAATGCGATGGGACCCAGGACATCAGGGCCAGGAATACTCACTGGTGGTAGTCGGGGCTGCGGCTCCATAGGTATAAGCTGTGGAGAGAAGGTGAGAGGAGCTGAGCAAGGGGTGGGGTGAACATAAAGGATTAAGGGTGAAGGAGGATGTAGGGACGTTTGAGGGAAAAGCAGAGGGAAAAGCAGAAGGGAAGAGGGGAGGGGTGTTCAGGGAGGTGGCAACGAGGTCGAAGGTGGCTGAACCCAATGGTCACACTGTGATGAGAAGACTGAACTTCAAGCATAAAAAAAACTGTCATTATCCCGGTGGAAAAATGAGTAGGACATCACTTTCCCACCGACACGGTGATAAGTATTTTACATACATTACTCTTGAGTATTTTCACAGCAACCCATAAGGAAGATGGTATTATCTATCTCCATTTTGCAGATGAGGAAATTGGTGACAGCATCTTGCTAAAATTTTCATATAAGTTCTCAATAGATATTGTTTTATGTTAAAATTGTTTATTGAATTTTCTTTTCATTAATAAAATGATATTTGCCATTATTACAAATAAGCAAAGGATGTGTAAAAATAATTTAACAAAACTACAGTTTTCTTTTGATATAATTAAATATAGCAATCACTTTATTATTTTTCTGCTCTCTGCCTCACATCTAGGAAGATACTTCCTATCCTAAAGGCTTACTAGAAAACTCTACTAAAAATCATGTATCAGGGAATACCCATATTATGCAAAGTTCCTGAATACATGCGAAAAAGGCATTATAGCAAATTTTTGTACAAAAATCTTAGATCATTCATGAAGTGATAACAAAACTAATCATGATTAGGTTAGGCAAGGTATTTCTATAGAATGACAAATATTTAAACTTTAGACATTTGGAAAGGTAGTTCATTACAGTAACTAATGTGTATACGAAGAATTTTTTCAAACTCACTAAGTGCCAGGAAATAGTTTGACAAAATGCACTGCAATATTATTCACAATAGCCAAGAAATGGAAACTACCAAATTGCGAATCCGTGGGTGAAAGGATGAAGAAAATCTGGGGCATCCATACAATGGAATATTATTCAGCCTTAAAAAGGGAGGAAATCCTGTATTCAGAATTGCTTGACCGGATCATTTCAGTAGCCATGTGTTTTCTTGCTTAGTCCCCTCTGGTCCATTCACCAACCAGGATCCAGGGTGATCCTTTTACAATGTAAGCACCATGACCTCTAATGGATCCCTAAAAGAGATTTTGGAGGTAGACTGCCTGGGTACCAGCTTGTGACCTTGGTCAATTATATAACCTCTAATATTCCTCATCCATACAATAGGGGTTAATAGTATTGTCTCCATAGCATCGTTGTGAGGATTAAATGAGGGAATACATGTCAGATGCTTAGAGTGCCTGGCACATGGTAAGGCAACATGAAAAATTTAGCTGTAATTATAACCAAATTAAATATTGTGATGGCCTATTAATTAAGTTAAACAATATGAAATTTCTAATATTCAACCATTTTGACCCATTTTATTGTTGAATAAATGATAAAACTCAGTCTAGGTAGGTTGCGTAGAGTCAAAAAGGATTGTAGAAATGAAAATATTATTAGAAAAAGTAAGCTGAAATAGATTGCTTTGCAATTTACAAAGCAGTTTCTCATACTTTGTTTCATTAGATCTCTATAGAATACTTTTCAGTGTATCATTACCACTGTCTCTGAAGGAGTAACTGACTTGCCCCAAATCACACCACATTAAATAACACAATTAGAGTGGAAAGATCATTTCGAGTATAAATCCCATATGATATTTTGTTTCCCCTTCATAATATCATCCGTCCTCTCAAGAAAGTGATGAAATAATGTTGATTCATAGGAACTTAGTCTTAAAGAGACATACTCTCAGATGATAAACACTATGTCTTTGAAACAGCGGTGTTGCGAAAAGAAACTTGGGACCCATGCTTTCTGTGTTTTCAAGTCCATGCTTAGAGTTCTGGGAAACAGTCAAAGAAGGGAAAGGGTGAAAAATAGTCCAGAATGAAAAAAGGTTGACATATATGTAACTTTATTGATCACCTCAAGATTCTCTTTTTGTTTATGGTCTGAGTCACCGTACTAGAATACAAATGCTCTTAAGGTAGATCACTGCTACCTTGAAGCAAGGGTAGGCGCTGAGTAAATATTTATTAAAGGAATGAAAGTGGCCTTGAATACATCTGCTCTTTACTCACCAGATAACATCCCCATACCAGGCAAATGGCATCATTAGCAAAATTTTAAAAATCATATCCTTATTAGCTCGTAATCATGGATTCAATGCTCCCATTTGTTTCATACATGTAAGTACAGAAGATTTCTGGTGTATTAAGGAACGTTTCCACAGCCTCACTGTAAAATAAAGCAAGAGTTTTTGGCCCATTGATTGCTGGTTCCAGCAGGACCCATCTCTATACTTACCTCTAAACAATTAACTATAGATTTATTATCCCAATGAACAGTGATTTGGTATGGAACCTGTCTTATCAGTGCCATGCAAAAGTAGACATTTGGTATGTCTTTAAGAGGTGATATGTATAATAAGGTTGATGCAGAGGAAGACAACTAAAAATTATCTCTTGTCTTTGTCAAGGGCATGTGGGTGAAGTGTATCTTGGAGTCACTGTATTTCAGAACTCAAAAAGACTCATCCAACTCTTCATGTTACAGGTGAAGAAAATGAGGTCAAAAGAGGTTGAGAGATTTGACCAAGACTAATTCCTGGGACTAGAGAGAGATCCTCTGATTCTCAGCTGGCCTCATTGTAATAACATCTCCAGCTCCAAACAGCCAAGAGAAGCAAGTCTGTTGATTTCCAGCTAGCAATGATTCCCCTTCACGTTTTCACTTTCTCTCTCTTTGATGCCTGCTCTGCCCTGACAAGGAAATTATCTGATGTTTACACTACGCTTAAGAAGAGGAAAATGCTCCTGGCAAACACTAGTATGATTCAGTGTGGCACTGGAGAGCACAGTCATGAAAAAATGAGAATCAAAAGAATAAGAGGTAAATAATACTAGAGAAGAAGAGAAAATCTATTATTTTAGTCGAACATAACTTAAAAGTTTAGAACTGGTAAATAAGTAGAGTAATGTGAAAGGAAGCTAGATTCCTATATGAAACATCAAAAATACTGTTACATGAGCAAGAATTCATTTAAACATATAAATAATCATTCCATTCACAAGAGCAATCAATTCTTTAAGATAAGTAGTTAAAATAATTGGAACTGCACATTAGCTATATGAAGAAGATTATAAAGAGATACAAAGCGTGTAAAAGCTCTGATTAAATGGAGAGATATGCTATACTTGTGACTGAAAGTGTTTCAAAGATATCAGTTTTCCAAACATTATACAGATTCCATATGCTCCAAATCAACTTTTAAAATGATGCTGTATTTGTTTTATAGACTAAATGATATCCATTTGTAAAATAAAACACTGGACCATCAACTAACATTATTCACAAGTAAATCATTCCAAATGGATTATAGGGCTACAATTAAAAGTAAAAATCCCCCATGTATAACAGTGGTGGATGGGAATATAGAAGAATATCCATAATCTTAAAATTAGTGAAGATATTCTTAATTTATATGCTTAAAGATGTCTGGTTGAAAAGAGGAAGGAGAAAAAGTAAAATGGAAGGTTATATGTCTCTGATTTTCTTTCAGAGACTTAATCTAGAGAAGGATATTCCAGTCTACGATATTGGATAAAGAAATAGAAATCTGTGATAATTACACAAATAATGAGAGGACATACATAAATGGTAGCATAAGGTATCAGTTAGCTTCTGCTGTATAAAAAACCATCTGAAAATTTGGTGGTTTCAAATAAGAATAGTTTATTTTCTCAAGATTCTGTGGGTTAACTGGGCAGTTATTTTTATCTGGACCAATTGGTGGCTCATCTGGGATTGGATAGTCTAGGATGGCCTTACTCACATATCTGATTGTTGACTTGAAGTCACCTGGAGTGATGGAGATGTGCAGTCTATCTAGACTCATTCACATATTGATGGGCTCAGGCTTCCCAAGGGCAGCCAGAGAAGGACAAGTACCAACAATGAGCAAGTGTTTTTCAAGCCTTTGCTCATGTCATTTGGTAATGTCCCATTGGCCAAAGCAAGTTACAAGGCCAAGTCTACCCAGAGTCAACGTGGGATGCTATGACCAAACAGATAGAGGGAGAGGACTAATGTGTGGCCATTTTCGCAATCTCTCACACATAATTTTAGAGGAGAAATAGTATGAATGTTTTTGTATTTGTTCATTTGAATGTCCGAGGAAGATTGTACAAAGCCAAAAGAAACATAAAGCAAATAGTTAACTGGAGATGTAAGGTAAGTTTAGTTGATACTTAAAGTGGGTCTGGAAAAATGTGGTAGTTTTGTTGTCAAGGGTATGCTAGTTCTTGTGACCTATGAAAATAACTTACATTTCGATTATTTTCTCCTTGAATGTGTTTTATTCGTTAACACTTTTGATGTGTTTCTCTCTGGACTTAGGAAAATAAAGTAGCACTTGGTAGCAAAGATGCAGCCTAATAGCCCCACAATGGAGGCCAAGATGAAGCAGACATTCACGGCCACCATGCCCTTGCCCTTGGTGCTGTGGTAGACGGGGAGGAAGGTCACCCAGACACTGCAGACCACCAGCATGCTGAACGTCAGGAACTTGGCTTCATTAAAGGTGTCAGGCAGGTTCCAGCCCAGGAAAGCCACAGGGAAGCTGCCCAGGGCCAGGAAGCCCAGGTGTCCCAGGACACAGTAGAAGGCAGTGACCGAGCCCTTGTTGCACACGATGAAGATATGGTCGTGTTCAGAGTGTGCATCTGTCTCAATGAAGGGAGGAGAGGTTCCCAGCCAGATTCCACAGAGACTCAGCTTGATAAAGGAGCAGATGGGAATGATGAAGATAGGTGCCCCTGACATCAACCACTGCCTCATCCTTCTTCCTGGTGCAGTGACCTTGAAGGCCACAACCACAATCATATTTTTGGCCAAGACACTGGAAACAGCCACAGTTTAAATGACTCCAAATGTGATTTGTTGAAGAAGGCAGGTGGCTGTGTTGGGACGACTAATGAAGAGAAAGGAGCATAGGAATCATATTGTGAGGAAGATGAGCAGGATGTAGCTGAGAGTCTGATCATTGGCCTTGACTATGGGAGTGTCTTGGTGCTTCACAAAGACCCCCAGGACCACAGCTGTGAGGACAGAAAAGCACAGAGCTGTGCAGGCCAGGGCCATCCCCAAGGGGTCCTCATAAGCCAGAAAGATCACAGCATTTTGGAGGCAGCGATCTTGCTCTCTTTTTACCTACTGATGATCTGGACACTTCACACACTGATCCATGTCTGGGGAGAGATGCAAAGTGTCCTCAGCCCAGGTTCAGTCACTCTCTCTTATTCGCATGCCCACAAAGAAGGAATTGGGTAAGTTTAGAAAACTGTCTTCCTTTGTTGCTTCATGCACCAAATAACAGAATACTCTGCAGAGAACCAATCCTAGTTAATAATACTGCCCATCTTATTTATGGTTAAGTAAACAAAGCTATTATCCTTCTCAGTATTTATCTTTCATATTCATGAAAGCACTTTTTTCTCAGCAGAAAACCAAAAGTGCTCCCTGTCTTTCTGAACTATACCCCTGTAAGCTATGGCCTAGATTTACTCATTCAATGAGCAAGCAGTTATTGGAAAACCTCCATGAGGCAGATAATATGCTACGTTCTAGGGAAACAGAAATGACCAAGTCATAGACCTCACTCCTAGGGAGTTTCAAAATGAGACCCTTTCTACCATCTAAAATGATCTCCAAAACATTTCATCTTGATTTCACTTCCACCACTTCTGTTAAGATTTTAGTCACTTCTCTCCTATGTTATCATAAGATCTTTTTACTCGAGTTCCCTGCCCTTGTCCTGCATCACAAGTGATACTTCTACAGGTAAGTGGGATCATGTTTAACCTCCATTAAAAATCCGAAAAACTCTTAGGAAGACCAAAAAGACTGTATAACCTTGGTCTTGCCTACCTCTACTACCTCTGCTCTGATTTTTAAGATTCCCAAATCTTCATGTGGTTCTGAAAGTGTTCCGTGCCCACTCATCCCTGCAGGTATAAATACATGTTTTTACTTCTACAGGGGCATTGCTCCTTCCTCTTTACGTCCCTTTAAATTTTCTCACTTTTCCTGTTTAGAGCTACAATCTGCCTGATGATTTCTGTGGATGGTGTGAGTTCGGGTTGGCGAGTCATTGTCTTCTCCATGAAGACAGCCAATTTACCCAACATGCTTTATTGAAAAGTCTTTCATTTGCCCACTCCTCCTCAGTGTTTCCTTGTAAATCAGACGTCTATACATGAGTCCCTATATGAGCAGCTTGTATCTGAACTTACCATTTGGTTCCGTTGATTTTCTTGTTTATCCTCTTGATGAACCTCCTCTATTGTGATGCTATAATACTTGATGTGAGGTAGAGTAAGTACTCCCACTCTATTCTTTTCTTCAAGATTTTCTTAGTTAAGTTTTTCCTTTATCATTTCCATAAGAATTGTATCAATTTTAATTTCCACAGAACGGGTCAGCCTTTTAGCTGCAATTTTGTGGAAGCTGTAGATTAATTTGGACAGTTTTGGTATCTGTTGACTTTTGAGTCTGTTCAGTCACGAACTTGGTTTATCCCTCCACTTCTTTCAGTCTTCCTCTATTTTTCTAAATGCTGTTCTACAAATTTATGGACAGAAATCTTTTGAAAGTCTCATTAAAGTTATTTCTAGGTACTTCATACTTTAAGATGTTGTAAATGTAATTTTTTTAAATTTAAATTTTGGATGCCTTATGACGGGTAGATGGAAGCAAAATTTTCTATATTAACCTTGTATTCAGCCACCACTAAGCTCAATTAATACATTAATTTACATGGATTTTACATTTATACCATAATATCATCTACGATAACATCAATTTTACTTCTTACTTTGAAGTAAATTATTCCTTTTATTTCTTTTCCTGCCTATATTGTATCAGGCAGGACCTCCAGTGTAACGTCTAATAGAGGCAGTGATGTTGAACATTCTTCTCTTATCCTTGCTTTCAACACTGCACCTTAAAGTTCCATACTGTGACTACTGTGTATGGGATTAAGAGAGTTTCCTTCTGTTCCTGATTTTGTAAGGGTTGTTCTGTTATTGTTGTTTGTTTTAACAGATGAATAGGTGTTTAATTTTACTAGTTTCTCTTACAGTTATTGCGATTATTATTTATCTTGTTTCAGAGATTAGTGTACTGAATTACATTGCATGAACCTAATTTGGTCATGATATGTCCTTCTTATAGAATATAGCTAGATTTGGAACATTGATTTGATTTGATTTTTTTGGGGGGGATAAATAAATTTAATCCAAGAATGAGAGTGGCCTGTAATTTCCTTTCCTGAAATGAATTTGTTAGATTTTGGTACCAATGTTAAGCTAGTCTCTCATAGTGAGTCAAAAAGTTTTCTGTTTTTCCTATTCTCTGGAAGAGTTTGAATAGATGTATATTATTTTTTTCTTGAATATTTGGGCAGATTCATCAGCTTTGCACCAAATAAATAGCCTACAATAAAATTTTGTAAAAATGTTTTAAAGTATGGTATCAATTTCTCTAATAGTTATGGCAATATTCAGATTTTTCATTTTTTCGTGAGACTGTTGGTAACTTTTATTTGCCTGGAAATTTGTGAGTTTCCTCTAAATTTTCATTGTATCAACATGATGTTATTTATGTTTTCTTCATGTTAAAATTTTTCCATATGATTTGCACAGATTACTCCTTTTCAGCCTTGGTATGTTTTTGTTGCAAATTTTGTCTTTTGTTGAACACTAGTACTAGGATTTTATTGAGTATATTTGTCATTTATTAGAATCTAATTTAGTTTTATTTATCCTTTTGATGTTTGTCTCCTATTTTGTTAACACTTCTTCTAATATTTATCATTTTGTGTTTTCTATTTTCCTTGTGTTTAATTTTCTGCTCTTTTTCTAGCTTGTGATGAATGCTTACAACTTAGAAATTCAACCTTTCTTTATTTAAATATACAAAATAATATATAAATATATATAATCTAGGATTATACATTTCTCTCTAAGGATAGTTTTAACTCCACCACATAAGATTTGATGAATAGTATTTTTAATTGGAAATACATTCTAATTTCCATCATAGTTTACTCATTAATCATCGGTTGTTTACAAGTGTATTTATTAATCTCCAAGCATGTAGGAATTGAAGTTAGTGGACGTAGTGTTCTTTAGATGTGCATATGGAACATATACCAAAACTTACCACACGACAAATATGCACGTGGAAGCTTTATCCAAATTGACGATATGCCAGACTATATCATCAATCTCAGTACATTTCAAAAAAATTGAAATTATACAAAAGATGTTGTGAAATTAAGCTTCATATCAATCACAAAAATTAAATTAAATAATGCCACCATTGAGGGGATTCCAGCATTGCACCATTTAATATCATAAATCTGAGTAATTCCAAGATGTTAATTATGGTATGAAAAATCTTCAGTGTTGGTTTTCTGTCCCTCTTCTACTTCATGACCCAACTCCCAAACCCACATTGTCTGGGTTCTAGTCACGTTGAACCTTTTCTCAGCTCCCTAGAATATTAAATGCAGGGCTAATTTGCCAGTTTCTGCCATTTCTAAGAATTCCACCAAGAATTTAATCCGCCTTCATTAGTCTGATATAATACTAATGCTACTGCCTCTATGAAGAAGTCCATGACAGTTCTCTCCCCATAAATATATATACTATCACTTATTGCATCCCATGGGTCTCTGCTTACCTATATTGCAGCCCTATGTCACCATCTTGAATTCACTTCACTGCATGTTGTCTCCCCTACTCACCTGCGAACTCTAGGACATCACAGAAAAGATGTATGTACTCATTGAAGGAAGCTGTGCACTAAGCACGTTGCATACCATGTAAATACTTACCCCTTAAATCAAACACAACCATTATGAGCTCCTGCTCTGTGCCAAGAACAGCACCAGACTCTGGAAAAATAAGGATTTGTTCAATGTGATCTAAATGTAGATTTAAAGAAGATGAAAAGTAAGGACTTATGATACCATGTGTTAGATTCCATGAGAGAGATTTATGTTTGGTTCCTGTGGAGTGGTCAAAAAGGGTTTCCTTGAGATGATAATGCCTGCAATGATGCTAAAATGAGTCAAGCAAGCTAGTTCAATCTAGAGAGAGAGTGTATCTTTTTGGGTGGAAATGATAAAAAAGTTGGCTTTTTTGGCTATAAAAGTTAAATTACTAAATGGACGAAAGAAACATTTGGACCCTGCAGTCCTCAACCAGAGCTTTTCCGTTTCTTTGGAAGAACGGTGCATACAAAAGAGCTTTGGAGAGACAACCCTGATGGCCTCGTGATGAAAGTTCAGTGCTCACCACTTTGGTGGCTCCAGTTGGTTTCCTGGTCATGGAACCACACCATCTCTCTGTGAATTGCCATGCAGTGGTGATGGCTCACATAGAAGAACTAGAATGATTTACAACTAGGATATACAACTATGTACTAGGGTTTTGGGGACAATAATAAAAGAGGAATATTGGCAACAGATGTTAGCTCAGGACAAATGTTTCCCTTCAAAAAAAAAATAGAAGTGGAGAAAGTCGCTGCAAGGCATATGCTCACCTATCTCATTGGAAATCTCTTTCTCTGGGCAAGGAATGCAATCAAAACAACAGGCAGCCTTGCTCTCCTGAGGGCTCTTCCTGAATCCCGGACTGCAACCCTCACTGTATACAGAGTGTGGAGTCTGGAGAAATCAGATACCACTTGGTAACAGCTGTGACTTTTACCTAATTTTCAAGTAACTAGAGTGTTTTAGAGTATTGGGCCTTAACAAACTGAAGCTTGAAATATCTAAATCCAATTCATTGGTTGGATGCCATGCTTATTGTATGATATAAAAGACTGGTACGCCTCAGACTTATTGTGGGTTTGTTTCCAGATCACCGCAACAAATCAAATATTGCAATAATGTGAGTCACACGAATTTTTTGATTTCCTAGTACATAAAGAAGCTATGTTTAGACTATACTGTAGTGTACTAAGTGTGAAAAAACATTATCTCTAAAAATACATGTACATAACTTAAATTTTTTTAATTATTCCTATAAATTACTAACCACCTTCTGAACATTCAGCAACTTGCAATCTTTTTGCCTGTGACAGTCTTGCTTCGATCTTGGATTATTGGTAAAAGAAAAAATTACTTCAGTTGGAAGTGAATTGTTAAATTCCCATTTGTGGCCTTTTATGAAGCTCTGAGGGGGTACAAAACCCCAACAAGATTTTGGTTATTCATGTGTGGTGTAAGTAATTGTGATTGGGATCAACCAATCTCAGTAATTCCTTTGGCACACTCATTCAGCTCCTCAGATAAAGACACTTCTTGACCACGTGGAGCATGTTGGGAATATTCTCCTACTTTCACCATAAGTCTAAGACCTTCTGAAAATTCCAAAAGTTGAGAATAGTGTACTCTTTTTTTTTTTTTTAAAGATTTTATTTATTTTATTTTTTCCCCCCAAAGCCCCAGTAGATAGTTGTATGTCATAGCTGCACATCCTTCTAGTTGCTGTATGTGGGACTCGGCCTCAGGATGGACGGAGAAGTGGTGCCTCGATGCGCACCCGGGATCCCAACCCGGGCCGCCAGCATTGCAGCGCGCGCACTTAACCACCAAGCCACAGGGCCGGCCCGAGAATGGTGTACTCTTAATCTGATTTTCCTCCTTCAGTCAAATTCACTGAGTCACCAGCAGGCTTGTTAGATTCTATGTTCCTCAGAAAGGGGTGCAGCTAGAAGTGACACATCATCCTGCAGTGAAGTAGGCCTAGGTGTTAAAGAGAAAAACCCTGAATTGGGGACAGCCTTTCATTGTCTGTAATCTTTGTTTCATAATGTATCTTTATTACAATTATCCAATGAAGTAAAGCAAATGAAAGCATATGGAGAACTACAATATCATAATGTTTCTAAAATATCAGGTAGTTTCAAGAGAAAATGCCAAAAGACAAGAATATCAAGATGAACAGTGGTGATAGGATTCAGACAAATCTCAAGTACAAAGTCCAATCTAGCCACCATCATGCATTCTCTGAATTTTCCCAGACCATCAATCTGCAAAATGATGTTAGCAATACCTAAAGTGGTTGCAGAATTAAATGAGATCATTTATGTAAAGTATTCACCATGATGTTCAGCACCAGATAGTCACGTAAAGGACAAGTTCTCTTCTTCTTGTCATTGAGGAGCTGAATGGGAGAAGGCTGGAAAATCCCTATTGAAACATTAGGCAAGCAGGATGTTGGGATCCTTTGTAACACAAAACATTGATTTTTGACTCATAGCTCACTTCCTCGTTGCCACTAGAACCTTCTTGTTGATGACTTACTACCCAGGAAGATTTACCTCCTAGAGAGTGAAACAAGTACAGAAACTCCTCTGCTTTTCATGGAGAAAGAATCCTAACTTCTTGGTTTGAACACATGTGGAAACCCATAAGAAAGTCACTTTTACAAGGGTACATGTTGCTAAGTGGAAGAGACTTTACCTGCCAGGGAGAAAACACCAGATCTTCCCCACTTGCCATTGGCTGAATTTCTGCACGTTGAAGAAGCATCTCATGAAGGCTCCAGGCCACAGCATACACAGCATTGTACACATTGTAACTCCATTCAGTCACGGTCGTGTCAAAAATCTGCCAAGGCAACCATCCCAAGGAGGCATTGGGTGAACAATTCTCCAGTGTTTTACATTCAGGCTCAGAAACGGTGCAAGGAATAAAGGGGTACCACAACCTAGTGAGGTAAATGTCTTCTGGATATTTGGTAGGGTTAACTGTCTGGATAAAATTTTCAAAGCCAGAGACATCACTAGGGTGGTGTCAAAAAATGAGAGTCCCATGGAATGAGTCAAGGATGAAATCTCTCTCACTTTGGATAAAATCCCACTGTGATGTCGTGACCCAGACTTTCCATGTCACTAAATACTCCCAAGTAGACAAGCTGAAGCTTATGAGAGAGTCGGCATCACCATAAATGATAATCACACTCCCTTCTGTTTCCTCTACTTGTAAATCATATGGCCAGGTCATTGAGGAATATGACCTTTCAGCGACAGGTATCATTTCCACAAAGGCTGCACGGATTCCATTCTTGTCCATCTCTCCTCTCAAGTCTGAGAGACACTCAACATCTTTCTTGTATTCTGAGATGACCAGCCCCACCCAGGTCCAACTGAAATGAAGCAGCAAAGAGACCATGCCAATGGCTAGAGATGTGTCCCTGGGGGCCATCTGATAGAGAGATGGAAGCTACTCTTCATCATTCAGGATAAGATCACAAGGACCATATGTAAGCTAAAAGGAAAAGACAATTGGAAGCAATATGAGGATGAGGATTGGCAAAAACCACAATCTCAGTCCTGAAGGCTGTTCAACAACACTTGGAGGTGGTAGAAGGGGACAATAGCTCATTTCATTTTCTAATCATTTTCCACTCCCTGAAAGCTTTCTAGAAAATAAGATCTGTAGACTTCCAGGAAACTGCTTTATCTCCTTCCCCCCAGCCTTCTCTCTACTCCAAAGAAAGGAAATGTCATACCCCACCAAGATCCTGTACACGTGCCCTTTGAGATCATATCCTTTGAGACATGCACAAACCCAGTCTTCTCCTCTCCTCCTATTTAGGCACCTGAGAATGGCACCAAAGGAGACATGGTTTCATCTCTCCCCATCCCACCCAGTCTTAACTGTGAAAATTTGTACAGATCCAGCAGTGTTCCAATCTGGGCAGAAATTGCCCATGTAGTTCCTGTAAGGACCGCTAGAGACATGCTCTCTCTCCTGCAGTTGTAATTAGGGATGTCCTTGCCCAACCCCGAGAGTCAAATCAGGGAACTCTCCAATGACCTCCGTTCACTGGGCAGGGGATTATAGAGATCAAATCCCAGAGACATGTTGGTCAAAATACGAGGGTTCCCGTTGATTTCCTCAATGGCAAAAACGAAGGCCAGAACATACTGGTAGATCTTGTACTGAAACCTGCATAGAAGGATAGGGATCCTTAGGGAAAATACTCAAAATGATTTCCTTCAAATGCAATACAATGACTTCATTAAAAGGAATTTGCTATTGACTCGAACGTCTGTGGCAATTGATGGCTTTCCTGAAGCCTTATAATTTATAACTAAAGAAAATAACCTGACTCTAGCTGTGGAAGGTCCTTAGTGAATTCCACACTCGTGAAGGAAACTGGTTAAGTACACAAAAGAAAGTACAATGTATAGAAAAACAGATCACATTCAGATTAGATTTGTAAATGGCTCTTCGGTTCAGGAGGCAAAATGCTTGTTTATATGAGCACACCATTAATTCCTTCCTAGAAGAGCAACAATATTAGCATGAGATTGGGGATAGCCCTGGGGAGGAAGAATAATCACAACTAACATGTGCGTTACAAGCATAGACGCATGACATGTGCAGGTTGTGAAGGGTGCAACAGAAAGCTGTCAATCAAATTGCCTAAGCCTCTACCCCCTCAAACCTGTGCATCTGCCACCATCAAAAACCGGGAAACAAAAGTGAACTTCAGAGATCCAATGAACGAGGAATCATCAACAGGCAGGAACAATTGAAAGAATCAAGAAGAACTGAAAGGACTGGAAACACTTTGGAATTTAAGAGAGACAGCATTGTAAAGTTTAAAAAGCTTCTCATCCATTTCCCTTTTTTTTTATTGATGATTTAATGGTTTCTAACATTGTGAAATTATGGGTTGTACATTTTTGTTTGTCCATCACCATATATATGACTCCCTTCACCCCTTGTGCCGACCCCCCACCCCCTCCCCCCATCCCCACTGCCCCTGGTAACCACATTCCAGTTTTCTCTGTCCATGTGTTGGTTTATATTCCACATATGAGTGAGATCATACAGTGTTTGTCTTTCTCTTTCTGGCTTATTTCACTTAACATAATACGCCCCAGGCCCATCCATGTTGTTGCAAATGGGACGATTTTGTCTTTTTTTATGGCTGAGTAGTATTCCATTGTATATATATACCACATTTTCTTAATCCAATCGTCAGTCGAGGGACACTTAGGTTGCTTCGACTTCTTGGCTATGATGAATAATGCTTCAATGAACATAGGGGTGCGTAAGCCTCTTTGGATTGTTGATTTCAGGTGCATTGGATAGATTCCCAGTAGTGGGATGGCTGGATCATAGGGCCAATAGGATCATCTCTATTTTTAATTCTTTGAGGAATCTCCATACCGTTTTCCATAGAGGCTGCACCCATTTGCATTCCCACCAGCTGTGTATGAGGGTTCCTGTTTCTACACATCCTCTCCAACATTTGTTGTTTTTTGTCTTGGTGATTATAGCCATTCTAACGGGCATAAGGTGGTATCTTAGTGTTGTTTTGATTTGCATTTCCCTGATGATTAGTGATGTTGATCATCTTTTCATGTGTCTATTGACCATCTGTATATCTTCCTTGGAGAAGTGTCTCTTCATTTCCTCTGCCCATTTTTTGATCGGGTTGTTTGTTTTTTTGTTGTTCAGTTGTGTGAGTTCTTTATATATTATGGAGATCAACCCCTTGTCAGATGTATGTTTTGCAAATATTCTCTCCCAGCTGGCTGGTTGTCTGTTCATCTTGATTCTGGTTTCTTTTGTCTTATAAAAGCTCTTTAATCTGATAAAGTACCACTTGTTTACTTTTTCTTTAGTTTCCCTAGTCTGGGTAGGCATGTCATCCGAAAAGATTCCTTTAAAACCAATGTCAAATAGTGTGTTGCCTATATTTTCTTCTATGAGTTTTATAGTTTCAGGTCTCACCTTCAGGTCTTTCATCCATTTTGAGTTAATTTTTGTGAATGGCGAGAGCACATGGTCCACTTTCATTCTTTTGCATGTGGCTGTCCAGTTTTCCCAACACCATTTATTGAAGAGACTTTCCTTTCTCCATTGCATGTTCTTAGCACCTTTGTCGAAAATTAGCTGTCCATATATGTGTGGTTTTATTTCTGGGCTTTCAATTCTGTTCCATTGATCTGTGTGTCTGTTTTTGTACCAGTACCATGCTGTTTTGATTACTATTGCTTTGTAGTATATTTTGAAGTCAGGGATTGTGATGCCTCCTGCTTTGTTCTTTTTTTTTTAGGATTTCTTTAGCTATTCGGGGTCTTTTGTTGCCCCATATAAATTTTAGTATTCTTTTTTCTATTTCTGTGAAGAATGTCATTGGGATTCTGATTGGGATTGTATTGAATCTGTAGATTACTTTAGGTAATATAGACATTTTAACTATGTTTATTCTTCCAATCCACGTGCATGAGATATCTTTCCATTTCTTTATGTCATCGTGGTTTTCTTTCAATAATGTCTTGTAATTCTCATTGTATAGGTCCTTCACCTCCTTGGTAAGATTTATTCCTAGGTATTTTATTCTTTTTGATGCAATTGTAAATGCTATTATCTTTTTGAGCTCTCTTTCTTTTACTTCATTATTAGCATATAGAAATGCAACTGATTTTTGTAGATTGATTTTGTACCCTGAAACTTTGCTGTAGTTGTTGATTGTTTCTAATAGTTTTCCAACAGATTCTTTAGGGTTTTCTATATATACAATCATGTCATCTGCAAATAGTGAGAGTTTCACTTCCTGGTTACCTATTTGGATTCCTTTTATTCCTTTTTCTTGCCTAATTTCTCTGGCCAAAACCTCCGGTACTATGTTGAACAGGAGTGGTGAGAGTGGGCAGCCCTGTCTCGTTCCTGTTCTCAGAAGAATGGCTTTCAGGCTTTCCACGTTAAGTATGATGTTGGCTGTGGGTTTGTCATATATGGCCTTTATTATGTTGAGGTACTTTCCTTCTATTCCCATTTTATTGAGAGTTTTTATCATAAATGGATGTTGTATCTTGTCAAATGCCTTCTCTGCGTCTATTGAGATGATCATGTGGTTTTCATTCTTTGTTTTGTTGATGTGATGTATCACGTTGATTGATTTGCAGATGTTGAACCATCCCTGCGTCCCTGGTATAAATCCTACTTGATCATGGTGTATGATCTTTTTAATGTATTGTTGTATTCCTTTTGCGAATATTTTGTTGAGGATTTTTGCATCAATGTTCATCAGCGATATTGGCCTGTAATTTTGTTTCTTTGTACTGTCTTTGTCTGGTTTTGGTACCATTACTTATTTAAAAAATATTAAATTAAAATTAATGCTTAACATCTTTAACAGTACCTATTCCTGATAGCCCATATTATATTCATATTTCTACAGACTTTCTACACAAATAACTCCTAAGCCAAAGAAAATTCTTTGCATTTCTATTGCCTGGGATCTGTAACACCATCAAGAATAAAATAGAGCAGTCACTTGTACTTATTTCAAGTGTTCTATTATTTGAGGATTGATTAGTACCCTAGTTCATGCTCACTGCTTGTTAATGCTCCCCATGGCCTTGTGAAGAATAGGTTTTCTTCACTTGTTGGGTATAGGGTTCGATATGTATCCACTAAATCAAACTTGCTAATTGGTTTTTCAAATACTCTATTAATAGATATGTGTTATTCTTTGTCTCAGAGGAATGTTGAAATTCTTCACTATGAAGATATATTATTTCTACCTCTCATCTTCTTCTGCCTCCTTCTCCTATACTTCCTCCTCCTCCTCCTCTTTTTGTTTCTTCTTGTCTTCTCCTTCTTCTCCTTCTCCTCCTCTTCCTTCTCCTCCTTCCTTTCCTAGTTGAGGCTATATTATCTTCACATGACATCGTGTGTAGTATAACAACGACTATATCTTCATGATCAGTTGAACTTATATACCATTGGGAATTAACCACTTACTTCCTAATGATGGTTTTTTTCCTCATCTGTTTTATCTCATATTATTATAGCTACCCTGTGTTGATTTTTGATTGGTATTTTACTAGCATATGTTTATATCTTCTATTCTATTTTGAATTTCCAGTTTTCCATGTTTTTTAGTTTTCACAAATCTTGTAAACAAGATACAGTTACGTTTGCCATTGTCCCATCAAATTTAACAATCTGTATTTAACTAGAGAATTTATTCCATTTACATTTGTTGTGACCATTGATATCCTTGTTTTGCCCCCATTGTCTATGTTTTCCTTCTATTTTTTCCACAAGATTTATTATGTTATTTCCCTTTAAAATTTATTGATTTATACTTGTTTTGCATATTCTATTGTATCTCCTCTATTTGGGTCAGAGTTATATTCTCTGCTTCTATTTTACCACCAGCCTACATTGCCTGAAGTGGATATAACTTCTCATCTCCTGAGAAATTTATAGACCCTTTAACTTTCAGTTTTACCCTCATGACTCACTTGTTTTTGTTGTACAGTATTATATTTCTCCTTTTTCTTTACTCTCTCTCATCATCTCCATATCTACCTTATCTTTCATGTTTTCTACTTCCTTGTCTTTCTATGCTGCATTCTGTTTCCTTCAGAATTCAAATTTAGTTTTTTATTCTCTCTTCTGTTGTAGAACCTATCTGTGTAGTTTTGAAACTCAACAGTTAAGTCTTTTTCATCTCTTAAAGTTCTATAAGGCCCTTTGGCAAATATGTCAGATAATTTCTAGAGTCTCCTGTTTGATTTTGTTATTCCAATTTTTCTGGTTCCATTTTTTATAAACAGTTTATACACAGTTATTTTATATCTTGAAGTTGGTAAATCTCATATTTGAGGTTTTACTGTTTAAATCTATTGTTTTATTTTTAATTTTCTTATGTGTTGATGACACTTATCGACAATGACATATATTCCTTATTTGTTTGGTGAACTTTGATTATGAGCTCATTTTTGTATGATTTTAATGTGTACAGAATGTAAGGCTTTAGTTTAGATCCTTTCCTCCAGAAAAGAATGTCACTGGTTTCGGCTCACAGTCATGTGCGTTGACACCAAGCTAAGTGACATTTTTGTGTGACTCACAACTAATCTGTGACTCCCGGATTCATTCCCTCAAGTCATTTGTGACACAAAGACAAATCCTTTCATTAGAGGATCGTACTGACCTTTGACCACTGGGTGAATCCAAATTTGTCTAGCGCTTACAGTTTCCTTCTTCTGTCCTTTGAGATTTGCCTTACTTCATGTGAACTCAAGAATGCAATAAAATTATATTTTATGGAAGATATTGTCATGTGGAGGGAAACTCCTTCAAGGTATCTAGTCCTGTATACTCATAGTATTTCATTCTTTAGGATACTCCTTTGGATTTCTTTCTTTTAATAGAAATTATTTCTTTAAGTTGAAAAGAAAATAAATGTTACAATCAAATGTGTGAGCTTGGGGGCATAGAAATAATTTACATGTTATTCAACAAAATAAATTTATGATATAGAACATTTTACAAACCAGTAATGTATGTATGGATTAGGTACATTTAACTGAAAACCTCTCTTTTGAACATAGTTAATCAAATTTTAGAAGAAGAATCATTGAGAGACAAACTCCAGGAACATTCTGTTTCTGTGAGATGCACACATACTATACATATACTTGGTGGTCATGTGACAAGCCATGATATGGCCAAATGTAGTTCAACTTAGTTCAGATGTGATATGATCAATTAAACTTGAAGAAGGGAGAATGTCCAGAATGTCGAAAAGCCCCATGTGTTTCCAATATTAGAGCATTAAATGCTGAGAACAAGGAAGTATGGTGCAGGTGTTGTAAAAATACATTGCAATTTCTAAAGAGCAGAGAGCAGCATCCATATTAAACTTATTGCGGATTGTGTGAGTTTTCTGAAATAAAACACCCCTTTCTGAGGAAAAATGAAGAAATTTTGCGTGTCAGTTGAGGCCTCCAATTGCTGAGGTGGAGTTAGGAGTACAAGAATTTTATTGTGGCATAACACCTGTGAAGAATCAAAGGATTGGGGAGGGACAGCCCTACACTGAGACACGGAATTTACTGCCTGTGAAATGAAAAAAAATAAGGAATATTAGGCAGGGGAGCTTCCAATCACAATATGGAGATGTCAGTCCTTCAGCCCCACTCGAAACCTACTGAATCAGGATATCTGGGGTGGGGTCCAGCACTCCTTCTGTGTTTTAACAAGCCCTGCAGATCATTCAGATCTTTAATCAAGCTTGAGGATGACGGGTTTCAAAAAAAAGCACCACACCAAATAAGTGAAAACTGAAAAATTAAAACAATTGTCTAAGTACTTTGTGTTAATATGATTTATAAAAAATGCAAAATACAAACAACTTTAAAGAACGTGCATAAAATTTAAAACCATCTTGAACCAAGTGCTTAATCTATACCTAGAAACATTGGATTTGGAGAAAAAGAAAAGAAGTACAATACTAATTAATTTTTCATCTAACATTGAGGAGTCAGTGAGGCAAGACTTCAGATTCTGGGTTCTTCTTATTTCTCAAATTAAAAATATTGTAAAATAGGGGCCATCCTGGTGGTGTAGTGGTTAAATTTGCACACTCTGCTTTGGTGGCCTAAGGTTCATGAGTTCGGATCCCTGGTGCAGACCTATGCACCGCTCATCAAGCCATGCTGTGGCGCTGTCACATATAAAGTAGAGGAAGATGGGCATGGGTGTTAGGCCAGGGCCAATTTTCCTCAGCAAAAAAAAAAAAAACAAATCTAAAATAGAATGTGAGAATGATCTATATATCCAACACAATGGAGAAAAGTTTAATAAGGAAATTACTTTAAACGGAGCAAAACTAGGAAAAAAGAAAAAAAGCAAAGTACAAAAAAATAGAACCACAGAGATAATGCTACGTATATCAGTTATACTATACTGAAGTTACTTAAATCACTTTTTCAATATTGAATGTTACTCTACATTCCATGAAGACATAGGATACTAACACTGAACATAGATGCTGAAAGAAAGGGGATTGTCAGTAATAGTCCATACACGTGCTCACAAAAGTAAAGCCACAACTAATATGAAACTTTTATATATGAATGTGTATAATGGTACACATATCTGAAGGCAAAATATTTAGGGACTAAAATGTGGTTAGCAGTCAAAAAGTATATGTTTAATCATATATTAAAAAAAGGATTTTAAAAATATGAATTAAAGTGAACCTAACTACAACCATAGTAAGAGTATTCAACTAACTTCTCAGTCTTTGTCCAAAAAAAAGTCAATATAGGAATCATATATATTGTTAATCTTGATTTATCATTAATTATTTTTGGTGCATACACACACATATACCTCTGCATATAAATCTCAAACTTCCTACTCCGAAGCAAAGAAATAATATTATTATAAAATTAGGTCCTATCCTCGTCCAGCAAGCAATTTCTACATAGTAATCAATTCCTGAAGCCACCAGAAGAGAGATACATGGCCAACCACAGAAATTCTGACTCGGTAGCTCATCAGAGGAACAGGCAGATTTGAAATCCAGTTCCTTAACAAACTTGCACACAAAAATGCTCATTAACTGCCAACATATCTTAAACAAATCAGACAATTTATAAGCCAATAATCGCTCTCATGAATAACTCTTTGGTGAAACAGGAAATCAAACCATTGATTAGCAAGGAGACCTGGAGAGAGAGGAGAGAGAAAGGAAGAAGAGAAGAAAACTGTCTGTTCTGAAAGAAAATATCTGAGCAATAAATAACTTGAATAGTAAATAAAAATGAAAGCGAGTGAATTAAACTCTCAATTCAAAACAAGGAGAACGGAGAAAGAAAACATAAAAAAAATAATTTAGAAAGAGAGATAGAAGCAGAAATAAGAGTATAAAACTAGTATAAAATAAGTCCAGAGGAAAAGTAATCAGTCACTCTGATTCATTGGGAAGCTCAATAAAATAGGCATCATACAGGCAAGTCTGATAAAGAAAAACTATTTGGGGAAGACAAACATCAACAACATTAGGTGAGAAAATCGGACCAGGAGCGAAGTAAGAGAGAATTTTGTGCATCTGAACATGGAGATGCCTTTTGGGATCTCAGTGATAAAGCTGCTTTTTAAATGAAACTGGAATTACTCAAACTGGCTCAAATAGAAAATAGAAAAATTTACAAATGTTCTTTATGGTTTCAAGAGAGTTCTTAAGAAAGAAAATTCCAAATATATGGTGGATTAGATGTATTTACAGATGAATTGTTTCTAAAACTTAAGAATAGATATTTAATCTACGAGGAAACTCTTCCAGAATATAGAATAAGAAGGTATATCTCTATTAATTATGAAATTAACATGAGCCTGTTACCAGGACCAAAAAGAAAATGTGAACAAGGAATCATCTTAAACAGACTATTAGAAAATTAGATAATCTTTTAATATCCTCACATTTATTGGCCTCACCGTTCTGCCAGGAAAAAAACCACAATATGCTCATGAAGTGTATAAAGCATTTGATAAAATTCAGGATCCACTTCTCTAAAACACATTCTTTTTGGAGGGCACTTCCTTAACATGCTTTTGTTAAAATAACTAACAAACACCACAAAAAAGCGCTCTCGAGCCCTTGCTTAAAACAAAGACAATAAGTCACAACTAAAGACGTGTGAGGGGCAGGCACACAGAATCACCCGCACCCAAGGGCTCCTCTGTACAGGCTGGAATTCTCCCCCCAAAAGAGCAGAAGGTAGAACACTATGCAGCGGCAGCTGAGGCAGGAGGAAAGGCAGATTTCGTGGAGTATGTTGGTGGAGAGTGCTGTCTCACTAAGCTTCTAGCCCTGAAAATTGAACACTAAAAGGAAGAAAACTGGAAAATATTAAAACACTGTTATCTCCTTTGAAGGAAGCAACAAGTCAGCGGGAAGAGATAGAGATAATAATGGACAATTCTGGGAAGGTGGGGATGCCGGGGAAAGACAGGACAGGTGATGCACAGCATCTTGGTCTATCCATCCACAGATCCCATAGGCATCATTCATCATAATAATCAAGCAGAATATAAATAAATAGGCACTTACCACTGCAAAGTGACATCCTTGCTAGGCTTCTTGATCCCTCTGTGTAAGAAATACGTATACAAGGGGAAAAACCCACCAATAACCACATCCCCATCCTTTTATGCACTGGGTTCAATTCACAAAAAGCAGTCAGGATAAGCCAAACGACAGACAAAGAGAGGAAACTGCAGGAACAGGAAGAAGAAAATCAAAAGGAACATATTAGAAACCTCTGCAAAGCCATGCTTCTGTGTGAGGTGTGAGGCAGCAGAAGCAGAGGTGGAACATGCAGCCTAAGAAGATATCTACACATGTCACATATAGTAACACATACACACACACACACACACACACGTGTATATGTGGTTTTTGTGGACTGGAAAAGCAATTCTAATGCTCTCTGACTCCTTTCAGCAGTCTCTTCCTCTCCCCTGGTGAGATCCAGACCCCTCTCTGTCCAGGGGCTCTGCATCTGAGGTCTTGTGTCCAGGTGAAAAACACCAGTTGGAAAACATGTTTGAGGAACATCCTCTCCAGCCTTAGGCACTATGATTTCATCCAGGTCCATGGATAGCAAGGCTCCAGGGACCACCTCCTCTTGGGCAGATGGGGTCCCAAACCTTTGTCAACAAGCCATCCACATGAATGCCATTTGTGATGCTGCAAAATAATTGCATCAGAGGATGTGATATCAAATGTAAGGTGAAAGGTTCAGAAAGTATCCATGTCAGTCAAGCCTTAGCCAAGAACGTTCCAGCATCTCTCCCTCCAAAGTCCAAGATAGGGAGGGACAGCTTCATACACCCAGGTCCCAGGCCAGCCACTGAACATTCCACGTGTGACCCGTGCAGGACTGCACACCAATCATGAGTGCAGAAACACCATAAGCACGTGAGTCCCTGCCTGGGGAAGCAATAGTCAGGCTGAATTCAGAAAATTCCAAATCCATAGCTCAAGATCAATGCAGAAATAAAGCTACATTTTTTATTCTTAAAAATCTTCCTCCTTTCCTCTTCCTCAGTTCTTTTAAACTTGTTAATCCCAGGAATCAATATGGTGTGATGATCCACTTCCACACCTTCAAGATTAGTTTCCTCCACTATTTATGCTGTTGTGAGAACACGGGACTATGTGGGAAATTCCTTTATTTTTTCATCCTAAAGTGGCGGATACATGCTGGAAAACACCTATGTTCCCATCACCCCAAACATCAATGACAAGGGCCACATCTATACATCTACTGGCCCTGGAGCACAGTGCACTTTTATGGCAGGAAAATGATTATTCTGTATGATACTGTAACGGTGGGCACAGGATACATTTCCCATAACCCACAGAATGTACAAGACAAAGAGTGAACCCTAAAGTAAACTATAGTTCTTGGTTAATAATAATGTATCAATCTTGGTTCCTGAATTATAGCTAATATATCACGCTAATGCAAGATGTTAATAATAATGGAAACCGTGCGTGTGTGCAGGGAGGAAGAGTATACGGGGACTCTATACTCTCATCTCAATTTTTCCATAAATCTAAAGCAGCTCCAAAAACATAATATTTATTAATTATTTTGTTAGCCAATCTGGTAGCCACTGGCCACATGTCATTATTGAGCATTTAAAATATGGTTAGTCTAAATTCAGATATGTTATGAGTGTAAAATATGCATGGATTTAAAAAAAATTTGTATGACAAAAGTGAATATAGAACATCTCAATAATAATGTTTATACTGATTATACATTGAGACCATAATACTTCTTGACATACTGGGTCAAGTAAAATACATTCTTAAGATAAAAATATTAAAGTATACACGACTACTGAGTTGGGAATTGCAAAATGCATCCAATGCACACAGACATGAGACTCTGGCAGAGGCAAGGGCTTCTTGGTTTTGCAACCACCACATCAAATTATGACTTACCACACTGAAACCCACCTCTTCTGACTTGAGACAAGGCTAGTGTTATGGGTTGATTTGGTCCCCCCAGGCCTCAAAAATCCCCTCCACTCAGCCCTTACATCAAACCCAGCACTCCAGTTTCCTGCCAACTGCTGGCACACACACATTCTACATTAAGATGCTACCACTTGCCACACAATTCATCCTGGTGGGAGCCATGTTCCACTTCCCACTTGCAAGCCTGTGTTCACCTTCTGTTGCTGATTTCGGTCCACTTCCGGTGCACGTCTTGGTTCACTTCTGGTGCAGCCACAAGTACTCCATTGACGGCCTGACTCTGAACCACCAGGAAGTCCAGCATCTAGTACATCGAGAAGATGCTAGGACACCTGCTAACTTTTTGAGATCCATTGTATCCATACCTATCCCCCTAGTCTGAAGTCTAGCACACTCGTACCCTTAACCTCACGATGACAAGTCAAGGGACTTTGTGGAGCCCCTCCAGGTTGGGCAACAGCTGGACCTGGGACTTCTGGGTCGCTGGAATGACCCAAAGCTGGATCCCTTGTAGGGTGGAGGAAGTGAGAATTTGGGGTCAGTGTTTCAATGTCTTTGAAAAAGTCTAGCCTAATGCTATGTATCCCGATCGAATACATAGTGGGTTTTTTCTTCTTTGTATGTGTAGATGTATTAGTTCTAGATGTATCATGTTGTCATGTCCTTCATTGGAGCAGCCACGTTAAGTTTCCATCTAGATATTTACGTACAAAGACATATAGCAACTGTGTACCCTCTCTTTGCATCCTTGCAGACAAAATTCCCCTATGAAGTATCTATTTACAAACCATAGTTAAGTGTTTCCATACATCCATTTCCTCAAACAAAAATAATATTGGGGCCTGGCCAAGTTGCGTAGTGGTCAAGTACCCGTGTTCTGCTTTCGTGGCCCGGGGTTCACTAGTTCTGATTCCAGGCACATGCCTATGCACCACCAGACACTTAATGCACCACGCCTCAAGCCATTATTGAGGAGTGGTGCATCCCACAGAGAAAAATTAGAGAAGAATTGGCTCAGATGTTAGCTCATGGGCGTTCTTCTTCCCTAAGTGATAATGTTGATGGAGAAGTAGATAACTGAAAATTCACTCAGTTCTTTGTCAGATGCATCTGGGTAAAGGATACCTTGGAATCATAGGACATTAAAACTCAAAAACACTTTTCAAGCTCTTCATAATAAAGATGAAGAAAGTTTAAAGAGTTTAAACTATTTGACCAAGATTAATTCCTGGAACTAGAGTGAGATCCTCTAATTCTCAGTGGGTACATTTTCATAACATATCTAGCATTAAATAACCAAGAGAGGGAAGTCTGTTGACTTCCAGGTAGAAATGCTTCCCCTTCACGTTTTTGTTTTCTCTCTCTTAGACGACTGTTTTGCCCTGACAAAGAATTTATCTGGTGTTTATGCTACACTTCAGAAGAGGAAAATGTTCCTGGCAAACTTTATTGTGATTCAGTGTGGCACCAGAGAGCCCAGTCATATAAAAATGAGAATAGAAAGAATAAGGTAAATAATATTAAAGAAGAAGAAAAAAATCTATTATTTTTGTGGGAAATAACTTATAAAATTTAGAATTTTAAATAAGTTGACTAATGTGAAAAGATACTAGATAACCACATAAAAAATATCTTTATATTAGCAAGAACTATTTTAAACCTATAAGTAATTATTCTGTCTTAGGATAAATAAAATATTTGAAATAATTGGATTTATGCAACAGGATGCCATATGTAGTTATATAAGTTATGTAAGATAAATGAAGAAGATTATAAAGATATACCACAGGACATAAAAGCTCTGAAGAAATGGAGAGATATACTACAATTATGAAGGAAAATAATATCCATTTTCCAAGCATCATTCAGATTCACTGTATTTAAAATCAACTTTTAAAATGATACAGTAATTGTTTTATAGACAATAAGATATCCCTTTGCAAAATAAAACACTGGACCATCGACTAACATTATTCACAAGTAAATCACTCCAAATGGATTATAGGGCTAAAATTAAAAGTAGAAATACTCAGTGCATAACAGTGGTGGATGACAATACAGGAGAATATCCATGATCGTAAAATTAGTAAAATTATTCTTAATATATATTCTTTTTTTTTAATTTTTTGTTTATTGCAGTAACATTGGTTTATGACGTTGTAAAAATTTCAGGTGTACATCATTGTACTTCTATTTCTGCATAGATTACATAATGTTCACACCAAAATACTAACTACAACCCATCACCACGCAAATGTACCGAAATATCCCTTTCACCCTCCTCCCTCCTCCCTCCCCCATTCCCCTCTGGTAACCACCAATCCAAGCTCTGTCCCTATGTTTTTGTTTATTGTTGTGATTATCTACTACTTAATGAAGGAAATCATACAGTATTTAACCTTCTCCCTCTGACTTATTTCACTTTGCATTATACCCTCAATGTCCATCCATGTTGTCAAAATGGCTGGATTTCATCGTTTCTTATGGCTGAGTAGTATTCCATTGTGTATATATAGCACAGCTTCTTTATCCATTCATCCCTTGATGGGCACTTAGGTTGCTTCCAAGTCTTGGCTATTGTGAATAACGCTGCAATGAACACAGGGGTGCATGTACCTTTACAAATTGGTGTTTTCAAGTTCTTTGGATAAATACCCAACAATGGAATAGCTGGATCATATGGTAGTTCTAGCCTTGATTTTTTGAGGAATCTCCATACTGTTTTCCATAGTGGCTGCACCAGTTTGCACTCCCACCAGCAGTGTATGAGAGTTCCCTTCTCTCCACATCCTCTCCAACACATGTTGTTTCCTATCTTGTTAATTACAGCCATTCTGATGGGCGTGAGGTGATATCTCATTGTAGTTTTGATTTGCATTTCTCTGATAGTGATTTTGAACATCTTTTCGTGTGTCTGATGGCCATCTGTATATCTTCTTTGGAGAAATGTCTGTTCAGGTCTTTTACCCATTTTTTAATTGGGTTGTTAGTTTTTTTGTTGTTGAGATGCATGAGTTCTTTATATATTTTGGAGATTAAGCCCTTATCAGAAGTATGGTTTGCAAATATCTTCACCCACTTGTTAGGTTGTCTTTTCGTTTTGTAGATGGTTTCCTTTGCTGTGCAGAAGCTTTTTAGTTTGATGTAGTCCCATTTGTTTATTTTTTCTATTGTTTCTCTTGCCCGGTCAGACGTGGTGTTTGAAAAGATGTTGCTAAGACCGATGTCGATGAGCGTACTGCCTATGTTTTCCTCTAGAATTTTCACAGTTTCAGGTCTTACATTCAAGTCTTTAATCCACTTGGAGTTAATTTTTGTGTGTGGTGTAAGGTAAGGATCTACTTTCATTTTTTTGCATATGGCTATCCAGTTTTCCCAACACCATTTGTTGAAGAGACTTTCTTTTCCCCATTGTATGTTCTTGGCTCCTTTGTCAAAGATTAGTTGTCCATAGATGTGTGGGTTTATTTCTGGCCTTTCGATTCTATTCCATTGATCTGTGTGTCTGTTTTGGTGCCAGTACCATGCTGTTTTGGTTACTATAGCTTTGTAGTATATTTTGAAATCAGGGAGTGTGATACCTCCAGCTTTGTTCTTTTTTTCTCAGGATTCCTTTAGCTATTCGGGGTCTTTTGTTGTTCCATATAAATTTTAGGATTCTTTGCTCTATTTCTGTCAAAAATGTTGTTGGAACTTTGATAGGGATTGCATTGAATCTATAGATGGCTTTAGGAAGTATGGACATCTTAACTATGTTAATTCTTCCAATCCAAGTGCACGGAATATCTTTCCATTTCTTTGTGTCTTCTTCAATTTCTTTCAGAAATGTTTTATAGTTTTCGGTGTACAGATCTTTCACCTCTTTGGTTAAGTTTATTCCTAGGTATTTTATTCTTTTTGTTGCAATTGTAAATGGGATGGTATTCTTAATTTCTCTTTCTGCTACTTCGTTGTTAGTGTACAGAAATACAACTGATTTTTGTATGTTGATTTTGTATCCTGCAACTTTACCATATTCGTTTATTACTTCTAAAAGTTTTCTGGTGGATTCTTTAGGGTTTTCTATATATAAAATCATGTCATCTGCAAATAGTGACAGTTTCACTTCATCCTTTCCAATTTGGATCCCTTTTATTTCTTTCTCTTGCCTGATTGCTCTGGCTAGGACTTCCAGTACTATGTTAAATAGGAGTGGTGACAGTGGTCATCCTTCTCTGGTTCCTGTTCTTAGGGGATGTCTTTCAGTTTTTCACAATTGAGGATGATATTAACTGTGGGTTTCTCATATATGGTCATTATTATGTTGAGATACTTTCCTTCTATACCCATTTTATTCAGTTTTTATCATAAATGGATGCGGTATCTTGTCAAATGCTTTCTCTGCATCTATTGAGATGATCATGTGATTTTTATTCTTCATTTTATTAATGTGGTGTATTACGTTGATTGATTTGCGAATGTTAAACCATCCCTGCATCCCTGGAATAAATCCCACTTGATCATGGTGTATAATCTTTTTAACATATTGTTGTATGCGATTTGCTAGTATTTTGTTGAGGATTTTTGCATCGATGTTCATCAGTGATATTGGACTGTAATTTTCTTTTTTTGTGTTGTCCTTGTCTGGTTTTGGTATCAGGGTAATGTCAGCTTCGTAGAATGAGTTAGGGAGCTTCCCCCCACCTCAATTTTTTGAAAGAGTTTTAGAACGGTAAGTATTAAGTCTTCTTTCAATGTTTGGTAGAATTCCCCAGGGAAGCCGTCTGGTCTTGGACTTTTATTTTTGGGGAGGTTTTTGATTACTGTTTCGATCTCCTTACTTGTGATAGGTCCATTCAAATTCTCTACTTCTTCTTCATCCAGTTTTGGAAGGTTGTATGATTCTAAGAATTTATCCATTTCTTCCAGATTGTCGAATTTGTTGACATATAGCTTTTCATAGTATTTTCTTATAATCTTTTGTATTTCCGAGGTGTCTGTTGTAACCTCTCCTCTTTCATTTCTGATTTTACTTATTTGTGCCTTCTCTCTTTTTTTCTTGGTGAGTCTAGCTAAAGATTTGTCAATTTTGTTGATCTTTTCAAAGAACCAGCTCTTGGTTTTATTAATTTTTTCTATTGTTTTTTTGGTCTCTATTTCATTTATTTCTGCTCTGATTTTTATTATTTCCCTTCTTCTACTGATTTTGGGCTTGGATTGTTCTTCTTTTTCCATTTCCTTTAGGTGCATTGTTAGATTGTTTATATGAGATTTTTCTTGTTTGTTGAGATAGGCCTGTATCGCTATAAACTTCCCACTTAGAACCGCTTTTGCTGTATCCCATAAATTTTGGCATGTCGTATTTTCATTTTAATTTGTCTCCAGGTATTTTTTGATTTCTTCTTTGATTTCCTCGTTAACCCAGTCGTTGTTCAGTAGCATTTTGTTTAATCTCCATGTATTAGTGGCTTTTCTGATTTTCTTCCTATAGTTGATTTCTAGTTTCATACCGTTGTGGTCAGAAAAGATGCTTGGTATTATTTCAATCTTCTTAAATTTATGGAGACTTGTTTTGTGGCCTAATATGTGATCAATCCTGGAGAATGTTCCATGTGCATTTGAAAAGAACGTGTATTCTTTGGTTTTTGGATGGAATGCTCTGTATATATCTACTAGGTCCATCTGTTCTAGTGTGTCGTTTAAGGCCAATGTTTCCTTATTGATCTTCTGTTTGGATGATCTATCCGTTGGTGTAAGTGGAGTGTTAAAGTCCCCTACTATTATTATGTTACTGTCTACTTCTGTTTTTATGTCTGTTAATAATTGCTTTATATATTTAGGTGCACCTACATTGGGTGCATAGATATGTGCAAGTGTTATATCCTCTTGTTGGATTGTTTCCTTGATCATTATGTAATTCCCTTCTTTGTCTTTTTTTACAGTTTTTGTTTTAAAGTCTATTTTGTCTGATATGAGTACTGCTACCCCAGCTTTCTTTTCATTGCCATTTGCGTGGAGTATCTTTTTCCATCCCTTCACTTTCAGTTTGTGAGTGTCTTAGGTCTGAAGTGTGTCTCTTGTATGCAGCATATATATGGGTCTTGTTTTTTTATCCAATCAGCCGCCCTATGCCTTTTAATTGGAGCATTTAGTCCAGTGACGTTTAAAGTAGCTATTGATAAGCATGTACTTACTGCCATTTTTTACCTTTATTTCTCAGTGTTTCAGTAGTCCTTCTCTGTTCCTTTCTTCTTCTATACAGAATTGATGGTCTCTTTAGTTTGACCTCTGTCTGAAATCTCTAGTCTTTAACTTCCCTCCTCCCTCCTTTTATGTTTTTGATATCATATCTAACCTCTTTTTCTGAATTTGTATCCATTACCCTCTTATGATGGAAACAAATAATTTTTTCCTATTTGTTTTCTTCTCTTTTGCCCTTAAATCAGTTCCTTTAACATCTCTTGTAGCACTGGTTTCTTGGTGACAAACTCCTTTAATTTTTGCTTATCTGGGAAAATTTTGATCTCTCCTTCCATTTTGAATGATAACCTTGCTGGGCAGAGTACTCTTGGCTGTAAGTTTTTTCCTTTTAGCACTTTAAATATGTCATGCCATTCTCTTCTAGCCTGTAAGGTTTCTGCTGAGAATTCAGTTGATAGCCTTATGGGGTTTCCTTTGTATGTAACTTGACATTCTCTTGCGGCTTTTAGGATTCTCTCTTTATCTTTAATTCTGGACATTTTGATTATGATGTGTCTTGGTGTGGGCCTCTTTGGGTTTATTTTGTTTGGGGCTCTCTGTGCTTCCTGTACCTGGATATCTGTTTCCTTCCTTAGGTTAGGGAAGTTTTCATCTATTATTTCTTGAAATAGATTCTCTGCCCCCTTGTCTCCCTCTTCTCCTTCCGTGACACCTATAACACGGATGTTAGTGCGCTTGATGTTGTCCCAGAGGTCCCTTAGACTGTCCTCACTCTTTTTAATTCTTTTCTCTTTTACCTGTTCAGCTTGGGTAATTTCTTCTAATCTTTCGTCCAGCTCACAGATCCGTTCTTCTGTATCCTCTACTCTGCTTTTGAGTCCCTCTAATGAATTTTTCATTTCCAGTATTGTATTCTTCATTTCTGATTGGTTCTTTTTTATATGTTCCCTTTCTTTGTTGATATTCTCACTGAGTTCATCTATTCTTCTCCCCACATCAGTGAGCATCATTAACACTCTTAGTTTGAACTCTCTGTCGGGTAGGTTGCTCATTTCTGTTTCACTTATTTCCTTTTCTGGGGTTTTGTCCTGTTCCCTTACTTGGAATGTTTTCTTTTGCCTCCTCATTTTGCCTCTTTCCCTGTGCTTGTGTCTACATATTAGGTAGGTCAGCTACGTCTCCTGCTCTTGGATAGGTGACCTTATGTAAGTGATGCCTTAGAAGTCTTCCAGTGTGCTTCCCTCAGTTCTCTATGTTCCAGGGGTGACCCCTCTGTGGGCTACGTATGTCCTTCTGTTGTGGCCTGTTTGCTCTCCATGTAGGCGCCCAGGGCGGCCGAGTTATGCTCCTGGCCAGCTGTTGTAGTGCCCAGCTGCTTGTAGTTGTTGTGGGCCCTTCAGTTTCCTTATCAGGTGTGGGGAGCCCCAGCACAGTTGGCTGCAAGTTCTAATACCACATTTGTGTTGCAGTATTTCTTTTAAGTGAGTAGGCCCCCAGCATGGGAGGTTGTTAGGCTCAGGGCCTTACAATTGTTGTAAGCCTCTAGACTATTAGGTCTCTTGTCAGCTCTCTGAGGTTGCAGCTGGGTGGGGCTGACCTCAGGCACAGGAGCACCCAATCATTTCAGGCTTTGAAAGGTGGGGCAAACCTCCTATGTGGGTCTTTGAGAAGCACAAGTCTTCTGCAGCTGATAAGCCCTGCCGACCACAGGTCCACACACACAGTCAACACAGTGCTGCCCCGTGTGAGTGCCTCGACCTCCCCAACAGACCCAGTCTCTCCACCGCGGGAGCCCCTCACACTCTGTCACCGCCCCACACTCTCCACCCGCTCCTTATGCACACCCTGCCCCGCTCAAGTCAGCTCAGTTGCCAGGCTGCAGAGAATCCAATCACCAATCTATGCAGGACCACAAGTTGTCTGAGGGCTTGTTGGTGGGTGGGGCTAGTCTCTAGGGTGTGCTGCCTGCCCTGGCTGAGCTGGATTAAATCGGTGCTCTAGCGGGTGGGGCAGACCTGGGCTAGCAGGCCTCAGGGAGAACTCCAATGGCATGTGTGTCAGCACAGCTACACCAGGCCACAATAATGGCCGCTGCCAATGTCCCAGTCCCTGGAGAGTTCTCACCCCTCACCGAGATGTACTCAGGGCCTATTAGCTGAGTCTCTTTTCACCACAGCACTGTGCACCTTTCTTTCTGGTGATTTTAGGATGTTTTCTGAAACGGGTGAGTTTGCGTGTGGGCCCTTTAAGAGCCAGTTTTAGTTTCTTTGTGAACCGGGGTTTCTGTGGGTACTCCCCAGTGTTTTAGTAGCAGGCAAAGTCAGATATTATGCCACTCATCTCGATTGTGCTGGGTCCACAAAATGCCCACAGTGGGGGCACTCCCTGGCTCAGGGCCCCGCGTCTCCAGGGAGGCTGTGTACCTGTGAGCTGCTACCGGCAGCCATGAAGCTAGCGGCTTGTGAAGGCAGCGTTTTTCCTCTCCAGAAGGGAGTCTCTGCCTCTTCTACCTCAGTTAGGATAGTCCGTTGTTGCAGGAGTTCCTCTTATGCAGTTTTCAGTTCTGTCTCAGGGGTAATTTTTCCACGAGTAGTTGTAAATTGGCTGTGTCCTCGGGAGGAGGTGAGTTCCGAGTCTGCTTATGCCGCCATCTTGACTCCGCCTCTCCTTAATATATATTCTTAACGATGTGTTGTTGTCATTTACTAGTGTCCAATTGACCAAAGCCAGTTAAAAGGCCAAGTCCACACAGAGTCAAAGTGGGAGGTTTCTACCAAAACACACAGATGAAGGGAGAGAACTGATGTGTGAGCATTTATGCAACCTACCACAGATAATTTTAGAGCAAAATTAATCTGAGGTAATATTCATATTTGTGTATTTGTGCATTTGAATGCCAAGGATCATTGTACAAAGCCAAAAGAAAGTAAAGCAATAAATTAATTGGAGATGTAAGGTAAATTTACTTTGTACTATTTTTGTGTGTGTGTGTGTGTGTGAGGAAGATCAACCCTGATCTAACATCCATGCTAATCCTCCTCTGTTTGCTGAGGAAGACTGGCTCGGAGCTAGCATCTATTGCCAATCCTCCTCCTTTTTTTTTTTTGCCAAAGTCCCAGTAGATAGCTGTATGTCATAGTTGCACATGCTTCTGGTTTCTGTATGTGGGACGTGACCTCAGCATGGCCTGAAAAGTGGTGCGTCGGTGCACGCCTGGGATTCGAACCCGGGCCGCCAGTAGCGGAGCGCACACACTTAAGCGCTAAGCCACGGGGCCGGCCCTTTACTTGGTACTTAAAGTCTGCTTGCAAAAATTTGGTAGTTTATTTTTCAGGTGTATGAAAATTCTAGTGAAAAAATATATATATTGATTATTTTCACCTGAACCAGTTGTATTCCTTAACCCTATTGATGGGTTTCTCTCTGGTGTTAGGAAGTTAATGAGGCACTTGGGGGCAAGGATGCAGCCTAATAGCCCCACAATTGAGGCCAAGATGGAGATGCTCTCCACGGCCACCATGACCTTGCCCTTGGTGCAGTGGCAGGCAGGGAGGAAAGTGTCCCAGACACTGCAGAACATCAGCATGTTGAACGTCAGGAACTTGGCTTCATTAAAGTTGTCAGCCAGGTTCCAGGCCAGGAAAGCCATAGTGAAGCTGCCCAGGGCCAATGATCACAGATATTCCAGGACACAGTACAAGGCAGTGACTGAGCCCTTGTTGCACACGATGAGGATGTGGCCGTGTTCAGAGTGTGCATCTGTGTCAATGAAGAAGGAGAGGTTCCAGCCAGATCGCAAGGAGACTCAGCTGGATAAAGGAGCAGATGGGAATGATGAAGTTAGGTGCCCCCGACACCAACTACTGCCACATCCTTCTCCCTGGTGCAGTGACCTTGAAGGCCACCACAACAGAAATAGTTGTGGCCAAGACAGTGGAAACAGCCACAGTAAAAACAACTTTAAATGTGATTTGTTGAATAATGTAGGTGGTTGTGTTGGGTCAGCCGATGAATAGTAAGGAACAGAGAAAGCAGAGAGTGAGGGAGATGAGCAGGATGTAGCTGAGAGTCCAACTCTTGGCCTTGATTACAGGAGTGTCTTGGTGCTTCAAAAAGTCCCCAAGGACCACTGCTGTGACAACAGAGAAACAAGGAGCTGTGCAAACCAGAGTCTTCCCTAAACAATCTTCAAATGCCAGAAATGTCACAACTTTCAGCAGGCTGCAATTTCTCTCATTGTTTGCATACTGGCTTCCTGGACGCCCTATACATTGATCTCTATTTGAAAAGGAAAGGAAAGTCTTGGTGTTTCAGTCAGCCACTCATCCACGTTCTCAAGACAAAAAACAAAAGTCTCATTGGCATTATAGGGCCCATTGCCCACACCTTATTTGGTTGTGAGACACAAAGTTGCAGAGACTTACATTAAAAATATTCACATTAAACAGTTCCGTTCTATGCCAGAATGCTTTTAGGTTCAAGTAGGTGATAATCCACCTCCAGAAGTTCCAAATTTGGTTCTTGTGTTAGTTGGATGTTTCCATAAACTTAAGGATTTAAGGGCAAATATTTTAGGTGGTGGGGATTTTGCAACACACCAGTGAGGTACTGGGAAAGTGAGGCAGGGAAAGGAAGACAGGGCATCAGGGATATCAAGTGCTTTACCACTGTGCTCACTTAGAGCTCAATCTCTCTGGGGAGCACTGTGAGGCAAGAAGAACACATGGGAACAAGTCATCTCAGCTGAGGATGAGGCAGCTGCAACACATACGCAGGCATGCCCATCAGCCATCATTCAAGGGCTACGCCCTGGCCTATGAATTTGTATTTGGCAAACTTTTCCTGTAAAGTGACAGAGAACAAATATTTTAGGCTTTGTGGGCCATAGGGTCTCTGCCACAACTACTCATCTCTGACCTCAGGGCATGAAGCAGCGATTCTTATTGTTGAAAGTGGGCATTCTTTTCTCGTCTTTATTTCTACAAATAATATTAGAACAATGCAATTACCGTAATTGCACCTTTTCTTTTTGAATCACTTTTCTATGTAAATCTTGTTTCTCCACTTTTCTAACTCGATTTTTGTTTGATAAAAAACCTAGTAAAATTCTTAACTTTCAAAGTAAATTCCTTTGATAAAGTGGTTTGAATTGTGGTAAAGCTAAAAATTATTTAGAAAAGGATACAGACTTTTGTAATATTCAGACATTCCATTTGGGAAATTTAATGGCGCTAAATGTATTCATTTTCTTTTGCATTTCCCAAACACATTTTTAGCAAAAATTAAAACTATGCTTCTCATAACATACAGGAACTACCTACAACTACACTTCCTCCATTATACCTAGCTATTAGAACCCCAATTTTGAGTGACCTAAGCCAATTGTGGCAGATCTAAGCTAATTTTTGCCAGAGTGTGCTCCACCTCACTTGTCAGCTATGCGCCATGGGCCTAAATCAATGACAATCTGATTGTATGGTCTCTTTCTTGTACTAAATAAATCCTGCATCTAATAGGATGCTATAGCTCACTCCTCCTCTTTCTTTCCCCTGTGGATGATGAGCAGTGGCAGACACGTGTAAAAATAAAATCCAACACACTAAGCATATTGAAGCAAAAGTTATATGGAGCCTGAGTCTTTGTTATCAAAAGGTTGATAGAAAAAAAAAAAACCTTTGCGTCTGTCTATTTCTGAAATTCTTGTAACATAAATAACAAATGTCATGATTTAAGGCCACTATGAGGTTCTCTATCACTTTGAGCTGAACACATTCTAACTAATGTATTTTGTGCATTACGTTTTTGTGTTTTTGAGAGAGAGAAATGAGAATTTAATACTGCATTATCAAACACTTTACTATTGATATGTGGGAAAATCATTATTATTGATACATTAAATTCATCTTTTATTTATTTAGTTAATTATTTATTCACTTATTTATTTATCTTTTGATTGAGGAAGATTAGCCTTGAGCTAACATCTGTGCCAGTCTTCCTCTATTTTGTATGTGAGTGGCCACCACAGCATGTTTGATATGCGGTGTAGGTCTATGCCTGTCATTTGAACCCATGAACCCGGGCCACCAAAGTGGTGCATGCTGAATTTTAACCACTACACCACAGGGCCGGCCTGATACATTATTTTGGATCCCACTAATTGATTAGATATTTTTGCATTCTAATTTAAAATATTTTTTGCATTATGTAAGTAAATGTTGAAGCAGATTCCATTGGTTGCGTATTCATGACCCATCTATCCCCTTTCTACAAGCAGCTCAGTTGTGCTTTGACATTCAACTTCTTCCATGAGGCCGTGTGATTGAGGGGAGGCTGACAGCTCTAAATCAATTACAATTGGCCCCACTTGGAGGATGTGTTTTTGAGTTACTCTTACAAAGTCAGAGGGAGTAGATACCCACTCTTTTTCATCTTTCTGTTCGCTTACTATGGTATAATACTTTAAACAGCTCAGCCTTTGAGACCACAAGGAGCCCAGCCTGAAGAGAAAGCTGGGAACCCAAGATGATAGAACAAAATATGAGAATATCATCTGTGCTGGATTATAATTTTGAGCTGCTGAATTCTCTAATCCTGGAGTCTTTCTATCTCTGGCCATATTTTTTAATTATTTCACTTTTTTTTATTTTTGAAAAGTGATATTTATGACAATATTCATTAAGTAAATAACAAATGGAATGAAACATATTTCCCTTTCCATCTTTATAATGCAACACTGTGCTTTTATTTTTTCTGGCACAAAGAATCATCCTAGTAAATTACTCTGATCTTTTTTATGGGCTATAATAAATATTTTTTAAAACACAAATTTAGTTTGTTTTCTTTTTAATTTATAGCTAGATGCATTCTAACAACAAACATAATTTGTAAACATGCTCTCTCCTCCAGCCCTTATTTATTTCTGTAATATGTTATTTCATGCATTATTTTACTGGACTGAACATTTAGCAATGTCAAGAGATAACTTTGGTAATTAGTACGTATGAATTCCTTGCCGTTTTGTTTGTTAAGACTGGAATATTATACTTTAAATATGATGGGTTTTTGTTTTCATTATTTACCTATTCCATCATCATCCACGATCAGTCTTTTATCATCTCATTCCAGCCATAGTAGTTTTATTCCATATGTCTGAATATACCACATGAAAACATTTAAAAACACTTTATTGATGTATGGCTGACATACAAAAAGCTGTACATACTTAATGTGTACAACTTAATGTGTTTGGAGATAATATACACCCGTGAATCCATCATTACAATCAAGTCCTTAAACCTATTCATCACCTCCAAATGTTTCCTCTTGTCCTCTTTATTTTTTTATTTTAACTTCCTTTTTGAAAATACTTTTTTTCTTTTGAGGTAGGAACACTTAACATAAATCTACCCTCCTAATAAATTTTTAAGTCTACAATACAATATTGTTAACTATAGGCCCATGTTGGACCGTAGGTTGCCAAAACTTATTCATCCTGCATAACTTTTGTTGTCCAAACTTCTATTGCCAAGAATCCCTCTTCATCTTGAACTGACAAATCCCCACATGTTTTTAAAAACTCAACTCAAACATCAGCTTTCCATGAAGAATTATCTGATTCATCCAAGTAAGACTATCTACTCTTGTTGACTCTGGTAACTTCTAACTACCTTTATTATGGCACTTTTCAAATTGCCCTGCTATTCTTTTTTCACATGTACCTCACTATGATTTCTTGGAAAGCAGGGCCTTTATCTTATCAAGTTTGCATGCTCGGTTCATAGTTTATATCTTCTACCAGAGCAATAATAATATAATGTATCCATACATTTATTGAATCTTTAGTTCCGGTTTTTGCACACCTACTATTTGTAAGACACAGTGCTCGTCACCTTGGGTGTAAAGATATGAATAGGAAGAATGTCCTAAAGACACCCACACTTACTTCCATCTTAATACCATGTGTGTTATTCTGTGATCAAGATTAGTATATGGTGCTACGGAATCTCTAAGTATTTGCCTAACACAACATGTAGTTTAAGAGCTGTATTCCCTTGAGAAGAGCTGCTTCAGCAGAACCTAACAATGTGAGTATCAAGAAGCCAGATCAAGGTAACTCCCAACATGAAAATGATGTATTGATTACCTAAATGAATGTATTGAATGAGTGAATGAAATAATAGAAAATAAAGAAGAAATGAGATGCTATTGGTTAATCCCAGACCCTTTACATTTTATTTGGAGACAAAGAAGACCTGAGAGAAAGTGATTGTGTAATTTTGCCAGTTCATACCTGTCTGATTACATTTTTCTCTCTCTCGGCACAATACACAGTCAAAGCAGCAGGTAGCTCTCTTCCTGAGGAATTTTCCTGAATCCTGGCTGACAGAACATCCTACACCCATAGGGGGGAGTTTGAAAGAAGAGAATTATTGATCATAATGAACAATACTATATAATTGGATAATATTTTATTATTTTATAATATTGAATAATTGATAATATTATTTAAATTATCTCCAAAACTCTATTAAATATCACCTCTAAGATATGACATGATTGATGCACCCAGGGAAAGCAAAATAAAATCAAGGTCAATCTGCAGAAAACAATTCCCAACATGAAGATACATAATGATTTAAAACATTTTCCATCACAATGACTAGGACGCTTGTTTGTTTTAAGCAAATGGGGCACCTGATCATGAATCATATTTGTTATTGCCAAATGTGATTCTGAATATGGTATTTCTGGATAACTTTTTTGAACTATAAGCAGATTTTAACTTAATAATAAATAATATTTAAATTCATACAATACATTAACATGATAATTGTTTGATTAGTACAAATTGCAATTACTGAATTTATTTAGTAATATATTTAATGTCAGGTAGATTATACAACAAAGACACAGGGACGGGATTGAATGATACAATATGGCATCTTGAGGGATGACTTACAGGACTGAGTTATAAAGGGAAATCTGATGAAGAGGAAGAATGTAGTTCCTGGAAGAGCAAAAGGAATCTTTTTTTCTGATGGTGAATTTTTCTACAAGAATGTATAAATGTGGGATGAAAAAGTGGAAATATAAGGAATATTAATAAAATATTTAAATATTAAAAAAACCTCAATGTCAATTCTTTTGATTCTAGTTAAAGAGAATAAAATCTGTTTTCTGGAAGAAAACCAAATGGCCAAAGACAATTTGAATTTTATCTACAAGTCATCAAAAGTCTAGATCGTCAGCATCTGTTACGTCCTCAAGGCACAACGCATGGACAGCAATGAATTTGCAAGCAATGAGATTGACACTTTTTCAGCTTAAATGGGAATTTAAATCATCAATTTTTTATCAGCTCCTCCTACTAAATTGGTAACCTCACTGTCCTGCTGTAGCATAGAAAGCATTTCAAAATTTGGAAATTTTTCCTTAATTAAATGTGTACTTTCAATATCTCTTGGACAGTAAGAAAAATTATATCAATTAATTGGAATTTTGTTATGAGTTAAATAATTTCACCATTATTTTCATATACGGTCTCTATCTTGTGATGTAGATGAAGAATTAATCCAAGATTGTGTTTTCTGCAACCTTTTTGAATCCAACGGCCCAGTCTATCAGCTCCTCATGTATGATGAAATCTTGACCACGTGGATCCTGGGGAACAAACTCCCTTACTTTCACCTGAAGTCCAAGACCTTTAGGAAAATGACATAGTTCAGAATTTCATGCTATGACAGAGTTTCTTTTCTCATCCAGTGTCACTTGAGCTCCAGTGCTGTTTTTAAATTGGGTGTTTTTTAGGAATGGGTGGAGCTGAAATGGGGACATAGTTGTGAAATGAAATGAGCATGGAAAGTGAGGACAGAAAACTCAGATGCGAACTGATGGGGATACTCAGTTGCCCAGCAATTATATTTATTCCCCTCTATATTAGTCATCTTCTGAATAAGTTCAATTTGGGGAGTGTTTACTATTCTGCATGCTTAAGGAAGAAGGCATTCTTGTCTGCCCTCAGAGAGCACATGGTGATTTGTTTAAACCATTCCTGAAGATTCCATGTCCAGGGAGTGCTGTAGAGCTAAACCTGAGCACCTGGAGCAATGAGGTTTGCTTTAGGGGTGCTAGGGAGTTTCCTTGAACTCAAGAAGAGACAAAGAAAGAAAGCTTGCTCCTTATTAACGTTGAACAAAATAATTTATTAAATGAGAGAGAAGATATAAAAGCTACTGGTAAAGACTATTCATACATTAATTTATATAATTTATATATAAATGTATAACTAATATTTATATACTACATATATATATAAAGTTTTATATTTATAAATAAATGTATATTCACAATAAAATGTGTGTATTTAGATCTGATATCCCATTCACTTCCATGTACGTAAGAGCAAGTATTTCAAGACACATTATGCATAGGTTTTGGATTTATAAAAGTCTAGGTTCATCTAAGTTGAATTGAAAAGGTCTTGTGGAAATTAAAATATATTTCAACGTATTGGGGTTCTCATCTGTAAAAAGGGGATCAATCTCCTTGCTTCCAAAAGTCATTTTAAATTTCAATGAGGAAATACTCATTTAGCTATCAGTAGCCTTTCTAGAAAAATGCAGGAAGTTCAAATAAATTGTCCTATCCCCAGTGGCATTTAAGATATCATGGGATAGGGCCAGAAGTAGATTTTGCAAATCCCTGAATTTTTAAATTCCCTGGGATGAATTGTCATCAAGTTTTATCTTACAAACTTACCTCTCACAGAGAAAGTTTTTAATTGATTATTTCTAGTTAAAAGAGTTGACACTGTTGCTAATTAGCCCCTACAATTATTAGAGATTTACTTGCAACCTGTAAAGAAAGAACAGAAATTCATTATGCTCAAGTCACTGCTGATCTGTCACAATGTCACAATCACAATTCTATATCCAAATAAAATAACTCTCGGCTCATAAAAAAACAATAATGGGATCACATTTAAGGGAGAAATTTTACCTGCTAAGGGAGAAACATGAGCTGGCCTGCATCCATTATGGACACCACTTCTGCTTTTATCAAAAACATTTCATGGAGGGCTCAGGCCGCCACATCCACAGCATGATAGGTGTAGTAGTTGGATCCAGACATGGTCGTGTCTATTTTGTCCTTTGGCAGAGAATCCAGGGAGACATTGGGTGGACACTCCAAAATTTTCCACATTCAGGTTCTGCAAATGAGGAGTTAAAAATTTCAAGCCATAATTTGGTAAAGAAAAAGTCTTCTTGGTATTTAGAGAGGCTAACTGTCCATAGAAAGTGTTTAAATCCAGATATCTCAAAGTTCTGGTGTGCAAAGGAAAGACTCCCATGGTAAGTATCTAAAAAGTGGTGAAGTGGAATAAAAGTAGAATCCCATTGTGCATGTAGTGATCCACACCTTCTGAGTGGTTAAATAATAGTTTCCTGCAATGCTCACACTTATTAATATACTTGTGTCAGCATACATGGTAAACGTATTGGCTGATGAACCTATGATTCTGGCAATGAAGGTCCAATCTTTTGAAGTGTACGTCCTCTTGGTCACAGGTATCTTAGTAACAGGCAGGCATCGTTCATAGTCACCTCTCTTCTAAGTACGCAGAGGAACTGCTCACTTTTTATATCAACTGACACTAAATTTCCCACCCAGGTCCAGCCAAAATGTATCAACAGCGAGACCCTTCTGAAGACTAAATATATGTCCTTGGAAGCCATCTGATAGAGAGGAAATCTAGTCCTTACCTTTCAGTACAGGATCAATATCTCCATAGGTTATCTGAATCAAAAGAGTAAAAAGGTTCTGTATTGAGTTCTCTGGAAACAACATAAGCAGAATTTCAGAAAATTCATATGATCAAGTAGCTAAACTTATATTCTTGGCCATAACACTGTGAATGTGAAGCAATATTATCTGATGGTAGAAGTGATTGAGTGTAAGCTTGGCTTTGAAGCCAGACTGCTTGGATTCAAATCCTGACTCTAATATGACTAGCTTCACGATCTTGAGAAGGTTACATAACCTCTACCCATCTTAGTTTATATATCTCTAAAAATTCCCATAATAATGGTACCTTTTCATTGCCTTTTATTAGGATTAAATTTGTGACTATTCGTAAAGCATTTGAAGAGTGTAAACTTTTTTTATTTATTTTTTCATTTTTACAAAAAAATTTGTTTATTGCAGTAACATTGGTTTATAACATGGTGTAAATTTCAGGTGTACATCATTATATTTCTATTTCTGCATAGATTACATCATGTTCACCACCCAAATACTAATTACAACCCATCATCACACACTTGTGCCGAATTATCCCTTTTGCCTGCCTCCCTTCCACCTTCCCCTCTGGTAACCACCAATCCAATCTCTGTCTCTATGTGTTTTTTTGGTGTTGTTATTATCTACTACTTAATGAGTGAGATCATACCATGTTTGACCTTCTCCTTCTGACTTATTTCATTTTGCATAATACCCTCAATGTCCATCCATGTTGTCACAAATGACTGGATTTCATCATTTCTTATGGCTGAGTGGTATTCCATTGTGTATATATACCACATCTTCTTTATCCATTCATCCCTTGATGGGCACTTAGGTTACTTCCAAGTCTTGGCTATTGTGAATAAAGCTGCAATGAACACAGGGGTGCATGTATCTTTACGCATTTGCATTTTCAAGTTCTTTGGATAAATACCCAGCAGTGGAATAGCTGGATCATGTTGTAGTTCTGTCCTTAATTTTTTGAGGAATCTCCATACTGTTTTCCATAGTGGCTGCACCAGTTTGCACTCCCACCAGCAGTGTATGACTGTTCCCTTCTCTCCACATCTTCTCCAACACTTGTTGTTTCCTGTCTTGTTAATTATAGCCATTCTGACAGGCATGAGGTGATATCTCATTGTAGTTTTGATTTGCACATCCCTGGTAGTTAATGATTTTGAACAGCTTTTCATGTGTCTGTTGGCCATCTGTATATCTTCTTTGGATAAATGTTTGTTCAGGACTTTTGCCCAACTAAAATGATTTTAAGTACATGTTTACATATAAAATTTTACTAATGAGAAGATAAATAACTAAGGTGTGGTTATTTCAGAATATTCAGCTTCCACTCCTTTGAGGGAATTTGGGCAACTACATTTCCAGAAGCTACTGTGGTCTGCTTTAGCCAATGATGCTAGCCTCAGGCTACTTCATCCCTTCTCAGCTTCACACACCAAAATAATGAATCCACCATATCAAGAACAATCTGTGGTAGGTATTTTCCTATTAGGGAGATATGCAAACGCACTTTCTTCTTTTCCACTTGAGTGGCCACAAAATTTCACCAAGGAGGAAAACTTCAGTCCCTCCAGATCCATCCCCCCAACATGCTCATACCTGTGGTATTTGTAGAGCTCCAGCAGTGTCCCAATCTGGGCAGAGAATGCTGGTGTGGTTCCTGCAGTGACAGCCACATCCTTGTTCTGTGCCTGGCAAGTGTAACTAGGGATCTTCTGGCCCCAACCCAATGATTACCTCATGGTGCTTTCCAAGGTGCTGACATCACTGTGAAAGGAATTGTAGACATGGAAACCCAGAGACAGGTTGGAGAGCAGCTGGGGGCTCCTGTTGATCTCCTTGAAGGCAAAAGCAAAGACCAAGACATAACGATAATTTTTGTAGTTCCACCTGTACCAAAACCATAGTATTAGAAATAATGATCAAGTCATGCAATTTAGGAGTAACTCCTGTGGGAAAAAAAGGAGGTAAAGCATGGCATTTTGACTCAAGCAACTTGTTCATTCCAGAGCAATTACTGTCTCTTCATGACTTTGGAATCCAAAGCACACGCACATAGTGTTCCCAAAACCTTGGAAGATCCAGCACTACCACTCTGCACTCAAAAGACATAGACCAATGTCCTAAAATGAGTTAGTTGGAAGGGTGCTTAAGGGGAATGGACCAATTTACATATTTGTTTACAAGTCAAGCACTACTTCATGCAGGCCAGCATCATGAGGTTGGTCATGGCCAAGTGCCGGTATAATGATATGAAGCAAAAGTTCATGATCCATACAAAGAAACTAGCTAGGTCAGGGAAGTGCATAAGAAAAGCTTGGAGGAAGGGCAAGTCAAATATAGAATGGTGTCATCAAAACTCTTGCAATATATCTTTCTAAAACTGCCTGCCTCACAGACTTAGGAAATACATACTAGCAGAAGCAGGAAAATGCACCATCATAAATAAGGAGATAGTCTTAGGGAGAAAATAAAGAGGAAGAAGCAATTTATGACTCTATTTTTTTCTAAAAGAATAAAAACAATTCAGAGTCCAAGGAGCAAGCAAACTTGCAGCTTTTCATCTATTTCTTTACAGATTAGAAAACCATCATAGGCAGTGAGCTTTAGAGCTTATCTTTGGGTTGATTCCTCTCTTCAACGTCTAAGTTCAGTCCAACTTTAATTTTCAAACAATTTAATTGACAAGGTACAGCATGCAATTCCAGAAGATTGCAGAGTAGAACATAGGCTTTTGTCGCTCTAATATTAAAATATTATTTTCATTGGTGAATACAGCTTTAAAAACCAAAATGTTGGCATGCTGTAATTCTGAGTCGCACAGAAACACCCAGATTGGATTACAAATAGGACTTTTATTAATTTCCTATTGCTACTCTGAGAAACTACCACCCATTTAGAGGCCTAAAACAAGACAAATTTATTATCTTATACTTTGGGAGGTCAGAAATCTAAAATGAGTCTCACTGGTGAAAATCAAGGTGTCAGCAGGACTGCATTCCTTCTGGAGGCTCTAAACAAGAGTCCATTTGTTTGCATTTTCTAGCTTCTAGAGGCTGCTCCCATGCCTAGGTAACAGCCTCATATCACTTCAATCTCTGTTTCCGTTGTCATAACTCCTTCTCTGACTCTGACTATCTTGACTTATTCTTTCACTTGTAAAGACCCTTGTGATTATATTGGACCCATCCAGATAATTCAGGATTATCTCCTCATCTGAAGATCCTTGACTTCATCACACTTGCAAAGTCTCCTTTGTATGTGAGGTAACATATTCACAGATTTGAAGGATTAGGACTTGGTCACCTTTGGGGGCACATTCCACCTACCACAGGATCCAACTGCATACTTTCCAATACTTGAAGCAAAACACAGAAGTGATTAAAGTAGATAGAAATGATATCTCATTTAAATATGAACAAAAAGAAAGCATGGGTATCCTCGTTAATATCTGATAAAATCCGAGTTCATAGCAAAAAGCATGTGAAATATCAAAGGTGGTGACCATATGTCATATGTGACATATGTGGTGACCATATGTGGTGAAACGAAGAGAAGATCGAGTGCTAAAAGTCAATATACATACCCCCAAAGTGAAAAAGAGCTATTATTTATAGATCAATGTGCATAAGTACATATGTGAACAACAAGATTTGGAGATTTAACACAACCTCTGGTCAAATTAAAGAAGAAGAAGATATGCAAAGTTATGGAAGACTTAAGCTTAACAGATATTTACATAAAAATGTCAATAACGGTGGTATTCTATGAACACCAAAGAATATACATACATTTAACCATGCACTGGGCCATCAAGCAAGCCTTTGAACATTGAAATTTTACACTGTGCATTCTCTGACCACAGTATCATTAGCCTAGCAATTAATAAAAAGACATCTAGAAAATTTCATCATATATATATGTTAAACACTTGATCTTTGATAAGTACTAGGGAAATAATGTAAACCATGACTATAGTTAACACTGCTGTATAGTACAAATAAAGTTGTTAAGAGATAAAACCTGAGTTCTCATCACAAGGAAAAAAATATCTTTTCTTTTTTTTGCTTTTTCTTTTTATTATATTTATATGAGATGATAGATGCTAGCTAAACTTATTGTGGTCATGATTTTACGAAATATCTAAGTCAAACCATTATGCTGTACACCTTAAATTTATACAGTGATGAACTTCAATTATGTCTCATTAAACTAGAAAACAACACATCTTTTTCAGGGAATACTCCAAGTTATTTTAGACCATAAAGGATACTCAGTAAATTCATTTTGAAGAAAAATGAATATCATCTCAATAAAAAGTTCCTTTTTGAATAATCTATATACATTGATGAGACTTGCTCTTAGCACTAACTTCTAGCCAAGATATGGTGTGTGCAAGGATTCTCTCCCCTCCCACTTCGTGGGTCAGGAGCAGGATGGCATGAGGATCACCGCAGTGGGATCTTGGTTTTTTGTGCCTGCAACTTGCATCCTTTAGGCTTTCAGAAAATAATCACTAATGGAGATTATTCCAAGGCAGGAGAAAATAAAAGATGCTTATTTCTGTCTTCTGTTTAGAAGGAAAATATTCCAGAAGGGAAAAAAAAAGGAAGCCACAAATAATTATTAAAGGAAAAAAAGGAGCTGATGATTCACAGTTTATGGGAGATTCTCAACACAGCTTTTATATTCAACTTTCATAACTGTCAGAGGGATTCACACACACACATGAACTTACAGGTAAAATGTGACATCTTTGCTTGGACGAATCACAAAGAAATTTCTGTTGCATTTCTGAATCCTGGGTCAATGTATAGAAGGGGGAAAACCCACTGACCACCAAGTCCCCTTTCTTGTAGACACTGGGCCTTATGTAATCAAAGCCATCAGAATAACTCATCATGCACATGGAATGTGGAAATTTCCCAAGGAGGGGCAGAAGAAGCAGAAAGAACATCTCAGCTGACTCACCAGCTTGAGGCAAGGCCTCTAGTCAGTTGTGACTGGGGGAGCAGAGCTGGAAGGAGACCTACAGTGTAGCCTTCTGCAGGGAAATTTTACTCCTGTGCAGGGTACACGTGTCTAAAAGTGCTCTGCCATTCAAGACCATGGAAAGAAGATTAGTTATTGATCAGAACTATGGCATTTTCAAAAGCGATATATACTGGCTCAGATCTTCCCTCAATGTCACTGTGGATCAGAGTTGCTTCTGGTCTCCTCTTGCTGTCACTCCCCTAGTCCAGGCCTAACTGGTCACTGCTCTCAGTAAGGAGCTCTGGGTTACTCCCTGCCCTGGGGCTCTGCTCCTGGGACCCTGTGCCCTGGTAAAGACAAAGGTGAAAAATATGTTTGGGCAACATCTTCCACTGCAGGTGCCAGAGATGTCATCAGGGCTGGGGGTCAGCAAGGCTCTGGGAAAAAGCCCATATGGAGGTTAGACTTTTTCTTTCCCAGACAAACATTCTGTTTCTTGCAATTGACTGAAAGGTGTTGCATCCAACAAAATACAGTATTACAAAGAGCTGGTATTACAAGAAGCATAAACAGCCCAGCAGGATTCCTGTGATACCCAAGGAGGAGGTCATTGACCATGCCTTGGGTAACCCTCAAGGGTACTTTACAGCCTATATCGCCAACCTCACCCTTAGGACTTTTTGACCATTATCTGAAGAACTGGTCTCATGCACAGTTCAGGGAATAGATATCCATTATCCAGTTCGTACCAGTTTGGCATGGGATAAAGTCTAAGTTCACATATATTTACACCTAACCTATTCCTTAGACCTATGTCCTGTGCCAGGACTCCAGCACTTACTTACTACATGTTCCACTGTCTTCCATTTAAAGTCTGTCTCTCCTAAACCCAAAGTCTCTCTCAACAGCTTTTTTGCCGTTTCTCTGTTAATCTTCAAGGCAAAAATTTGCAAGGGTTGTTAGTGTTCAAATAATCCGCTTCCTCAATTCTCATTCTTTTCAATTCACTTCAATCAGATTTGTCCAAGTATGTCACTCAATCTGCTCTTGTCAAGGACATCAGCAACTTCTATGAGGCCCAAATCAGTGGTCATTTTTTACTCTCATTTTACTTCACCACGCAGCATCATTTGACCCAGCTGACTGCTCTATCCTTAGGACACTACTTTCTAAGTGTTTTACTTTTTCTAAGTTCTCCATATTCTCCTACCTCGTGTATATCTCTCTCCTGATCTCCTGTACTGTAACCTCTTTGTTTTATTCACCATTAAATGCTTGATAATTGATAATAATGAGAAAACTGGCATGTCACTTGTCTGAGCTCTCTGGTTAGAAAATGGTAGAGCCCAGATTTGAGCCCAGACAGTCGATACCCTTAACCACCAGCCTATTTGTTGAGTATATTCTATATGCCAAGCACTGCTGGAGACACTGGTGTCTGCAGCAATGAATAAAACTCAACTTCTGCTATTGGAGCACTTAAGTTCTAATAGGGGAAAGACAGATTATAGAAAAATCAAGAAAATATGTTACTATAAGTGTTATGTAGAAAATGAAAGTATTTTAAGACAGTTAATAGGGATTGGGATCTTGCTATTTTACATGGAATAAGAAGGGAAAAAGTCTTAGTTAAGGGGCACTTGAACAGAGACCTTCACGAGTTGGGACAGTGAGTCATATGAATTTGTGTGGCTAAAGCAGTTTATTCATGCAAAGGTCCACAACACGGAGGCCAGTGTGACTGGAGTACATCATGGTGGGGACAGGGAAGGAGTGGTAGAAGATGATGTGGTCAGAGACTTGATGGGTCCTGATCTTGTTGGGCTTTATGGTTCACTATTAGGTCTTTTCCTTATGCTATCAATGAGTTGGCATATCAGTAGGAATCTCAGCAGGAAACAGAGGACACACTGAGACTAGGATGATTAAAGAAGAGTTTTCATACAAGGGCTTCTCGGAGTTGTAGACAGGATGTAAGAAAACCACAAAAGGTGGTTGGTACCCAGTAAGCTGGTAAGTGTAGGGCTCTATTAACACCCATGAGCCTGAAGAGGTAAGGAGAGTGAGCAATTATCCAATTCTAGAAACAAGAGAGGAGGGAATTGCATTCCAGGAGCTGAAAGGAGGTCAGAAGTAACATCCAGCCCCAGGTTCTCCTGCAAGAAATATCCAGGACCAGATGTCACTCTCTTTCATCCTTCTGATTTCATGTCTAGGCTCTCCATTGACTAAACCCAGCCAAAATCCTTAAGGCAAGAAAGCCCGCTGATGTAGTTCATCTTCACTAACCTTCCTGGGTGCATCAAGATAGAGAAGGCGGATTTACTGGGACAATGGAAGATATTCTGAACTGTGCAGCCTTTTTTTGCCTGAGAATCTACTCTTGTCAATCACCTAGGTGGAAAGTTCATAGCCCTGCCCAGGAATCCCATCAGCCACTGCACTGTCCTAGGTGCAATCCAAGCATGGATAATCCCAGGTGTAGTATAAAATAGTTGCCATTGCAGGTGTTCTTCACGTATGATGGGTTATGGGGTTCTTGGGAAGAATTTCAAACAATAATTAACCAACAGGTCCCAGTTCCCATAGGTGGATACTTCTACCAGGAAACAAAGTCAGAGTCCCATTGAAATTTACTACTGCGTATGAGACCAACAGAAGGAAAGAAGTCACTATGGCCTCTGGCACAAGTAATTCATCCAGAGGACATGGGTCTTCTGTTATAGAGTGAGGGCAAAGAAGACATTTGGCCTTCAGGTAATCCAATGGGATGTCTTTTGATATTCTTTCCCCAATAATTAAGTGTAGCAGCTGTATCCTGTGAAGGGAGTGGTGATCAGGTGTTCAGATGACTCAGGGATGAGGAACTGGATCCTCCCTCCTGATAAGCCACCCAGACCACCAGAGGTGTTTGTCAAGTGTGAAGGGAATCTAAATGGAACAGTAGGAGTAGTGGGATGGTAAGTATCAATTGTAGCACGAAGAAAAGGTGCAGTCAAGAGCTGTCTGTAATTTGTTCCACTGATCTTCCTCTTCTAAGTTTCCCCAGTCAACATGACCGACCAGAATCCTAGTGCACTGACTGTAAGAAGCAAATGCATCTGAGTGGCATAAGTGATGTACCACGATGGAGACAGTAATATATTTTCTAGATTCTTCTTTAAGGACTAAGTTGCTCACTCTTGTAACTGCAGAAAGTCTTCTAAGGGCTCATCCGGCCAACCTCTCTGGGAATTTCCTTGGGCCAAAGGAAAGTGCCACACCTAAGATTGTGACCACTCTCAATGGCAGCCCACTTCCAATGACTGATTCATGGGGGGAGGATACAAAGGCCCAATTCCTTTGCCTCATTTGAGAGACCCCTGAAGGGCCACCTCAGCTCCAGTGCTCCCATTGGGATCAACTGTGTTCTCCATTTTTAACTTATCACAGTTCAATCTCTTCTGCCTAATCTCAGTTCTCTTCTTTAGAGATGGTTACCTCAAGCAAGTAACAAACTTTTTATGCCAAAGTGTCTTCATCTGTATAATGAGAACAATGAGAGTGCCTACTTCACAGATTTGTATTGAGGATTCAATCAGCTAATATATGTAAAACATTTATGAGACTCCCAGTATATAGGAAACATTATATACTTCATCTTTTATTGTGAATTAATTAGAATCCATTGCAGGATTATACTGAGCAAATCAGCCACATACAAAAAAGAGTAATATTGTATGATTCTATTTGTATGAGTTCCAAGAACAGTCAAAAAATAATCTGTGATAGGAAAAATAATCAGAACAGTGGTTGCATCTAACCTCAGATTGTGGAGAAGGGGTGAGGCAGGAGTAACGATTGACGAAGAACGGACATGGAGGAACTTTATGGGGTCAGGAGAACGTTCTATATCTTGAAAGGAGTATAGGTTACATAGGTGTATACATTTGTCAAAATGCATTGAGTTCTACACCTAAGATCTATGCATTGTGCTATGTGCAACATATGCCTCAATTTAAATCAGATTCATTTTCCTAAGTGAAAGAAGCCAAAGACAAAAAGCCATTTATTGTAGATTCCATTGTATGCCATTTGGGGAAAGGTAAAACTGTACGGAAGGACAACAAATCAACGGTTTCCAGGGGCAAAGAGTAAGAGAGGGGATGCCTACAAAGGGACTACACAAAGGAATTTGGGAGTGATGGAATTGTCCTATCAAGACAGTTCATGTGTGTGTCATGTTCGATCATGACTGTGTTGATGGATACACAACTCTATGCATTAGCCAAGGCCCATAGAACTGTACACCCCAGAGTGGATATTACTGTAGGTTCAAAAAATTAATCCACCCGGTAGCGAATGGAACGTAAAACGGAAAACAAGCTATAACAAATGAATCTAAATGTATTGAAAATGAATAACATTGTCACAATGAAGGCTATGAAAATGAAAGCAAATTTACTTTGGAAAAATATGTTTTACCAGATCCTGTAAGCCTGAATCAAAAGAACTGATCAGAAATCCTGTACTCTAGTTCATGAAAAATGTTTCTCGGATGGGTATGGGTTAGCAATTCTGAAACTAGTTTATGAGTATACCAGATTTGAACAACTAAGTAAATATATTGTAGATGATGAGAGCCAGTGTATCACAGTCAAAGAAAGATGTTATAAACAAGGAAAGAGAGAAGGCTAGCTCTTATTCCACTCCAACTTAGGCATTTGATTGGAATAAGAGCTACTATTATCAATTCACGCTTTTCATGGATGGATGGGTAGATAGATAGATACATAGATAGATACATAGATAGATACATAGATAGATAGATAATGTGTGTATGTAGAGGATAGTATAGCTTCATATCTTTTCAAAGCCTGTGAGATCAGAAGGCCTAGAAGAACGACACTCCAGTAATAATGAGAATACTTATCAACCACCCAGAAATTGGTTTCTAAGATACTATTCTAAAGAAAAAGGAAGGAACCAGGGCTCTCTGGAAGAATACTGGATTCCAGGGCTAAGGTAGAGGAAATACATCCTGACCCTGAAATATCTCTGAAGGATATTTTAGTGGAAAAGAAAGATTCACAAACAGAAGCCCCCAAAATCTACCTAGAAATCCCCCCTCAGGTCCTTGAATAACACCTCACTTGTGCATGTGCAGGGAACGAATCTAGGAGACTTAGAAGAGAAAAGCCACTGAAAACTGAATATTGTGCAGAAATGTCAGAAATCACACATGCCAGGAGTGGGAGGTTGGCTTTTGGACTCTTCTGAACTTGAATGACCTTGATAAAATAAAAAAGCCCTGGCATTCAATTATGACCCTAGAATTGTCACAGCCTGAGAGTCTGTGCCACACACTAAGAGTAAGGATTACATCTTGGGAGTCAGTGCAAAACTGAAATATATATGTCCTTTTAGCGTCTAAATCCTAGCCTTCAGAGGCTCAAGGTGATCCATTCGTACTAGAAACCTAATCGTTAGAGGAAGGCAACATGATTAAGACCTTCTACGAGGTATTGTTCACAAGATCCAGCACAGAATATAAGATTAATAGACATGCAGAGCAGCAGGAAAATGCTCTGAATTATGAATATATAAATCAGTAGAAGCAGACCCAGAGACAATCCAGATACCGGAGTTAGCAAACAAAGACTTCAAAATAACTATGAATCAAAGCAAAGAAACATGGACAATTGTAGAAAATGAAAGACAAACTAGAAATCTTTAAAGCAACCAAAGGAAAAGGACACATTTCTTTCATAAGAGCAATAGTAAGTCTGGAAACTTTTCAAAAGAAACTTTGGAAGCAGAACACATGAATGACATCTGACAGCTAAAGAGTTGAATGGGAGGGGGGAAAAAAACTGCCCATTTAAAATTCTCTGACTTAAGAAAAATATTCTTCAAAAATGCAGACAAATTCAAGATATTTTACAAAGGGCGTTTAAAAAAACCTAGCTAGAACAATTAAACAACAGCAGAACTGAACTTCAAGAAACTCAAGAGAATTTTCAGGTTGAAGGAAAATAATTCCACACAAAGACACATAATGCTGGAATGATCATCAGCAGGAAACAAAATGTACGTAAATATAATGAATATTGACTGAATAAAACAATCCTGTATACTTTTACAACTTTTATGTAAGTCTAAATGTTTTCAAAATAAAATGCTTTTAAAAACATGTTGAACTGGAACCTGAAAACTAGAGATGATGGAAGCCCCTCCAAGGGAATCTTACTCCACCCCCCAAGACTAGAGATTATGGAGCCCCAGCAAATGGTGCTCACAATCTGCATCCAACAGCAGATGTGACAGAAGCCCTAGCGACACACCACCAGTTCCTTCCCAAACTAGAGGCAACCAGACCCCAGATAACAACTGTCATCCACAAACACAAATGCTGGGTTCTGAGCATCAAGACCTCCATTCCCCCAAAACTAGAAATTATGGGACTCCAGCAAGCACTCGCTAGTCACTTCCAATTCTAGAAATGACAACAGCCCCATAAGTCACACCTTTAGCTGCTCCTCAACACTAGAGAATGGGAAGCCCCAGCCCAGTGACCCACCTTGTCTATGCCAACAATGCAGACAAAGGCAGACCCAGAAAGTGAGACTTCTACTCTCCCGCAGCACCAGAAAAAAGGAGATCTATAAAGACCCCTCCAGAGCCCCCTGACTAAAGATAAATGGAATCTCATGCAATTATGCCAATCCTCTCCCTGAATTAGAGACAATGTGCCTCCATCCAGTGACCCCTCCCTGTCACCTCAACACTTGAAAAGTGGGAGCCCCATACAAGCAGTAGTCCTCCAGCCTCCAAGCACCAGAGACAACAGGAACCTCAGTCTCATGTCTCCTAGTTATCCCCAACATCATGAGGGCTCCATCAAATGATGGAAGCTTCAGCAATTGATCCCCCATATTCCTGCCAAATTAGAGATGATGGAAACCCCAAAAAGCAACTCACAACCCCCTATACACCAAGAAGAAAAGAGCGCCAACAAATACTACACCATTTTCACCAACACAAACCCCAGCTTGTCTCTTGACTCCTCAGACTAGATACGAGTTTCCCCAGCAAAGAGTAACCCAGTCTCCACACCCCCAGAAAAGCGGTCACCAGAGTCTCACTAGGCAACACGCCAGGTTCTCTAATGTAAGTGTCAAACAGATCCTCAGAATACTACCTCTCTGGTTCCTGGAATGTTTGGTAGAATTTGATGGTAAACCTGTCTGGCCTGGTGCTTCTATAGGAAGGTTTTTAAATTGTTGTTTCTTTAATGGTAATGTGTCTTTTTTCATTCATTGTTCTGGATATTTGTGGTCTTTTAGACCTGGAAATGTGTAGTCTTGGCTTGTGGAATGTTTGCTAGATTATTTGATCATTTCTTCCCACCATTGCGGTTGTTTTTGTTTGTCTTGAAACATCTAATTAGATATTTGACCTCCAGGTTGATATTCTAATTTTCTTTGCTCAACTGCTTCTCATTTATCTTTTTGGGTGATTCCTCAGCTTTCTTCCAGCTCTACTCTTTGCCTTTATGTTTTTTGGTGTCCCTGAGGTCAAGTTTAACCTCAGGAGTAACCTTTCACTCTGGTCTTCTTTCAAGGTGTCGGTGGGTTGTGACCTGGGCTCCTGGAGTGAGGCAGATCACTGGGCTCAAATGCGTCTTTTAAAGACTCACAGCTGTTTTGCGTTTTCAGTCTCTCCCGGTTGAGAGGATCAGGGGCCTCATTTCTGAGCTGATGAGAGTTCTGCAATAGGAATCAGCTTGTTTCTTGCTGGCTTTCTCCACTCTAGAACTTGGGCTTCAGCTTTCTATGTTCTGCCATATTAATTGCCACGTCTCTATCCACTTTCTGTTTTCTAAAATGGTTGATCTCTCTTATGCTGGTGTCTCTAATTCTCTGTCTTCATGATCTCTCTTTATTCCTTTAGTGGCCAATGGAGGTGGGGGAGTTGATCTTGTTACGTCTACAGCAATATAAGAGGAAAATCGATATTCTGGAATTAGGGAAAGAAATTCCTCAACTCAACTATACAACATACGGTATTGGGAAAGGTATTTCATCTGTGATTTTGCTGTGAGATTTCAGCATGTGGATCATGGGGCCGCGTAGATTTGTTAATTTTTCTTCCCACACTCAGATCTGACCACATCAGGAGGTAATACTAGGTGTGTTTGGGCAGTGACACGTTGACACAGCAGGGTTGGTTGTAGTAAATAGTGAAGTTCATACTCTTAGCAACCAACCAATCTTTACTAGTGCAAGGGCTATATGCAAGGTGCCATGCCAGTCTGTGAGGGAGGTTCAGACACACACGTGGCTGACATGGACACGCAGCATTCAAGAAAGGACTTACCCAATTGCCGGGCGTGTGATTAGCTGACGGTGTCCTGCTGTCATCTTTTCAGACTCTGCTTTGGCTTTCAAGCCCAGGTCACTCTTTCCTTGGGTTTTTCTCTTCTTGAGGTTGCCCACACGCAATGACTGAGCAAGGTGGCGGTACAAGGGCCTAGCATTTCTGCCCAACATGGACTCGTCTAAAGGGCAGTTTTTGCTTTGCAGGTCCCCATAAGACTGGTGGAGACTTTGGTAGGTGTGTATAACGTTCTGCTGTTCCCCTGGCCCAATCCTGCGGCTCGTTACTTTCACAGGAGTTAGGAGTGCAAAAGGTTTCTTTTTTTGTTTTTTCAATTTTTTGTTTATTGCAGTAATTTTAGTTTATAACATTGTATAAATTTCAGGTATATATCATTATACTTCTATTTCTGCATAGATTATATCATGTTCACCACCCATATACTAATTACAGCCCATCACCACACACATGTACTGAATCATCCCTTTCACCCTTTTCCCTCCCCCTGCCCCCTCTGGTAATCACCAGTCCAATCAATGTCTCTATGTGTTTGTTTGTTGTTGTTATTATCTACTACATAATGAGTGAGATCATACAGTATTTGACCTTCTCCTTCTGACTTATTTCACTTTGCATAACATCATCAATGTCCATCCATGTTGTCACAAATGGCTGGATTTCATTGTTTCTTGTGGCTGAGTAGTATTCCATTGTGTATATATACCACATCTTCTTTATCTACTCTCCCCTTGATGGGCCCTTAGGTTGCCAAAAGTTTTCTTAAACCTTTTGCAATCCTAACTCCATCTCAGCATTTGCTTCCTGAAGAACACAATCTGCAACAATGGGAAACATATACTTCTAGAAAGTCAGCTGGAAAGAGAAGGAATTCAGAAAAAAGAATGAAACAGTGTATATCATATAACAAGAATGATGTGAATTGTCAACTGGGAGACTGTAAAAGTTATTACTGAGCTCTTTAAGTCACAGGTATTATTAGGGAAGGCTTGTCAGTTTGCTTTACATAGAGTTCATATAGTAAACTCTATTTATTAAAATAAAAGAAATGGCTAGATCCTTATTAAATTATTAGGGTACAGAAAAAGAAAACTCCTTCTCTTCACATTATCAAAAGATAAGAGTCTATAGAAGCATCAGCAAGCAGCACTCAACACAAATGAGAGGAACCCACAATGCAAGTCCCTCAAGTCCTTCCCAACATGAGACGACAGCCCCTGTGGTGAGTCCTCCCTAATCCCAAACACAAGGAACAATCTGAGCACCAGCTGGCAGCTCCTCAGTTTCATCTTGCTGTGTAGGTGTCTCTGTCCCCAACTGTAGTGGATAGATGGAGCCCCATCTAATATCCCCTGCCCTGGGGAATGTGAAGGACCCAGCCTCAGAATAAGGAACACAAAAGTTCTCCTGACAAGCCACCAACAACCCCCAAGCTCCCCTTCTACAGAAGGTGACAGGAGCCAAGGAAGCAAACTTTCCCCCAACATTTCCTGCTCCAGCAAACCCCTCTTATCTGTTACACATCCTGCTGACCTTCAGAATATCCTCTACTGCTAAAAGAATCACTAGGAGCCAAGGAAGGCTGGAGCTGGGGTAGAGGCCGAGAAGGATAGAGAGGGGAGAGGAGCAAGAGTAAAGAGAAAGATGAGACCTTCCATGTTGTCCGAAACACAGTAATGAACTCCAGAGGCCCCAAACAGCTCCAATCAAACCAGGTTCTCAGGGGTGAGCTGGTGCAGAAGAAAAGGAATTCTGGGCTGATGAGGAGAGTTGGCCTGGAGGAAAGGTGGGTGTGTAGGCTAGCAACCCAGATAGCCACCAATGGTGGTTTCCACCTGTGTTTATGCCCTGTGCAGTCTCCTGCCACATTCAATTAGCCGTGAATTGTCATGAACCCAAGTGATCAATACAGTGCTGTAGAAATGACAGGGTCCCACACCTGAGGCTACATCATAAAACACAATGAAGGTTCCTCCTTGGTCTCTTAGATTGTGCCCTCTCTAGGGGAAGCCATCCACCATGCCATGAGGACGCTCAAGTAGCCCTGTGGAGAGGTCCACGTGGAGAGGAACCAACTTGTCAGCACCAAGTGCTCACCATTCAGTGAACCACTTGGGAAGATCCTCCAGCCTCAGTCAAATTTTGAACTTTAATGACTATGTATGCTAACATGTTTAGGAGTGAAGTCTACTGCTATCTGCAACCTATTTCAAAATGCATTAAACAGAGATGGATTCTTGGGTGATAAATGGATGGAGGTGGCAAAGTAAACATAGTAAATTGTAACTGATGGAATATAAGTGTGGACTGTCTTCATTAGGGCTGCCCTAGTAAAGTACCACAGACGGGGTGGCTTAAACAGCAGAAATTTACTTTCTCATAATTCTGGAGGGTGGAAGTCCAAGACCAAGGTGCCTGCAGGATTGGTTTCTCCTGAGTCCTCTCTCCTTGACTTCCAGATGACCATGCTCTTGCTGCTGCTTCACGTGGTCATCCCTCTGTGCATGCGTGACCCTGGCGTCTCTTGGTGTGAGTGTCCTAATCTCATCTTATAAGGACACTGATCACATTGGATTAGGATCCACCCTAATTGCCCTATTTTATCTCAGTTACTTTCTTTTAAGTCGCAACCTCCAAATAAAGTTACAATAAGAGGTACTAGGGATTAGTGGTTCAACACATGACTGTTGAGGGGACAGAATTCTGTCCATAACGAGACAGCTCACTGTACAACCCTTTCAAATTATCTCCATGCCTGAACATTTTTCCCAATAAAGTGGGTGCAGGTGGTGTGCTAAGGCAGGAAAGAAAAAACGAATGGTTAACAAAAAAATCATGTTGGAACCCCCAGTTGTTCTGTGGAATAGGGATTATCATAGATTTAAATGTAAATATTTAAGCTGTGAAAGTCCTAGAAAAAACCAAAGGATAAGTATTTTATATATAATCTCAGAGAAAAGATGTTCTTTTAAAAGTATAACATAAAACAAGAAACGAAATCAACACGTTTGATTTCCTTTCAAAAAATCTGCATGGCAGCAACAACTAGAGGCAAAGACAAATAAAGGAAAAGAGGAGAATGTTGCCAACTCATCACAAAAAGCTAATTTATTAATATTAAGGAACTCTTACCAACCAAAAAAGACCAAGAATCTGTTGGAGAAATGGACAAATGGCGAAGAACAGTTCACAGAAAATACATAATTCTCTCAGTATAAGAGATGATTCTCAACTTAGCCCACCAAAGGAAAAATAAGTAAAACACCAAGATTCTTGTTTTTATTTATCAGATTAGGAACATTTACTCTTTGCTTAATATGTTGATGTATTAGGATGTAGAGAAAGTGACACTCCCATACCACAGTGAAGAGGGAGGAATTTGAACCACCTCCACCCACGGACAAGTGGACCTTGGCAGACAGAGAGAGCCCAGCGGAGCCCGGGACTTGACGGGGAGAGACGGAAAGAGCCAAACTGTGGCAGTGAAATTGTAGAAAGCCACAACCAGATGGAGAGAGACGAACCCATACCGCTGAGCCAAGGAATCGTGGGGAGAGGCGGTGGGAGCCAAAACCAGGCGGAGAGAGACGAAGATAAATGGAAAGAGCCAAAGATGTGAAGACACAGCGGAGGCCAGGCGGAAGGGCCGAAAGCTTGGTTGGAGGAGCCGAGCCCAGCCGAAAAGCAGCGAGAGGCGGCGGAGAGAGCCGAGCCGAGGGGCCGCTGGGAAGAACTGAGAGGTCGCGGGCGGCCCAGAGAAGAGAGATTGTTGGCCGCACCGCAGAAGGAAGCGGAGTCGCGGATGGTGGAGAATGAAGGCGACCGCGCTGGATGGGGCCGTGGACGCGGAGCACGGAGCCTTCCACGCGTCCGAGCTGCCCTGAGCGACCCCCCGGAGGGTCGTGGACCCGGTCCCCCCTGCCCTCCTCCCCTCTTCTCCGGCCCAACCGCTACCCACGGCGAGGGGCAGTCTGGCCGGACAGCGGCGTGTCCTCCGCCCACGACGAGGATGCGCATGTCCCCACAGGTGCATCCTCCGGACGTGATGGCTCCGTGGAGTCTGGCGCCGATGTCCGCTGCGGGGACTGACCCCGGGGGTGTAACCTCTAACGCCTGCTGAGCCTGCAGACCCAGCCCGTGGGGAAGGCCGCTGGGGGCCAGTGACCACGCCGGCTGACCGGGGGTCTGGGAAGAGGGCCCCAGCCTAGACCAAGGCTGGTAATGAGAACAGTGGGCCCCTCCTTACCATCTCCCCACTTCCAACACCAGCGCCAGGCTCTCTTTCAGGGCTCTTGATTGTGTGCAACAGAAGGATTGATACGGTGATGGCTCACGGAGCCTGTGGGAGGACGGGGACGGGCTTGAGCCCCGCTGAGGCTGCTTCTATTAACTGTTGTCCAAATCCATCCTCATCAGAGCGTAGGTCCCACCTCCTGGGTCAGTCTTTGTGGGTGCATCTGATCCACAGAACTGTGCCCTGATTGCAGCGGGGAGGATGCAAATGGACGTGTCTGGCATTTCCTGCCTTTAAATCTGGAAGCTGGTGTTGTCTCCCCAGAGGATCATAAAGTGAGGGAACCCCTCAAACATAGGATAGGGGTTCAGTGGCTGAGAAACCAAGAAGGGTGACAGATGTCTACTAGGAGGCCCTGTACTTTAAGTGTTTTAAGAGTAACCACTGGAGACCTCTTGTGTCAGCAACCTGGGGAATTTCTGCTCTAATTTTTTTATGTTAAAGTTGCAGCTCTAGAAAACATGTGTTTGACTTGGCAGTCTTCAGCAAGGTGGCCACTACCCGTCCCAACCTCTGCCTTTTAGGGCCCTTGCTAAGGGATCCACCAGTGTTTACATTGAGAAGACCTAGTGCCTAAGCAGACCTGAGCTGACTGGATGGTAGTGAATACTGAAGAGTGATGGGAGACATTGATGTTGGGTTCTGAAGGTGAGAGTGGGACAAGCAAAAGGTGGACCAGAGTAGCCCCGATATCCATCATCTAATGAATGTATAAACACAAGGTGATCCGTATTTCTGTACATTGTTTGTTCTTCAGCCATAAAGATATGAAGGACACGTGCAACACCATGGATGCACCTTGAAGACCTGCTAAGTGAAAGCAAGTAGTCAAAGAAGACCACGTATTACATGATTCCATTTACATGGAATGTCAAATATGGGCAAATCTCTACAGACAGGAAGTAAATTTGTGGTTGTTTAAGGTTGGAGGTGGGAGAAGTGCAGGGGTAATACTCAATTATTTCTCTTTGGTTCTTTTTACAGTTTCTATCTCTTTATTGATATTCTCTGTGAATTGAGACATCATTCTCTTTATTTTCCTGGGTCCTTTGTCCCTACTTTCCATTAGCCCTTTGAGCATATACAAAAGAGTTGTTTTAAAGTCTTTGTCTCATGAGTCCAATGCCTGGGCTTCCTCAGGAAAAACTTCTGTCAATTTCCATTCTATTCCATATGAACCGGCTATACTTTCCTGTACCTTCATATCTTTTGTAATTTTGTAGTGGTAACTGGACATTTTGCGTATTACAATGTGGTCGTTGTGAGAATCAGATTCTCCTGCTCTCCAGGTTTTGCTGTTGTGGCTTTTTGTGAGCTGCAATCATCCTTTTGTTTAGCGACTTTTCAAACTATTTTTGCAAAGACTATGTTCTTTGATGTGTGTGGTCACTGATATCACTTTTCAGTTATCTTAACAATGAGCAAGCGACCTGACAGAGATTTCTGTAAATGCAAGAATCCAAAACAATACATTTTAAAAAAAGAAAAAATTAAAATCTCTCCAGTCTTTGCAGCTGGTCCCCTGTAGCTCTTCCTTAGACTTCACCCCCTACCTGCATGGGGCCCACAAATCTGCCAGAGGTGCAAGCCCAGGTCTTCTCAGGTCTTGTCTGAGCACCCATCCAATCCTGGGTGTGCACATTGCACTCCAGCTTCCCTGGTAGATGCAGTGGCCATTCTAAGCTTTCATTCCCCAAAAAACTTCCTCTTCAGATGCCTCCTTTCCAGATTTTTATGTCTTTCTCCTACTCCAGCCAATTGCTCAGTCATCTACCAGTAGCATATGTCTTTAAATGTTTCATCAGACAATGACACCACTTGGAAAGTCCCTCCACTCTGAGGGGGAGAAATACCTGTCAACTTCTGTGTTGGTCCTTCAGGGACCCAAAAGTCAAATCACTACCCCCCAGTCACATAATCACCCTATTTTAAGAAGCATGTTAGTATTTGTCTCTTGGCTCGAGGGAGCCATGCAAGGATTCTTGGCTCCCATCTTCACATCCTCCACTGTATCAGAGAATGGCAGCGGGTAGGCATTAAGCAAAAACACTACAGTGCTTTCTTACCCAAATTCAGCCACGTTTTCCCTCAGTAATCACTCCTCTGGATGCTGTAAATTTTTTATTATATTTCTGAGTTCTGAAACACTTGATTCTGTCAGTTTTGTCCAACTGAACGGTTGCTTCAGTGGAGAGACTGGTTTTGTGAGTACTTTAATTTGCCGATTTGTTAACGGAACTGGGGAGATGTTTTGATACGTCCCTTTATCCTTTTTCTCTTTCATATTTATTTTGTTTGGTGGTTGGTTCTCAAAAATTCTTCTTTCATTTTGTAAAATTTCTCTCCCATATGATTTAAGAATCACAATCACGATTTCAAATAATTATGATTTTTAAGTTTATTACATTGAATCAAGTACTTTTGAGGAAAACAACTCCAATATTGTTGGTGAAAACAACTCCTCCGATATCATTAACATTCTGGTCTGCCTGAGCCAGCTCCCAACCTCAGCTTGAGGGTAAAGATGTAGTCGGTTGAATAACGTCTCCCAAAGATTCAAGTTCACCCAGAACCTTAGAATGTGATCTTATTTGGAAACAGGGTCTTTGCAGATGTGATTAAAGATCCACAGATGAACTCATCCTGGATTTAGGGTGGGCCCTAAATTCAATGACTGGTGTCCTTATAAGAAGAAGAGACGACACAGAGACATGGAGGGAAGAAGATCACATGAAAGACGTAGGCAGAGATTGGAGATCTGCTGCCACAAGACAGGGAAGCAGGTACCACCAGGAGCTGGAAGAGGTGAGAGAGGATTCTCTGCTGTTGATAAACTGTGAATCAATTGTAGGGCTCCCCTTTGTTCTCATTCAAACCATCAAATCCTAATAGTACCTTGTCTTAAAAATTCTGCTTATCATGTGGCTTATATGGATGTCCTGAGGATCATGGACCACACTCGATGCCATCATTTAAATTTTTCCGGTCTGCAATTATCACTTGTGAACACTTTCATTTTTCAATGTAACTCACTGAAATCATGGTCTACATCTACAAATTCGTCAGGAATAATTTAGAGGTATGGGAGCAAAAACCCAACTGACGTTAACCTAAAACAATTTAACAGAATATACGAGGGAAGAAAAGATGCAATGAGGGAAGAAATCGGCTCATGTTAATGAGACTTGAGGAGTAGATTGTGACCAAGCACACAGATGCAGCATACAAATGAGGGAGCAGGTCTTGTCCTGACCATCCCCCCTAGCCACCCTTACTCTTCTCTCCTCCCAGATGACCTCAGACCACGTCAGCGGCTCCTACACTGTGACCTCACTCAGCTCCACTCCCCATAACTCCAGGTCTGGCAGGTAAGAATCCCGTGTATACCCGGATCCTCTTCCTGTTCCATAAAGGGGCCTGTGCCTGGATCCTGTAGGGTCAGAAAGGGCCATTTGACACCCCCTGTCCTAGGACATCTGGGGGTTGGAATATGCAGATTAGCTCACAATGAGGAATTAGAACACCCTAGTCCTAGGGAGCAGTCAGCCCCACACCAAAGCTGTGTGCTCTGGGAGGGAGCCATCACTGTGTTAAATCCAGAGGCCATTGTCAGGAGGCACAAGGCACAGCTGTCCATCTCCACTCACTCTCTGCCCTTCTGTTTCTCAGTCACTCTTTGACCCTCTGAAATGGGCTTCCTTCCCCATGACTGCTAAGACTGCTCTATCAAGGGTCTTCAAGAAAGTCCAGAAAATTCCTTGTATTTGAGCTAGCATTTAGCTAAAAAAGGATAGAACTTATGTTAGAATGAGATATAAAGGCAAGCTTAGTGAAGTAAGACTTTTATGGAATCAAATTAATTTAAGGTTAAAAAATAAGCTCTTTACAATAGGTATCATCTTTTCCTGAGTGCAAGTATTCTAAAAAAATATAACTAAAAATACTAAATGATCCCTGAGGCCAAATAACCTTTAATATAAAAGTGAAGAAAAATCATGATAAGCAGAAATTGCAGTATACCAGGACACGTAAAGATCTTCTTTCCTGTCACATGAAACGCGATCTCTCACCCACACAACAGTCTACTGTTCACATTTATGTCTCTCAAAAGAGTTTAATAAAGTGCAATTATAAAATGACAAATCATCACAGTCCAGAGCAAGTAGAGAGAGTGATATTAAATCAGGCGAGTGAAACTGGGGGCTGTTCATGGGGAACCACTTCTCTGGGGCCACACTTCTTGGCTTCTTCAGCAGGACCTTCTCCTATTTTCCATCGGGTGTCAGAACATCCTTCTTGGCTCCTTGTTCTCTGCCTCCCTGGCAAACCTCTCTGCCCTCAGGGCCTCAGCCAGTCTCCCTTGCTTTTTTCACTTTCTGACTCTGTCTGAGGCTCTCTCCATAAGTTACAGGCTGTCTGTAGAGTGGGTGGGGGAGACTGAGACCCACTTCTGGGATCATCTCTGCCCAGTCTGCAGACTGTGTGGCAGTGGGCTTGAGGCTGAGATTTAGAAACCAGGCACCAACACAGCCTAGGGATTCACCTGGACCACCTGTTGCAATTATATTTAAGGTAGTTGTGCTATCAAAAGTACTTAAAAGTTCTCCTTCACTGCTGCAGGTCTGGACTCCCTGCAGTCTCCTGTGTGCACAGACTTGCTGGGGCTTCTGCAAAGTCTCCTCCCTTTGACTGTACCTGACCTCATTACTAGGGTGGGAAGTTATCCTTGTAACTGTCCTCTTGAAAATGCAGCCAGGAAACTGACCTCCTAAAATGCACTTATAAGAAGTGCAGACCTTTCACGATGTCTCTGCTTGGTCTTGGCTAAATGGACCTGTCTTTTCTTCTCTGACGTCTGGGGCATCATATTTCTTTTGAGCTTTCACTTTGAAAACAAAATGAAATGTGAAATTTGAATAAAATGTGGAATGCAGACTGCCAGCCATGGAGAATTTTCTCACCTCATTTGGATCTTCCGCCCTCCTGTGTCCTGGAGAAGTATCTCTCAAACTGCCCTGTGCTTCACAATCATTTGGAGGGTTGTTAAAACACCGATTGCTGGACATCAACCAAAGTAGGCCTGGGGAGGACCAAGAATTTGCACTTCTAAGTGTTCCCAGATGCTGCTGATGCTGCTGGCACAGGCACCACACATTGAGAACTAGATCCTGGGACATCAAGCTGATATGAGTCAAGTACAGAAAGGACTATGAAGACTAGATGGTTGTGTGCCCAGAGCATAGCAATTTAGTGCCTCATCTCTAATGAAATCACGTTCCTCTCAGCAATTTGATGCTCATTTCACTTGCACACCCAAGTGCCATCTTCACTCAAATATTCTCCTGTTCATAAATAAATAACTCACACATGCCATATTCCCATCACATAGTTCTAGCCACTGTAAAAAACCATTTTTCCTCTCCTGACTCTTCCTCTCTCCTCCTACTCCTCCCTGTTAATCTGGGCTCCACCCTCTGATTTAACACAATAGACGCTTCTTAGAAGTCAATCCTGCTCTCACACTGGTTCCACATCCACACCCGCTTCTAGGCCATCCCATCCATTTCCCTGGCTTCAAATACCATTAATGAACTCGAAATGCTCATAGAATCTGCGCAGACCTGGCTTCAACCCTGAGATCCAAATACCCATCTGCCCACTCACCACATCAGTGATAACTCGATGACTCAGCTCACAGTTAGCAGGTCCCAAGTTGAACCAACCTGTTCTCCAAATAATCACCCATATCTCAGGGTCCCCTAATCTCACTTGTTTGTACTGATATCCTGTCTACACCTGAGTGTCATTCTGGACACCCTGCCACCCCCACTTATATATCAGTGAACCATCCATCTTCCCTCCTGAATCCACCTAAAGATTCTCCACTTTTGAATAATTCTTGAGCACCTTTCAGATTTCCTACAAAATACCATTTCCACAGAGTGACCTTTCCTTATCCCGCCATCAAAATTAATGTCATTTTCTCTGTTAATTTTTAAAGTTTTTAATTGTATGTGTATTATCATCTATTTCTCTCATAGTGTTTTTCTCACTAAATTGGATACTCGAAGAAGTGAAGACTGATGTGTACTGTAATGTTTTACATTGCCGTATTCACTCACTGCTTTACCCTTAGAAGGTGCACAACATATTTATTGAAAGAAATTATTCAAACTCCAAAAAGTACTTTCTAAATCTTTCAAACAAATTCACTCAACTACAGTTATACAAGGATAGAATCTCTTTTGTGGTATACGGCAATAAATTATCACTAAGAATGAAAATCCTTTCTGTCTGTAATTCATTTTAAGAATCTAGCCACAATAATCTATTTAAAATGTAAACCTAATCAGTGCACATTTCCTTTACAATCTCTCATTTCTCTTTTCAGATCCTTTTTAAAAGTGAAGTCATACATCTGACTTCATCCCTGTTGTCCTGCCATAATCATTTATACCATCCCTTTCACTCTCCAACATGTCCCAGTTTGGAGGGAAAATTATTTGATCCTCCCATTTATAGAGCACCTATTATAAGCCAAGTTATGTACTAAAATCCATGATCCAGAATTTAACTTAAAAATTCACTTCCCCTGTTTATTTTAATCTTGGTGAGAGGAATGAGTTAATAAAGAGATGGATGAATGTCTAATATAGTGTTAGGTATAATTAGATCCTGTAATAAACAGTAAGGGCTACGCAGAGATACAGAGACAGAGGGAGGGATGGAGGAAGAACAATAAGGAGGGATAAAGGGAAAGAAATTACCTACAATTATTTCATTTATTTATTTATTTTGTGAGGAAGATCAGCCCTGAGCTAACATCCATGCCAATCCTCCTCTTTTTTTTTGCTGAGGAAGACTTGCCCTGTGTTATCATCTGTGCCCATCTTCCTGAACTTCATATGAGATGCCGACACAGCATGGTCTGACAAGTGGTGCGTTGGTGCTTTCCCAGGACCTGAACCTGGGCCGCCGGCAGCAGAGCATGAGCACTTAACTGCTGCCCCAGGGGGGCCGGCCCACCTACAATTAGATGATGCAGAGATTAGGGAAGGACTAACTGATGAGGTGATATTTGAGCACAGAACTGAATGTTTTTTTAAAAAGACCAATCACATTGTGGGTAAAAGATTTTCCAGAAACGAGAACAATGTCAACAGTGCAGAGATGAAAACTACTTCCACTTCCCAGTGATGTTTTTGGTTAAAAACAAAACAAATGTCTGGCCTATTATCCCAAAGAAGCTCCCTATACAGAAAAGTACAACACCTTTATCATTACTTAACAAACATTAACACCTAGGAAACAACTTTCAATAAGGTATCTTCTTGTTTTAAGAACTACTGCCTGCTCACTTAAAGAGGTTTCACAGAAGGACAAAGTGTACAAATGGACACTCTTGCTGTCCATATGGATTCCACACTCACCAGAATAGGCTGGCTTGGAAAACAGGCTGATGCAGGTTTCTCCATGGCTTCAGAGTTGTCCTGCTCACACCACTCCTGATGTGCAGACAGCCCGTGGAATGCTGGAAAATGCAAGGACTTCTGCCTCTGATTCCCCTTTTATTGAGGAAAGGAGTGGATAATCCAATCAGTGGATAATCCAGGGGAGACATCTCGTCTCTTATCAATGGGATTTGAGAGATTCCTAAAGATTTATACCTAAAAAAAAATGTTGGGTTATTGACACTGTCAGCTACTGTTGGTATGAAAACATTTAATACAATTGTGTGGGGAGGTGGTATTTGCAGTTTCTATCAACATTTTAAGGTTTCCTTTTTCTTCCACTAATGATACCTTTGTAAATATAGAAATGGTAGTTTATATGTACAAAAATGTCCATACCACTTATGTTTTAATAGGAAAAAATAGAGACTGTGTAAACGTTTATCAATGAAAGAATGTCCAAAATATTTATTAACAATTCTCTAGAATATATCACACAGCCATTAACAAGAAATAAGTATTTTGTGCATTTACATCTCATGTAATTACCAGTAAACTTGTAATTATTTCAACCGTCTTACTCTTTCCCTTCCCTTTCACCTGAATAATTAATGTTCCTTTACTTTCTTTATTTCACTGATGTTGATTTAACTCTTTTGTTATTCTGTTATTTCCTCTATAAACTTATTACTTGGAATCACGTAGAAATCTTTAATTGCACTAATGGTTAAATTCTGAATCCTTAATACAGTCTAATATGAATAATTACTTTTACCATCTCCCCCAAATCCTAATACCTTCAACACTTTCAATTCTATTTTTAACCTTCCTGACATTTGTATTACTGTTTTCATGCATTTCATTCTACACATATTTTAATCTCCATGAGAGATTTCTAGAATTACTTCCCGAAATAATATTCATTTATATTTATTTATAAATTATCCTTTCCTTTCCTCTTCAGTCCTTCCTGCATTCCTGGTTTTCAAGCTGGTTTAATTTTCCTTTGGGTGTGATAAGTCACTGCAGTATTTTGTCTAATTCAAGGCTGCTAACAATGAAAAGTTTCACTTTAAGATTTTCTGGGACATCTTTATTTGGGACATTATTGTTGCTGGGTGTAGAATTCTGGTTTGACATGAGATTTCTTTTAGCATTTTAAAAATGCTGCTCTGTGGATGTCTATCTTATTTTCTGTATGGTTAGAAATCACCAATTGGCCTTTTTCTTTCTTATTTGGCCTCTCTTGTCCCTAAAATACTTTACATTAATTTTGGTTTTTAGACCATAGTTTAGTTCATTAATATTTCCTGTGTAGTCACTCTGCTTAGGGAATGTTGAATTAATTGAATCTGTGGATTGATGTCTTTCATCAACTTGGAACATGCTTGTGTATTTTCACTTCTGATATCAATTCCTCCCCACATTCTCTCTACTCTCCTTTTAATCACACCTCATGTGTCTTTTAATTCTACCCTGAAATTTCCAATGCCATTGGCCCTATGGTTTTCTTGGGAGATTTGCTCGTGTATTGTCTTCCATTTTAGTAAACCAGCCTTTTGCTGGAATCAAGTCCTTCTTAATTACTTAAATTCTTAATTTCACTTCTAACATAAACACAATATATCGCTTTAATTTATAAAAAAAGAGATAGCAGAGCAGTTTGACAATGAGAAAATGATTTCCTTTTGATCCAATAAAGCTCAAATAGACGGGAGAATATTATATATTGGGTCACATTAAGATATATGAGGAGCCAGTATTCATTAAAATTCACCAGCAAGACAGAAGGGGCGGAAAACCTGAGTTTCTTGTTCTTTGTACTGATGTGGACTGCATTTTGAAATGATAATATTTATATTTCTTTAGTTAAAGAAAATGTTATAAAATCAGGTTTCATCTGTTTGTATTTACTTACTTTAACATGTGTTCTGGAAAATTTAAATGACATAGGTCACATTGTGATATCTCTGTTGATCTTGTTTGGATAGAGCCATGATATGATGGTTAATTTTAGCTGTCAACTTGACTAGACACAGGGGTTCCCAGATAGACTGTGAAGCATTATTGCTGGGTGTGTCTGTGAGAATGTTTCTGGAAGACATTATCATTTGATTCTATGGTCTACATAAACAAACCCACCCTCACTATTGTGGGTGGGCATCATCTAATCTGTTGAGGCCTCAATAGAACAAAAAGCAAAGAATGGCTGAATCCCTTGTCTCTTCCTGACCTGGGATGTCCATCTTTTCCTGCACTTGGACATCAGAAGTCCTGGTTCTCAGGCCTTCAGAATTTGACTGAATTATATCACTGGATTTTCTGGTTCTCCAGCTTGCAGATGGCATCTTGTGGGACTTCTCATCCTCCATAACCTTGTGAGCCATTTCTTACAATAAATCTCCACTTCTATATGTTTATATATACTCTATGGTTCTATTTCTCTAGAGAATCCTGACTAATACACATGGATAACAAACTGCATATTAAGTGCACATGGAGGAACTTTCCCGAGACATAGGAGGCTCCCCCAATCCCCAGGAGGAAGCAACTCATCCCATCCAGGCAGCAGGCATGAGCACGTGCAAACACACACACACACACACACACACATACACACACAAGTAATTTGAAAATGCGCTCAATCTCAAACTCTCACTCTCTGATTTATTGTTCATCACAGCAGTGATTTCTACATGGCATGTTATACATCCTTTGCCATTTATGATCTCTTTCCTCCCACTAAGACTAAATCAAACAAGGGCAGTGAGTCTATGTAGTTAATTTGTAGATCACAAGTTTTACACCAGAGCTTTGCATGTAGTAAGTGCTCTAAAAATAGAATGACCAAATAGTTTTCCCTCCAAACTGGAACATATCAGGGAATGAAAAGGGTAATATTAATAATTATGATAAGACAAAAGGAGAAATATGTGCTGAAGACAGAAATGGAGGATTTAAAAGTTAAGATGAACTGACCACTTTTGCATTTTAAACAGATCATTGTGACTAGAATCTGATGATTGCATTACGAGGAGAAAGGATTTGGAATCTTAAGCTACTTCTGCTAATTTATTGCAGTGTAGCACCTAAAGGTGGTATCTTTGCACAAGATTAGTTAAGTGGAGTGGCCGGTCCCATGGCTTAGTGGTTAAGTGTGTGTGCTCTGCTGCTGGCGACTGTGGTACGGAACCCCAGGTGGGCTTCTCCAGCCATGCTGAGGCCGAGTCCCACATACAGCGACTAGAAGAATGTGCAGCTATGACATACAACTATCTGCTGGGGATTTGGGGAAAAAAAACAGGAGGTCTGGCAATAGATATTAGATCAGAGCTGGGCTTCCTCAGTAAAAACAGGAGGATTAGCTTGGATGTTAGCTCAGGGCTGATCTTCCTTGGGGAAAAAAAAAGAATAGTTAAGTGGATGGATTTAAAATATTTCATGAAGCAAAGTTTTAGTGTTTGAATTTTATATGTATATGAATATAAATTATATGTTGTACACATAATATATGTGAGCTCTTTTTGTGTGTAAAGCCATATGTGAACACTATTGTGGGAAAATTTGGAAAATCCACATTAGTCTTGTCTTCATGGAATATTTAATTTAGTGAGAAAGAACTAAATCTTGAAAGAAATAGATAATAATGCACATATAACTAAAATAGAAAAAAAATCAACAAAGAGGAAAAATGGAGTTTTGTAATTAAGGTTACTGGAGCAGGAGTGTTCATTGTCTGGAAATGATATTTTGTATGAGGTCTGAAAGGTGAGTAGAAATAAATCAGAAGTGGATAACCTGTAGGTAGATTCAGAAGGGTGGATAGATGGTTCATTGATATGTGAGTGTGGGGTGGCAGGGTGTCCAGGGTGACATCCAGGGGTAGACAGGTTATTACCAAAAATAAGTGAGTTTGGGGACACTGAGAGAGAAGCAAATTATTTGGGGAAGTGACTTGTTCAACTTGGGACCTGGTCATTGTGAGTTATCACTGATGTGGTGAATGTGAAGGCAGATAAATGGGTCTGGGTTTCAGAGTTAGGTCTCTGCTGATTCTTTGGACATGTTTGGCTCATTAGTGGTATTTGAAGCCAGGGAAATGTATGGGGTTGCCCCAGAAGAAGGGTGCAGATGGGGAACAGGTGTCAGAGCAGTGCTGACTTTTGGGAAGCATCAGTCATTGTGGGGTAGTAAGAAAGAGAAGCCTGGAAGTTTCTCAGGAAATTTAGACAGGCAAGAGCAGGACAGTGTAGGGTGGTGGATCCCAAGGACAAATGGTCATTTCAAAGGACATTGGAGTCCACAATGTCATGTGCTACTGCAGAGCATGTCAGAAAAATCATGAAAAGTCCCCAGTGGATTAATAAGAGACACGGCTTGTGAGGTTATCAAGAGAAGCATCCACAGAATGGGGATAGGATTGGGTGGGCACTGTGGAAACAGAAACATTGGGATATATGTGAACTTTTCACAATGGATCACTGGCAGGAGGAGGAGAGGAGGGGCGTGGAGTGTAAGGACTATTAGGAACGCTGGCTGAGAGATTAGTTTGTAGATGGTAGAGATTTGTGCATATTTGAAACTTGAGGGATGATTCCAGTAGGGAAGTTATGGAAAGTACAACAAATATTGAGGGCATAATGTCATTGAAATGGAAGGATAAGATAAAAATCAGAGTGGTTTCAGCCAAAAAGTCAATTTCTTTGGATATAACAACAGAAAAGCTGTGATAAATGAATCTCTTATGAGGAATATTTGTAGATCTGATGACTAGAGAGTGAAATAGTTCTTGTCTGGTGGTTAACAATTTATCTGTGAAATATGGAGGAGGTCGGAATATAGAGATTTATGGAACTCAAGAAATGGAAAAAATGAGCAGAGCATTCAGGAAGCATTAGAGAAATACATATAGGTCCATTGGTTGCTGTTTATTCTCTGTTGGGATCCAGAGGCTCCTGGTGCATTCTCTGTTCAGTGCACGTGTCAACATGACATTGCAGGTATTTGAAATCATCTGAAGTGTGCAGGGTGGATATGATGGCAATAAAGTATCTGGGACTATGGTCAGTGGGTGATTGAAATGATGGACTGTGAATCTGAGATTACTAGAAAGGATTAGGAGAAGAAAAGTAAGAGGCTTGTGAAGATATTCCTACGGGAGTAATCTAGTTTATTGAAGAACGGTTATTTAGAGTGGATTTCTTTGTGTAAAAACTGGAAATGTGGAAATTTGTGTTGGGAATATGGTGTTTGTGAATTACTGACTGGTGAGCAGGAGAATTTTGGGTGAAGATAGGATCGGGGTGTGGAAGTGAATGACTAAGGATGGAGTAGTGAATAATTTCATTAGAGATGAGGCAGTGAAAGGACCTCTGGGGTCCTTGGAACTCGTGTGTCCCAATAACACTGTGCTGTGGGACACCAGCATGTGTGTATTTGACCATGACAGAGAGAGGAGGAGAGGAACGTCCTGAAGCAAGATGCCGGAGGGAAGTTGGTCTGGATTTGACACTGGATAATGACCTTGAGCTTTCTGTCATTGTCTCACATCAGCTTGATGATGTCACTGAATCCTGTTCTCCTTGTGTGGTCCCTGTACCAGCAGCCGATCATCACCTCTTAGAAATGAAAATTATCTATTCCTTCCCCAGTCCTACTTGGTTTGAGATCCAGGAATCTGAGTTTTAAAAACTCTCCAATGATTGTGATGCACAGTGTGATTTGAGACACATGTTTCCAGGGAGAGGAGGAGGGTGGAATATCCACGTGAGCTGAGAACGTTCTCCATGGATGGTAGTCTTCATCCTCCATTTTGTTCAAATTTCACATTTTATTTTGTTTTTAAAGAGAAATCTCCAAAAATATTCCCCGACTTCATAGTGGAAACGGTAAGACCATGAAACTAAACCCAATCAGAATACTGAAGATCTATGCACCCTGAAGCCTAAGCAGCTGCATATTCCAGAGTCCAGTTGCTGGAATAACTTCCCATCCTGGTGATGAGGTCAGGTGCAGTCAGTGGGAGCAGACCCTGGAGAAGCCGCAGCAAGTCTGTGTATACAGCAGACTGCAGGGACTCCAGGCCTGCAGCAGTGAAGGAGAAGTCTTAAGTTCTTTGGAGTCGCAAATACCTTCAAAACAGTCACACAGGCTGGTCCATGTGATTCCCTGGACCATGCAGGGGCCGAGGGATCTGCACACCAGCCCTGATCCCACCCTGGATCGCTGTCCATATTGGGCAGACATGAGTCCAAGAATGGGTCTGGGTCGCTCGCAGACCCTCTGCAGGCAACAGGCATCTTCTAGAGATATCAGGAGACAGACACAGAACGTGAAGAAAAGCATGGGAGAGACTGACTGTGGTCTCGAGGACAGATGAGATTGCCGGGGAGGCAGAGAGAGCAAGGAGCCAAGAAAGGCATCCTGAAAACAGTGAGGAAAGCAACATTGGTGCTGAAGAAAAGGTAAGTGGTGCCGTTGAGAAATTCCCCATTAGACAGACTTGACTCTCACAGCATCTCTTTGTAACGTCCACCATGATCTTGACCTTTCATGGTAAACCTCAATTTTTCTTTACCATGAGTTTTCTCCTTTTTATATTAAAATTGATAGGACGATTGAAGCTGAGGACTTAGTGTTTTGAACTTACATTTGTTTTTTCTAGAACTTACTCTCAATGAAGTGATGATATCTACTAGAATGAGATTTGTCTTTGAATGTATATTAAATCCGATTCCATAAATTTTTATTATGATTTTGTATCTAATTTGTTTTCTTTTTTTTGCTGAGAAAGATTAACCCTGAGCTAACATTTGTTGCCAATCTTCCTCTACTTTTTGTGTGGGTCACCATCAAGGCATGGCTGCTAATGAGTATTGTAGGTCCGTGCCTAGTAACTGAACCTGGGCCACCAAAGCAGAACATGCCAAACTTAACCCCTTGGCCAGGGGCCAGTACGATTATTTTGCATCTAAATATACATAAAATCCATCAGTCTTTCTCTTCATGGTCCCATGGTAATTCAGACATAGGTGATTTCTATATCATGAATTAAGTATCTCTTATCTGTTACCTGGCAAACTTGTGTAGATTTGATTTTGGAATCTCAAGAATGAGCATACCCCCTGGGGGCATTTTTTTCCACTTAGAGAACCTTGGCAACAGGCTCATTGCCTTCCTTCCAACACTAGATCCAGAGTCGTGGAAATGTGTTCACCTTGCACACAGCACAGATCACATAGAAATTACTCAACAAACATGTGATAAGTGAATAATTGGTGGCATCATCAGGTCATTCACAGAAGCCAGACTGAGAGAGAGTTTCCTTAGGTCAGGAAGGAGAACCATTCCTTTATATTTGTGATATTTTAATTTGTAACATTGTAATGTGGACACCAAGTATACTGTTTTTATCAAAATTGTGTTCTGAAGGTTTTCAAAAATCTCTAAAACTCAGAGTACAGAAAAATAAATCTCTGTGAACCTGTTACTTGCTTCAAACATTGTCAACTCGTATACCATCTGACTTTGTTTATCCTCACACCAAGACCCCAAGAATTAACCAGAGGAGATGGCTGAGAGCACATCATTTCAGCTGTAAATATTTCAGTTTCTCTTACAGATGAGGTATTTTTTGAACACAAACACAATAACGTTATCACATACAAAAATAAAAATGTCATTCGGATAATCAACTATCTAGTCAGTATCCAAAGTTTCCCAGTTTTGTCAAGGTTATTTCTTGGTTTGACATTTTATTTGAGTCAGGATCTTAATGAAACCCTTCTTTTGCAATTGGTTGATCTGTTTCTGAAGTCACTTTTAATCTCTTAGTAGTTCATGCATCTTGGGATTTGGGTAGGATATGAGTGTGTGTGTTTGTGTTGTCTACACGGATGTGTGAATTCTTACTTTCCTGGATGGCAGTGCCTTGAAAGGAAGGGCCTGGGCTGTGGGAACTACAATTTCTACTCTGCTTCTGGCTGAACTGAAAAGGTCTCCCTGGGTGACACTTGCAGCCTTCAGAAAGGAGGGGGAAGTGGTACCAAGGAATTCAAGACAATGACCCTTGTCTTACAGGGTGTTTCCAGGGCATGATGTTCAAAATGCCGGGTGCTAACCCTTTAGATCCAGGTCGTCGGGTGGGTTCTCGGCATGAGCTCTAAGCAGTGTCTTTTAACCACTCACCTGGGAAGCATTTCACCATTTTAATTGGTAAGGTTGTGTCTATGGTGTCTAAGATTGGTGGCATTCCCCTGCTGGACCCACTTCTATACCTGCCCCTCTCCTGCCTCATCTTTCAATGCTCCCAAGAGGAAAGTTTCACATCCCTTTAACACAAATCCATATAACCACAGCACACACTGGGGAAAAGAACACAGCTGCCCCAGGGGCTATGTGCTCTATTCCCTCAGGCCCAGCTGCCCCTTTGGGACAAATCAGTAACAACACGAGTGAGTGTGTAAATTTTTGATTGTCTGAGACCAGGGACCTCAGAACCACATGGGCCCAGAAGATGTCACCCAGTGCAGCAAGGGACGGTGTGGGTCATTCAGTGGACGGGATTAAGGTCTCTTGTCCTGGCAAACGAGAGCTTACCCCTGATCCATCAGGCCCAGCTGGGGAGGAATGGCTACGGTGTACCTGACAGAAAGGCTAGGGGCCTTCTAGGGAATTTTTGCCCAAATAGAATCATACAAAGCTGTGCAGGGATGCTGGAAATCCTAGTTCACAGGGAGCAGTGAGGTTTATGGAACAAAGTCCTGTTGTAGGTTTAAAAGCTGCATCATGTATCTTTCCCTCTGGATATAAAACAAGCGGGAAAAGGACTTCCAAGTGCATGGGCCAGGATCACAGGAGGATTCCAATCTAGGCAAAGGGTGAACAGGGAGCCCTAGAGGAGGCCTGATGGGGATGTCCTGTGGGCCCTTAGTCCATCTGCACATGGTCTTCCTCTGTCCTTGTCTGTTACACATGCAAACATTTATCTTTTTTCATTTATTTCTCATTTAGTGTTGATGCAAATCCAGAGACTGGTTAGAAAATGGCAAGTTCCAATATCTGATCAAAGAAACCTCAATAAGCGAAGCAAAAAACATTCCTTCTTCCTGGAAAGCTGTAGAAAGACAGCCACTGTCCTGGGGAGGACATTGTCCTGGTAGGTGTTATTTGAAAGACACCCACATTTCAGTGGTTATTGCTCTGCCTGGGAAAGTCTCTCCAACCTCTACATCCAGGGAGATCTGAGGAGCTGTCTCTGCTCCTGGCCCAGGTGACCCACACAGAAATGCACCTGTCCTCTGAGGAAGGGAGACTTGAGGGTTTCATTCAGTAGCCAGGGTGGAGGCTGGCCCTCCTCCCTTCTCCCACATACAATAAGCTGTGAGTATACACAAGTTCTTAATTCAAGGAGGAAATTGAGATACTGTGTCTCATTTACATGAGCATAAGAAGTGAAAGAACCACACCACAACACCCAGGCTGTGACAGAAACAGGATATATCGTAAGAGTCAAATCTACCATTTACTATTAAAGAAATAATATCACTCCTCCCCAATGGGTTAACAGTCGCTGGGGTGCAGATTTCAGGGAGTTGGAAGGGGTGGTTCCCTCCCTCTGGGGCTTTAGGGGAAACAAGGGAAAGTCTTAGGATGTCCTCCTTCACTCAGGGTAGGAAGAGCTGGCCCGGTACACCCCGAGGGCGCCAGTGTCCCTGCTGGTCAGGAGGAGCTGCACTTGTGGTCTCCAGAGTGTGACGGCTCATCGCCAAGGGCGTGGTGGCTGAAGAGAAGAAACAGACTATTTTGGGGTACCTCCCTGAGATTCATGGCACACCTCCCTGCCCCCCTGCACTCTGATCCAAACCCTGTGCAGAGTGCTCAGTCCATCAACAGCACCTCATTTGTCCCTGATGCAAGAGGCATCATTTAGCATCACCCATTTCACAGGAGGCAACTGAATCCCAGAGAGGAGAGGGGAGCAGTCTGTCCCAGGCCTGGTCAGCAGTGGAGCTGTGATCCAGGCCCATGCTTAGGCCGAAGGCGTACTGAGCCCCTGGGTTCAGTCGCTGCTGGTCCCAACACTCACTCGGCCCTAAACTGGAGGATGTCCGGTTCCTCTTTCTCTTGAAGAGCTGCATTTTGCTCGCCTTCTGGTGTGCGGACTCCAGCTAGCAGGAGACCCAGTAAATACAGGACAGAGTGGACCTGTGAGCTACCAGGAGCCACACCTCAGGTGCCCCTCCCAGAGCCTGCCAGCAGCTGAATCCCAGTGCCCCATGGGCCACCCCGCTACGAGTTCTGAGGCTGATTAGTGAGCCAGGCCACAGGCTCTGGAGCTGGCCATCAGAGAGAGTCTGCCCTGCCCTCACCCAACTCCTGTCCCCCTCACCTCTCATGGACACTGATGGGCTCCATGGCCTGGAACCAGGCCCCAAATCGCTCTTCGGGCTCCAGGTCATACGCATTTGCAGCCTGCTGGAGCAGCTGGATCGTCCTGATGACTTTTAATTTCTGGGAGGAAGGACAGGATGCAGACAGAGCTTGGGTGGGGAACCCTGCCAGGGACTTGTGCGGATTGTGGATCTGATCTGTGGTCTGTGCTAACTCTGGAAGCCTCCTTCCTTCCCACTTCATTCAGGACTTGCCTGTCCTCACAGTTGGCTGGAATGAGTTCCTTATCCAGGAAGGTGTCCTTGATGTCAGCCCCTCCCACACACGCCAACGTGATGGGATTCCCAGGTTTGTGCATCTGACTCTCCCAATGAACCTAAGACCCAAGGGATGAGGCCAGAGAAAGTCTTGCCAGGAAAGGTCTGTGATTTCCACTTCCCCACCCTCCCACAGCTGCTCACCTCATACCATTTCTGGAAGTTGACCCGATTTCCCTGGAAGGGAGACAGCTAATGTCCATCAGAAACAGCCCCCTAAGCCCATAACCAACTCCCATCCCACCCCTTCTCAGGCTGCAAGAACGTCAGGGCCCAGCAGAGAGCAGAGCTTCCACAAAGAGAACTTGACACTGGACCAGGCTCTGGGCCACAGAGCAGGAGGGACAGGGGAGCTGAGGCCAGAGACCTTATGTGGCACACCATCTCTGATGACAGATGGGGAGACTTAGGCCTCAGGGAGGAAGGGACTGCTGGACTACAGAAGTTCTTCCTCACTTGCAGGGGCTCATGGCACTCCCCCAGGGGGAGGGTCTGAGGGGGAGGTTGAGTGCAGCTCAGACACAGCCTCCTGCAGCTCTGCAGGCAGGCAGCTCTGAACTTCACTAGCCCAGGGAGCCTGGTGGGGGGCTTATGCGGAGCGTCTATTCATGCATTGCAAAGATGAGCCTGACTTCCCAGCTCCCAGGGGTGGCCATGGGGCTCTCATGAGAGGAGGTTTGCCAGGTACTGAGAGCTCAGGGCCCAGTGCAGGGCTCTCGCCTCCCAAACCTCAGGATCCTGCTCCTTGGTCCCACCTCCAGGCTCACTCACTTCCAGTCATCCTCCATCCCAATATTCAGCAGCTTCATGGGAGAGAGGAAGATGCCGAGGAAGGGGACGACACCCTGTGAATTCAGGGTGGGAGTGGTGAGATGAGTCTCACCTCTCAGGTGCCCCCATGGACCCTCCCCCAAATCCCTTCACCCCAGCTTCCTGCCCACCACAGACTCCCACAGAGAGAAGCCTAGGACCCTCAGCGGCCTGCCCACAGTTGCCCCTCCAGGACGACTCAACTTCCCCAGTCACCTCCCAGGGGCAGCTTTTGGCAACTCCCAGAGTATGTGCTGCCTGCCCCTCCCCTCCCTAATCCATCCTGGGCACAGCCCTTCCAGGCCTCATCCTGGTCACTTACAGGGCAGGCATTTCAGGCTCTGGGGCTCCAGGAGCTGGGCTGGAGGAAGAGGGACCCCTCTCTTTAGGAGGCCTCAAGCCGTGAGGAAAGAGACCCCCTCCTCTAACATCTGCACTCTCCCCCTCAGGCCCCTTCACCTGCTGCTGCTGCCTCTCCTGGGCTCCCTGGGGATCCATCTCTAGGGTGGCCTACACAGAGGTCACCTCCTGCAGGGTCAAGGACAGGCTCAGGCAGGCCATGCTCCCTTCCCCGTGTCTCCCAGGCCCCTGATCCTGGACCCTAGTCATCTGATGTCTGTGGCTGATCCCATTCCAGAGTGCTCTGATTCTAGATTACTCCCATCTCCAACACTCCTTCCTCTGTGCCCTCAGGCCTGCCCAGGCCCCTAAGCCTCTCTCCTCATCAGGAAAGTGTGAGGAGGACTCCCATGCCTCCCAGGGTCCCCTGAGGACTCACTGTCATCTGACTGTCACCAGTATTCTCCCCTCCCCCCTCGAGGAGGAGGAGCACAAAGCTCCTGCTCATTCCTCTCCCCCTTGTACTTCATCACCCCTATGAGACTTGCACCACAGATCATCTCCTTCCGTTTCCCAGATGAGGAGACTGAGGCCCACAGAGGGGCAGTGAATTGCTCAGGGGCCCACAGAGGAGACCGTCCCCCTTCCCAGCCAAAGGGCCTGGTCCCCGGCCTTCACTCCTCCTCCAGACACACCTCTGACCAAGGTCCTGTCCTCTGGACTCTCGGGGTGTGTTGTGGCCCTCAGTCAGCCTGAGCCATGGATTGGGAAGCACAAGGTATCTTGGGGTCCTATCCAAGTGGATTCTGTGTTTTCCAGCCCCATGGGATTCTCTGACACCACGCTGGACCTGAGGCCATGCCAAAGGCCTCAGCTCCCTAGGATCCCCTCATGACGGACCCTGCACAGAACTCCTCCTTTATTCACTCAGATAGGATCCCCCTTGTGCCACATCTGAGTGACAGTGTAGGGGGTTACCACAGCGCTGTGTAATGGTAACATTTGCATCCTTTTTTACTTGGAAACTTCTAAAGTCCTGTCAGGAAGGTCCATTAAGAATCTGTAGGTTCCCCGATAATTCTCATTGCCATCTGGGGCATATCCTTGTCAACAAGGCACCAAGCGAGCCTCACTGGTTTGTCAGCAGTGACCACTATCTGGCTAGAGTGCACAGTCCCAGAGACCACATAGTTCTATCCCAGATCCACCATTTGGCCCAAGTCTGGGCAGCCCCTGTGTCCACAAGAGCTGTGTGACCTCACTGTGCCCATCCCTGGGGCAAGCAGAGTTTCCACCCCTGTGAGGTGCAGTGAAGACAGAAGGAGCAGCATGGGCCTGGCTTCCTGAGGACAGGCTGGGCTGCTGTAGGAAGAAAGGAACCCCCACCCACTCCATCCACCCGCCAGCCTGGAGGAAGAGGGCCAGCTAATGGGTCCCCATGGAAGTCAGAGACCTGCTCATTCTGCCAGCTCTTCATCTCCTGGAACAGCCGAGCCGACATCACTGTATCCCATGACCAAGGCCTTCTTCCCCAAACAGTCCCCACCTGCCCCTGCAGCTCACACCCCCTGCTTCCTGTCAAGCTGGACAAGACAGACCATTATTTCTCAGGGAACCTTAAGTGAAAAACTTCCCAAAGCACATCCTGCCTTGTCCCTCCCCACCTCACCTCCCCTCCTTCCAGATCTCCAGCCTCCACTCACCTCCTTGAGCAGCTTCCTGCTCTCCTGCTGGCTTGTTTTCATCAACTTTTTAAGTTTTGTACAGTTCTTCCTGAGGAGGGAAAAAAGGAAAGAGACACTGTGGAGTGTTTTGAGGGTAAATCCCTTTTGTTTGAAAACCCAGAAGATCCAGACAGCCTGGATGAGCATTTTCACTGTGCCCTCTGAGCCCTGAGGTGTCTGGGACTGGGGAGGGGCCTCTCCTATTGTCACCTGGGGCCGCCATTCTCTTATCTTCTCAGCAGATGTGTTTTAAACAGTCTTAATTACATGTGGACAGAGAGTTCTTTTGTTGAAAACACTTGAAAATCTTCAATTTGGCTCAAGCCAGGATCTGTCACTTAGGGAAACTGATTCCTGAAGCAGAACCACTGGCCTAAGTTTTCAGAAAGACTCCAAGCCTCCCAATCAGGTCAGACCCTATGGCCAGGGTTTGCTGTTTCCCAGGAGGTCCCAACTGACTGAAGGGCAATGCTAGCCCTGTGGGGAGTGTCTGGTCCACCCAGGTGGTGCTCACAGAGAGAGACGCCTACTCACCTGGACACCCATCTCCATGTCTCTTTTAAACGCTGAATGGAGGGGACCTGCAGAGCCCAGAGGATCGCATGGAGTGAGGAAAGGTTCCTCAGGCCCTGGCATTCCTGGGGACTTATGTTCTCTCCAGGGAGAGGGTGAACTGGAAACCATCCACCAGCTCCTTGACCATCTCTTGGGTGCAGCTCTGCAGTGACAGTGCCCAGCAGTCAGGCCAGGAAGGATCAGGGGCCTGCCTGGACTTTGCCACAGGGGGAAACACCCCCACAGATCAGGCACAGAGGGGAATCTGCATAGACTCAACCAGGGAAGGAATGCAAGGACACTTTGAGGACCCGGGATTCACATGCAGATAGAGGAGGTTGGTCCCCAGCACTCACCTTCCTCTCCTGCAACCAAGGTCTTGAGTATGAACATGACACACTGCTCGACTCCCACCATCTAGCTTCCTGCTCCTGCCCAGGCTGGGTCTTCCTCATCCCCAGCTTCCCTAACTCCACCTCCCACACACACAGACACACACACACACACACAATGAGTGTCAAGGGGTGTGGGGCTGTCCTTTTGGGAACACAGTTCTGACCTGACCTAGAGTGGCCTGCCCTGGCCCACAGTGATACCTGATGGTTCCTCCTGCCAAAAGGCCACAGACATTCGAGGTGAGGGCTGAGCCAAAGTCTAAAGCAACTTAACATGCTCTCATTCTGGGCTTTCCGGGGGCCAGAGCCTCGGAAAGTCACGGGACAACATGAGAACATCCTACTCTGTCGAGTGTCTCCACTCAAATGAACTGGAAAGGAGGCTGTGATTACAATGTGGGTGCCTGGGAACCAGAGTTCTAAGTTATATTGGGGGCTGTCACCAAGGAAGTGAGGTCACTTCTTCAAGTTTCTATTACTTGTCCCCTTCATTTAATCAGACACACCCAAAGCCCCCTCTAGGCTGTGGCTGCTCTCCCTCCTTGCCCATGTCATCTCCATCACTGTACACAAATACCCATCACCAACCTCCCCACAGCTCCTTGGGAGTGGATACAGGGGGCCAGCTTTGAGGAGACAGAGCTGAAGTCAGACCTCTTTTTGCCTACTAGTTCTCTGTCCTGGAAAAGCTGCTGTGCCTCTCAAGATCTGCCCAGTCTCACAAGCTGCACAATGAGGATTGGGCTAAAAACAGCTTCCTAGGGACTGTGTCAGGGTACATGTGATAATACGTACAACACCTGTGCGCTGGTGTCACATGTGTCTAATGTACACACTTAGAGATGGAGGAAGTACAAGAAGGAGTAGGACATCACATAGAATACCAGTCAGAACTTCTCTGGGTTCCAGATGTGTGATCTTGGGAAAGTCACTGCCCGTCTGGGCCTCATTTTCAGATATGCATCCTGACGGGGTTGAAATTAGAGGAAATTCAGACATTGTGATCCACTGGCATTAACCCTTCCACAGTCCCCTGTTTTACTCAGAATCAGTACCAAGTGCCTCAGGTTGGCCTATGTGGTGGGCAGCCTCCACAATGTCCCCAATGCTCCATGCCTCCTGAAGTGCACATCCTTTTGTCATCACTAAGTGGTCAGTATCTGGCTTCTGAACAACAGAACACAGCCAAGGTGATGGGATGTTACTTTCAAGTTTTAATTACAAAACATCTGTCACTTCCTGCTTACTGGCTTACTTGTGTGTCCTCCTTCTGTTTCCATCTCTCTCTCTCTATCTCTCTCTCTCGCTCTCGCTCTCTATCAAATCAGCAGAACTGGGAATGCAAGTGCTGATGTTTTCAGTTGCACTATGTAGAGGCTCCATAGGAGAGAACTGAGGGAGTGTCCAGCCAACAGACAGACAGGAGCTCAGACTCTCAGTCCAAATGGATCCGGACAAAACCCATGTGAGTGATCTTGAGTGGGAATCCTCCCCCATTTGAGCCCTGTTGAGACCACAACCCTGCTTCACAGAGACTTTGAGGCAGAGGCACCCAGCTAAGCCATGCCAGATGCTTGGCTCACAGAAATTATGAGATGTTATATATTTGTACTGTATAGGTGGTAGGTTTGGGAGTAATGTTGTCACAGAGGAACAGAAAGTAACAGTCTACCATGTCCCAGGATCCAGCCTGATCACCCTCCTCTCTCCCCTCACTCTCTCTTCTCAGACTCCCTCCAGCCACACTGGCCACATTTCTGACCTTCCCTGGTCAAACTCGCTTCTTCCTGTGAGTCTCTGCACCAGGGAGCCTTCTCCTTGAAACACTAACTCTTCCCAGACATAGGCAGGGGTGCTTACACTTGTCATTCTGGTCACAGCGAAGGTCTGAAATGCCTCAGAGAGGCCTTTCAGAACCTCCTAGCACAGTCTCTACCATCACAGATCTTACATCCAGAAGAGCATTACATGATTTCCTCCTCCTTCCTCCCATTGAGATAAAATGAGTGCACGGGGACGGGCTGTCTGCTTTGGCTGATGCAGAGGCAACTCCTTCTGGTTATACCAGGAACACTACTGTCTCTTCCAGGCCGAATTTTTCCCACCACGAATCCATTGTTTAAGGAAACCATCATTCCCTCTCTTTCATGGGTCTGGTTTCCCCAAGAACACAGTGAACCATCCCCACTCCTTGTGCTGCATCACCATAAACCCACCGCCAGAAGATAAGCACAGGGTTAAAACACCACCAGATCCTGAATTCAGTCACTGTTGAGACCCTCCCATCAATGTTGTCATTCAATGGTGACTCCTGAGGACACCTTTCCCCTGAAACCCACTCCAAGCCTGTCCTCAGCTTCTAACAGTAACACTGAGATTTCCTCAGAGTCCTCCCTACCTGGGCAAGAAACATTCTGAAATGTTCTCTGTATTAATTTTCAGGGACTGGGGGCATTGGTAGATGTAATTTGAGTGTGTATGTGCAGTAGTTTCTACGCAGGTATTCTATTTTTCAGACACAGATAAAATAGTGTGGCTACTCAATGCACCAAGAAAATGGATAACTGATCAAATTTTTTCATGATGCGAAGTCATTAGAGAGTAAATATCGTGGTTAAGAGCACAGAGTATGGAGCTAACTCCTCATGTCCAAATTCCAGCTCAATCCCTTACTAGATATTTGTATTGACTGAGTTCTTTACCTGATTGGTGCCTCAGTTTCTTCATCTGTCAGTTGGCAATAATGATCAGCATACATATTTTGTAGGTTTATGGAGAGTATTAAAGGAGTTAATGTTTGGAAAATGGTGGAACACCTAGTGTATTACCAGTGCTGTACCTATATATTAGAAATTTAATTTAGAAATTCTTCTGACTCTGCCTGTGAGCCCCAGGGGGTGAGCCTGTTGTCTGGATGTATGCAGAAAGCACTCCATGACATACGATGAATAAATGAATGAACAACATTGGCGAAAGCATTAGCAATGTCACCTATGTCATCCTGCAGGCATTCCTAAGCCGAACCACAGGCAGACATTCCTGCTCTGTCCTGCATCACATTCCCTGGAGGAATCACTGGGGCTTCTTGGACCCTGGTAACCGTGCCCACTAAAGGTTGTTTTTTGTCAGCAAACCACAGTCTTTGTCCAATTGCTGCAGCTCACAGGGTCTGCGTTCTGATCCTTGTCTTCACTCGAGAGAGAAGTGCCATCCCCAGAGCTATGCACACGCAGAGCCTGAGCCTTGGAGAAAATGATTCCCTGGCCCTGGGGCAGGTAGAAGAGCACAGGGACAGAGTGGGATTTGGGGAAAATCCTCCAGGTGTTTTCAGAAGGGACGGAGGCAGGGAATGTGTCAGCAAGGACTAGTCTGGTTGGTGGGCCTTGGTGGTTAAATAGTAGGGGGGCTGGCAAGTTTCGTAGGTTCTAGCATAATACAATAAATATGACGGTCATGAAATCAGAATCAGCCTAATTAAGGCCAAATTAACCCAATGTCAGCTGTTCCCTAACTCTCTAATCCACTAGTGACTTATAATAAGGGTATTCGTGTTCTATCATCTCCATTTAATTGATTGGCTAGAGTAATTATTCTTTACATAGCCTGTCTATTTTTACATAGTAAAGAAAAGGTGTTTTTTAAAACAACCCTCCTTGGAAAAGTCTCCCTAACATATTGAATTAATAACAGAAGCCACGGCAGGATATTCACCACATATCTTGAGCTTTAGTCTCTGGTTATAGATCTTCCTAACTGGTAAATTACCTTGACTTCTGCCTTCTTTCTTGAGATTAGTCCACTTAGGACTAAGTAGGAGTGCAACCTCATGCCATGTGAGAAGTGGTGACTCTAGGAAGAGGTTTTCTTCATTCTGTCAGTGTCTGTGTGTTTGTTTGTGTGTGTGTGTGTGTGTGTGTATGACAGTTTTTTGTTGCATCTTGCAGTGTGGGCCAGGGAAAAAATTTCCCTAACCACTTTTTCTGAAATTTATTTTCACTGATGGCTTCATCGGCACTGTCCAATAGTAACATTAAACACTCTATATTATAGAATTTAATTTTTTTTCTTAGTAGCCACATTTTTTTTTTTTTTTTTTTGTGAGGAGATCAGCCCTGAGCTAACATCCGCCAATCCTCCTCTTTTTTTTGCTGAGGAAGACGGCCCTGGGCTAACATCGGTGCCCATCTTCCTCCACTTTATATGGGACGCCGCCACAGCATGGCTTAACAAGCAGTGCGTCGGTGCGCGCCCGGGATCCGAACCAGCGAACCCCGGGCCGCCGCAGCGGAGCGCGCGCACTTAACCGCTTGCGCCACCGGGCCGGACCCTAGTAGCCACATTTTAAAAAATTAAAACAAACATGTGAAACTAATTTTAATAGTATATTTTAACCCGCTATAACCAAGATATCATCAATGTGGGTGCAGTCTATACAAAACTTAATAATGAGAGACTTTACATTGTTTTCCTGGGTTTCATATATCCAGTGTGTACTTCCCACTCACAGCACAATCTCCAATTGGAAGTTGAGTTTTTTCAGACATACATTCTCTGTACTGAGATTTAATGTTCACAGTTGTCAAATAAGAGTCACTAGGAGTGGGGTGGATGATAATTTCATTACTGATTTAAACTCTAATGGAGCTATGAACACCAACTTGTCAATCAAATGAATAGTCATAGAGTACGGAAGAATGGTATGATTTGGGATTTAGAAAAAGAATGGGGACTGTGTGTCCTGACAGGGAGCACCAGAGCTTTTCTTGTTGAGAGTGACAAGGACAAAAAGAGAATAAAGTCATACTGATAAGTGTCTAACAACATGGGGGAGAAGAAATGACGTGCCGCAGTCCTGAGTTTTGACCTCGAGCTTTCTGTTCTTTACCCAAATCTCTTTGATGATGTCCCAGGACACAGGTCAGATTAATCCCCACAGGGAGAGAGGGAGGGTAGAAGTACAAGGCATCTGACATAATTGTCCTGGGAAGGCAGGCTTCATTTATCACTCTGCTCCACATTCATACTTTATTTTTATAGGATAAGAGGAAAAGAAGTATGATGGTCAAATCATCACAGAGGAAGCGACATGATTGTGGAAACCAATCCAACCCAAAGCCTGGTTAGAGCATCTCCATCCCTTTGAGGATGTCCAGTTACATATTCAAGAGACCAGTTACTAGAATCACATCCTATCCTGGCAACGAGGTCAGATGCCATCAATGGGAGGAAACCTTGGAGCAGCCCCAACAACTCTGCTGGCAGAAGAGACTGCAAGGTCTCCAGGCCTGCAGAGTGCAGGAGAATAGTTAAGGCCTTTAGACCTTGCCAAAGCCCTGCTGAATCTTTCACCTAGTTGCACAGGTGCATCCCTGCCAGGTGTGCTCTCAGGTGGTCTGAACTCCAGTCCCATGCCCACCTCTGCCTGGTCTTCAGATTCAGGAGAGATGATCCCAGGAGCTGGTCTGTACATCCCACAGCTCCTTTGCAAACAACTTCTGGTGACTCAGGAAGATATCAGGAAACAGCAAGAGAAAGTGAAGATGGCAAGAGAGAGACTGGCGGTAGCACTGATGCAGACAGACTCGCTAGTGAGGCAGGGAGAGTGAGGGGTAAAGAAGGACGTCCCGACAAATACGGTGATAAAAGACAAGACGGGGCAGATGACATGGAGCTGACACTACATTAATGCCTTTGCAGGGGTCATTAGGTTTTCTTGCTTTGAGCTCTTGTAACTTTAATATATACCAATAATTTCTTTTCTTTGATTCCTTTGCATGACAGAGAAGATACTGACAGTGATGCTTCTGAGGTAGGAGATTGAGTTTCAGGTGAGGAGAGAAAGGTGATCTTTCCTTCCTTTCCTTTCCTGAGTGTTATGTATTTGTATTTAAGATCAACAGAGAGTTATCACAGTTAGGGGATTCTTTAGAGTTTTGCCCTCACAGTCACAGAGAAAACATACTTAGTCCAAATGGATTGTCCTTTTTGTGTAATATTCCAATAGATTCCAACATAACATTTCACTAAAGAGCTGTTATATCTGTCTTCTCTAAAAACACACCTACTTCTGTGTCTCTATTTTTCTGGTATTTGTTGCATGTTGAATCACTAGTTGCATACAATGAAATACTGGATTTTCCCTTTTTTTAGATTTATATGTGTTGGAAATTTGATTCATGAAAATTGATATGCCATTGCGGTATCATGCTGTCAGGAGAACGACTGTTTTCAGCATCACAAGTCTCACAATAAGCCAGTGTGTTGGGATTTGTCTATTTGTCTGATCAAGTATGTTGCACTCTTGAAATCCTCTTTATCATTACTTACTTTTGTCCCACAGATTTATCAGTTTCTGAGAGCAATGTGTTAATAATAGAGCATCATAGTATGTATATCTTCCCTAAAAAATGAGTTATTTTTTACCTAAATCTTCTCTCCTCTATTCTTCCATGTGGTAATCATCTGGAATTTTGGTTCAAATGTGTTTTTAATGTCTTGTTTTAAAACTAATACTAAATTAGACAGACGGTATTTTCCTTTCCTTGTGACTCCTGGTATGTTTTCCTGGGTTCACATTTCTTCTTCCTGATGTACATTCTTTACCAGTTCTTTCACTGCAGGACTGTGGGAGGTCAACTTTGAGTCTGTTTGTAAGTCAGACAACGTCTTTCTTTCTTTGAGACATAGTGCAAATAGCTGTTTACTTTAGCTTTGTAGTAATTTTTTTCCTTCTTTGTCAAGTTATTTAATATTTCTGATCCTCCACATCTTTACCTTACAATGGAAATTAAACCCTAAATATGGTGACTGTAACTGAGATAGTACACGCAGAGCTTGCCAGTCATGTTGCTTAGGAGAAATTAAATAGTTAATAATGATAAAGATTATTAACCATTATAATGATATCATAATAATGTAATATATAATAATGATATATTAATGTATAATAATAATTATACATTCATTTATAATTATAATGTACAGTGTATAATGTATGCAATGAATAATAATAATATATTAATATTACTAATCATTATAATCCTCAGAGTGTGCATTCTCAGAGAATCACTGCTTAAGATTGAGAATGTGAAGGTCACACACAAAAAGTCTGAGAGAGTGGCATGACTGTGACTTTAATTCTCAGCCCTTGGGGATCTTCAGCTGTGGTCGTCTGCACAGTGTGTACAGATAATGTAATCTGTTCCCACAGACCCAAGGCAGAACAGTGCAGCCTGCCTCATGCCTGGGTTGCTCTGGGCTGCCTGTTGGGGAGCCTCTGCTGTGAGGCTAGTTGGACTCTGTAGAGAGAAATATGAAAAAAGACACTTTCTTTTCCCTCAGATTTTTCCCCCCGAGTTTTATTCACTTTTACATCCAGAGCAGATACTCTCTTCCCAGAGCCTTGGTGTTACTCTGGGATTCAGGCTTCCCAGACAGCTAGTCATTTCAGCTCCCAAGGCCCAAGGTGACTGCAGAGTCATGTCTGAACCACTCAACCCATCTTGGCCTGTTTCCCGTCATGGAGGACCCATGAGTGGGGAGAGGAGCCATTGAGGGAGATTGATCTGGAAGTCCTGGTGAATATGAGCTTCAGAGAATGAAGCAGAAAAGGGGAACCTGAGATTGCCAGGGTTTCAGTGGGGGAGGAATATGGAGGAACCGAGAGGGGTGTGATGGCTGCACAGAGTCAAGGGGAGGGATGTTCCAAAGTTTCCCAAGAAGGGAAACCTTGCACTGAACTGGGGATACGATTTTACATGATGGAAATATCTGTGCTGGTTTCACCAATTCTGGTGTCCCTGAGGGATGAACTGGTGTGACACCACAGGACAGAAGTTGCAGTCACTTTCAGGACTTAAGGAAGGTGAAACCTTTCAGCTTAGTCCCTTGTGAGGCAATCAGGGGTCAAGTCTAGAAAGGCTCGGAGCCTGAGTCCGTCCAATGTGGTTTCGTTCTGTTCCAGCCCAGCTCCTCTAGACACCAGCTGTGAAAAAGGAACCTCAGATATAGTCAGATCTAGTCATCGCAGCTTCCGTAGGTTGCCATGAGGCAGGTAATAGCCCAGGCATCGTCACTGGAGCTCATAGTCGCCCTCCTTCTTCCACCGGCAGACAGTGACTTGTGAGGTGAGGAGAGCGTATCAGAATGGTCCAGTCAGCTGCCCAGTATGGGAGACTCCAGGGGAAGGAGATGCCAAAGCCACAGAGACCCGATGCCTCCTGTGTCTCCCTCTTCCTTTTGTCCACTTAATTTTCACCCTCAGTCCTTCTTTTCCTTTCCTTTTCCCTCTCTGGGCTCTCTCTTCCTCTCTTTCCCCTACATGTTCTAGCTTAATTGTGGTGTTAACGACATACAGTAAACTGCATACATTTAAAGTGAACAATTTGATACATTTTGATTATAACATATTGAACCATCACCTCAATCAAGAAAAGGAACGCCCATCCTCCCCAAATTTCCTCATGCTCATTTTAATTCCTCCTTCCCTGCCGTTTGCAAACACATTCTCATTCCCAGGTAACCAGTATATGTCTGGTATATGTCCCTATAGATTTTCGTGTATTTTCCAAGGATTTTTATAAATGGGATCATATACTATGTACTCATTTTTTACTGGCTTCTTTCACTCAGCATAATTATTTTGAGATTTATGCTTGTCATTGCATGCACTATGAATTCATTCCTATCCCCAAACCTTCCCTGGCAGCACTGTGCACACACCCGAGTGCTTCCCAGGTTGGAGTGAGAGCCAGTAGTACTGCTGCATCCCCAAATGTAGGAATGCGCCTTGGTGCAACTCTGCGAGGTGTTGGCGGCAGCCCTGGACCCGCAAATGAATGCTTTCCTGGATGGTTGGAAAGCCCACCGTGCCACTGCAGTCCCAATGATTGGCCAATGCTCAGAACCCGTGAAGAAGTCCCACCCACCAAGCACAGAGGCTGGCATGAGCATGAGAAAAGGCAGCAGCAGATATATGCGTACATGCAAATGCTTTCCCAGATGGCACAAATACCCATAGTAGTGCTGCGGTCTCACAACTGGGTACGTGCCTCCGTGTGGCTGCAGCTCTGAGCTCACTGTGAATGCTTTCCCAGCGGATGGGAACACCCACTGTACCAATGCAACTTCCAGCATATGGGGTGGGATCAGAAACACAGCTCATGCTTCCCGCACAGCGGTAGCAGGTGGAATCTGTGACCTGATACTACCACAAATACTCAGGCAAAAGATTAGTTCATCAAAGACCATAAGAAACTACACTAAAAATTCAGAGCAGAAGGAAATGACAAACCTCTAGAAATGAACCTTGAAGTTACAGAAATTTACAATCTACATGACAGAGAATTCAAAATAACTGTCATTAAAGAAACTCACCAAGTTACAAGAATGTTCAGACAGTTCGATGAACTCAGGAATAAAATTAATAAGGAAAAGGAATACTTCATCGAAGAAACTGAAACTATTAAAAAAAAGACGAGCAGAAATTCTGGATATGAAAAACATAATTAATGAGATAAAAAATAATCTAGAATCATTAAAAAACAGCTGATATTAAAGATGAAGGAATTAGTGATTTAGAGGACAGAAATACAGCAATGTTTTCAGTGGATGAGGAGAGAGGACTCAGATTTTTAAAATATGAAGGAATTCTGGGAGAAATATATGACTCAATTATAAAAGCAACCTAAGAATTATACGTATCACAGAAGGAGAAAAGAAGGAGAAAGGAACAGAGAGCTTGTTAAAAGAAATAATAGCTGAGAACTTTCCAAACCTGGGGAAGAACCGGACTTACAAGTACATGAAACCAACAGAAGACCTAATAACGTCAATGCTAAAAGACCTTCTCCAAGGCATATAATAGTAAAATTGGCAAAAGCCAATGACAAAGAAAAAATATTAAGGGAAGCAAGACAGAAGAAAATAACTTACAAAGGAACCCCTATCAGGCTTTCAGCTTATTTCTTGGCAGAAACATTACAAGCAAGGAAAGAATGGAATGATATAATAAAAACATTGAAAGACAAGAACTTTCAGCCAAGAATACTCTATCCAGTGAAATGATGCTTATGATACAATGGAGAAATAAAAGTTTTCCCAGATAAACAAAGGCCGAGGGAGTTCATTGTCACTAGATGTCCCATACAAGCAATGATCAAGAACGCCATAATACCTGAAACAAATAGAAGACAAATGTCTACAAAGCTGTGAGCAAAGAGATAAATAGACAGACAAAATCAGAAAGCTACAGCTTTGTTTCACAACAGGGTAGCATATACTTAATTATAACTTAAAAGAAGAATGGAAGGAAAGCATAAAAAGTAACTATAAACACTTCAGCATAGTCACAAACGCACAACACAGAAATGAATAGCTTGTGACAACAATAACTCAGAGTGAGAAGAGGAAAGTGATGGAACCTGCTTAGGCTAATGGAGATAAGAGGCTCTCAGAAGATGGACTATGTCATCCATGAGATCTTCATACAAACCTCACAGTAATCAGCAAACAAAGAATCAGAACAGAGCCATAGATCATAAAAAAAGAGAACACTTCCACAGAAAACCCCCAAAATGAAATAATAGTCCAAAATAGAAAGGAAGAGAAACAAGGGAAATATAGATTAGGTGGGATTAAGCCCTCATGTATCAATAATCACTCTAAATGTAAATCGATTGAATTCTCCAATCAACAGACACAGAGTGGTGGGGTGCATTAGAAAACAAGACCCAACAATACGCTGCCTCCAGGAAACACATCTCAGCACTAAAAACAAACAGGCTCAGAATGAATGGATGGGAGACAATACTCCATGCAAATGGCAAATAAAACAAAGTAGGTGTTTCCATAGTTATATCAGAAAAAGCAGACTTCAAGATAAAAAACACTATGAGCGACAAAGAGGGGCAGTATATAATGATAAAGGGGAGTTTCCACCAAGAGGACATAACACTTATAAAGTTATATGCACCTAACGCAGCAGCACAAATGAATATAAAGCAACTATCAATAGACCTAAGGGAGAAATTAACAGCAACAAAATAATAGCAGGGGAGCTGAACATCCCACTTACATCCATGGATAGATCATGCATAGAAAGGCAACAAGTAAATAGTGGAATTAAATGAAACAAATGATCAGATGAACTTGATATAGAGAGAGCATACCCTCCCAAAAAAGCGGAATACACATTCTTCTTAAGTGCACATGGAACCTTATCAAAGATAGACCATATGTTGTGAAACAAGGCAAGCCTCAATAAATTTAAGATTGAAATCATATCAAGCTTCTTTTATGACCACAATGCTGTGACAATAGAAATCATCTACAAGACAAAAGATGGGGAAGTTACAAATATGTGGAGACTAAAGAACACACGACTGAAGAAACATTGGATTAATGAACAAATCAAAGGAGAAATTAAAAAAATACCTGAAGACAAATGAAAATGAAAAGACAACAAAACAACTCTTATGGGATTCAGCAAAAGCAGTTCTAAGAAGGAAATTCATAGCAATACAAGCGCATCTCAGCAAACAAGAAAAATACCAAATAAGGAACCTTAAACTACACCTAATAGAACCAGACAATGAAGAACAAATGAAGCCCAAAGTCAGCAGAATGAGGGAAATAATAAAAATTAGAGCAGACATAAGTGAAATAGAGACTACAAAAACTGTAGAAAGGATCAATGAAACAAAGAGGTGGTTCTTTGTGAAGATTGAAACAAAACTGACAGACCCTTAGCCAGACTCACTAAGAAAAAAGAGAGAAGGCTCAACACATAAAATTAGAAATGAAAGAGGAGAAATTACAATAGATACCACAGAAATCCAAAGTACAATAAAAGAATACACTGAACAACTTACAAGCCACCAAATTGGATAACCTAAAAGAAATAGATAAATTATTAGATTCATACAACCTCCCAAAACTGATTCAAGAAGAAACAGAGAAAATGAACAGACAAATCACAAGTAAAGAGATCGAAATGGTCATCAAAAACCTCCCAAAAAACAAAAGTCCAGGACCAGATGTCTTCTCTGGAGAATTCTACCAAATATTCAAACAAGATTTAATACCCACGCCTCTGAAACTATTCCAAGCAGTTGAAGAAGATGGAACACTTCCTAATTCATTCTATGAGGCCAACATCACCCTGACAGCAAAAGCAGGCAAGGACAGCACAAAGAAGGAATACTACAGGCCGATATCTCTGATGAACACAGATGCAAAAATCCTCAACTAAATATCAGCAAATAGAACACAGCAACATATTACAAGGATTATATACCATGATCAAATGGAATTTATACCAGGGATGCAGGGAATGTTCAACATCCGCAAATCAATCAATGTGATACACCACATTAACAAAATGAGGAATAAAAATCACATGATCCTCTACACAGATGCAGAGAAAGTTTCTGAAAAAACTCAACATCCATTTATGATAAAAACTCTCAATAAAATGGGTATAGAAGGAAAATACCTCAACACAATAAGGGTCATATATCACAAACCCACAGCCAACATCATACATAATGGTGAAAAACTTAAAGGTATTCCTCTGAGAACAGGAAGAAGACAAAGGTGCCCACTCTCGCCACTCCCATTCAACATAGTACTGGAGGTTTAGGCCAGAGCAATTAGGCTGGAAAAGGAAATAAAAGGAATCTAAATTGGAAAGGAAGAAATGAAACTCTTGCTCTTTGCAGATGACATGATTGTAAATATAGAAAACCCTAAAAAATCCAACAGAAAACTATTAGAAATAATCAATCACTACAGCAAAGTTGCAGCGTATAAAATCAACTAACAAAAAGCAGTTGCATTTCTATACTCTAATAATGAACTAACAGAAAAAGAACTCAAGAGTACAATCTCATTTACAATTGCAGCAAAATGAAAAAAGTGATTAGGGATAAATTTAACCAAAGAGGTTAAAGACCTATACAATGAAAACTATAAGACAATATTGAAAGAAATCAATGTAGACCTGAAGTAATGGGAATATATTCCGTGCACATGGATTGGAAGAATAAACACAGTTAAAATGTCCATATTACCTAAAGTAATCTACGGATTCAAAACAATCCCAATCAGAATCCCAATGACATTCTTCATAGAAACAGAACACAGAATCCTAAAATATATATGGAATAACAAAAGACCTCAAATAGCCAAAGAAATCCTGAGAAGAAAGAACAAAGCTGAAGGCATCACAATCCTAACTTGAAAATATATTACATAGCTATAGTAATCAAAATGGCATGGTACTGGCACAAAAGCAGACTCATAGATCAATGGAACAGTACTGAAAGCCCAGAAAAAAAAAACACACATCTGTGGTCAGTTCATCTCTGACAAAGGAGCCAAGATCATACAATGGAGAAAGGAAAGTATCTTCAATAAATGCTGTTGGGAAAACTGGACAGCCACATGCAAATGAATGAAAGTAGATCATTATCTTCCACCATACACAAAAATTAACTCAAAATGGATAAAAGACTTGAATCTAACACTTGAAATCATAAAACTCCTAGAAGTAAATATATGCAGTACAGTCTTTGACATCGGTCTTTTCTGCACCCTTCCCAATACTATGTCTACTCAAGCAAGGGAAAGAAAAGAAAAAATATACAAATGGGACTACATGAGACTAAAAGGCTTCTGCAAGGCAAAGGAAATGATGAACAAAACTAAAAGACAGGGCCAGCCCCGTGGCTTAGTGATTAAGTGTACGAGCTCCGCTACTGGCGGCCCAGGTTCGGATCCCAGACACGCACAGACACACCGCTTGTCCGGCCATGCTGAGGCCGCGGCCCACATAAAACAACTAGAAGGATGTGCAACTATGACATACAGCTATCAACTGGGACTTTGGGGAAAACAAGAAAGGAGGAAGATTAGCAATAGACGTTAGCTCAGAGCCGGTCTTCCTCAGAAAAAAAGAGGAGGATTAGCACGGATGTTAGCTAAGGGCTGATCTTCCTCAAAAAAATAAAAAAACGAAAAGACAACCCACGAACTGGGAGAAAATGTTTGCACATCATATATCTGACAAGGGGTTAATTTTCAAAATATATAAACAACTCATACACCCAACAACAATAAAAAAGATAATCCAATCTAAAAATGGGCAGAGGATATGAACAGACATTTTTCCAAAGAAGATATACAGAAGCCCAACAGGCACATGAAAAGATGTATAACATCACTAATTATTAGGGATATTCAAATCAAAACTACAATGAGTGATCACCTTACACCTGTCAGAATGGCTATAACTCCCAAGGCAAAAAATAACAAATGTTGGAGAGGATAAGGAGAAAAGAACACCCTTACACACTCCTGGTGGGAATGCAAACAGTTGCAGCCACCGGGGAAAACAGTGTGGAGATTTCTCAAAAATAAAAATAGAAATACCATAACTTCCAGCTATCCCACTACTGAGTATTTATCCAAAAAAATTGAAATCAACAGTTCAAAGAGATTTACGCACCCCTGTGTTCACTGTGGCATTATTCACAATAGCCAAGACATGGAAGCACCCCAAGTGCCCTGCTACAGATGAATGGATAAAGAAGATGTGGTATCTATTATATACAATGGAATACTACTCAGCCAGAAAAAAAAGACAAGATCGTCCTGTTTGCAACAACCTGGATGGACCTTGAGGTTATGATGTTAAATGAAATAAGCCAGACAAAGAAATTATGCATGATTTCACTCATATGTAGAAGATAAACATACACAGGGATAAAGAGAACAGATTAGTGCCTACCAGAAGGGAAGGGAGCTGGAGGTTTAGTGAAAGAGTTAAAGGCCACATGTGCATGGTATGGATAAAAGTCAGACTACTTGTGGTAAGCACGATGCAGTCTATACAGAAATTCACAGATAATAACGAACACCCGAAATTACACAATGTTAAAACCCTTTATAATTTCAATAAAATAATTAAAAAAGAAAAAAAATATTCATTATTTTTTATGGTTGAATAGTATTCCACTGTGGGGATATACCACAATTTGTGTATCCGTTCACCAGTAGATGGACATTTGGGTTGTTTTCCGTTTTTGTCTACTATAACTAGGTTGTTATCATCATGTGTGTACTATCTGTGTATAGAAATATGTGTTTATTTCCCTTAGATGGATTCCTAGGAGAGTAATGGCTGGGAAGACGTATGTAATTATTAAAGACGCATCCAAGCTATTTTTCATCAGTACTGATGAGAGTTTCAGTGACTTGACATCTTCAACAACATTTGCTATAGTCAGTGTTTTTAATTTTAGCCATTCTCATGTGTGGTGGAATCTTATGATGAATGTCACTTACATTTCCCCAATGACTCATGTTGTGAAGGAGAAGGCAAGCCACGCTCAGACTGGGAGAAAACATCTGCAAATCATATCCCTAGAAAAGGATGTGTATTTATAATATATAAAGAGCTCTTACAACCCAATAGTAAGAAGAGAATCAACACGTCATGACTTGCCAGGAGACAGCTCATCAGGTTTGTGATGAGCACCAGGAGGCCCGCCAAGCAGATGAGGATGAGGGCCCAGAAGGGGAGGTCTGGGGAGATAAGTAGTGTGGTGAGCCACATCCTGTCATTACCCCAGGGCTCCTGGTGAACCCACTGTGCCTCAACTCTCCTTGACAAGGATTGGCCAACATTCTTCATCATCCAAGACACTGTGTGCATGGTTCTCTTTGATGACACACAGCATCAAGATACTCGTCCCCTACCATGGGCTAGGACTTCCTGCAGGTTTATCAGGTTTCTCAGTCAAGGTGTCATCTCAATTGGGAAAATATTCTGGAAGTGAATGAAATGGAGAATGCATGTGAGTGTGTTTCACAGTTTTTAATAAAACTTTTTAGACACAGAAAAATAAAGGGAACAGTATCATAAACATCCATCATCTAGATTTAACAATGTATATTCCATCCAATTAAAACAATATTTCATCAATGTATAAATTATTAACATTTGCCACCCTTGATTCATCCCATGTTTTCAATGAAATATTAAAGTCAAGTAGACATCATGATCTTTCACCCAATTTTAGTTTCCATCTCTAAAAAGTGAGCACACTTTGCTACAAAATCCAAGACCATTATCACAGAACAAAAGTGTAATAAATTAAACCAAATTCATACCTCTGGGCACAGAGGACTGAATTTGGGATGGACTTTCTTATGACGGTTGGGGGGAGAATGGGTCATCACAGTTGGCAAGACTATGGGATCTCTCTAAATTTGTAAAATCCCACTCAAATGTGTTCTTCCATGCCTGGAAAGACATCATCCCCTTCTCCTTTATCTATTTGCTTAATATTCATTTTCTAGGATGAACCTACAATGTACTAACCTGCAGGAAGTCTTCTCTGATTACCACCTCCAAGTATGAGTTCGTTCAAATCAAATAATTGAGAAGTTTCAATTCTCTATTCTTGTTATTGCCAGCTACAACATAAACTCGAGGAGGGGAGGACACACAGCACCCAGTGGGCATGGGGGGAGGGGTGCAGCTCCCCCTACTTGTACCTCTATCCAGACAAACTCTTAGAGGTGTGCTGTCTGATATGGAGCAGTAACAAGTCTCTTTTTGAATTAAAATTAATTTTAGTTAAATAAAATAAAAAATCTAGTACCTCAGTAACATTAAAAATCAGTACAAATAAAGACCAGTCACAATACCATCCTTCGAGTACTCAACAGCCACATGTGACTATGCACTGGAGAGCACAGATATAGAACATTCCAACACTGCAGAAAGTTCTAGCGCATTGGTGCTCATCTGGAGCGGGACTGGGTAAACTGTAGCCTGTGGATCAGAAACCACATGATGCCCAAACCTGTAAGTCTGCTTCACACACAGCTGGAGACCCTCACTGACCATCTGGCCCAGTGGCTTTCAGTGCAGAGATAAGGAAACGAAAGTCCAGAGTGGGGAGTTGCCTAGCTTGAGGTCACAGAGTTGTCTAGGAGATGGTGACGGCCTCTTATATTACACTGGTGTCCTTTTCTCTCTCTCAATGGTGGGTAAAGACTGGGGGACTATGCCACTTCCTGCCAGCCTGAGAAAGTTCAATGTTCTCTCAGCCCCAGGCATCCAGAATCCCCAGAAAGTCCTCATTTCCTTTCACAATGAACAGGGAGTCTTATCATTCCCAAGGACACTCTTCCTGACCAGGGTCAAGTTCTGCAGCTGGGTCAATTCTGGCTCAGCCACAGGAATTCCTCATAGATGGCAACTCTGTCCAGTCTCTGTGCCAAGGCAGCAAGGTACACAGGGAGTCCACTCCAGTGTGGTTACTGTGGGGGACAGACCTGGAAGGGCACAAGGGATGAACAAGGGTGTCTAGAATTCTACCCTGATTCTAGATTCCCTGCTTCTGGGTCCTGTCCAAGATAACTTTCTGCAATATTGTAAACATTTGTCTGCACTACCAAATACACTCATTATTAGCCCCATGTTGTTATCGAGCACTTAAAATGTGGCTAGTGTGTGTGAGTGAGGAATTGAACTTCTCATGTAATTTAATTTCAAGTATGTAATATATAAGTAAATAACCACAGGGAGAACATTTTTGAAATATTTGAGAAAGGACATCTGCAAATGCATAAAAACAAAGAGAACACTGGTAAAAAAAGGTCAAAATCAACTTTTCAGAAGTCTAGAAATTAATCAACGGCTTGTAAGAATCTGAGGAGGGTTTAGTGAAGAAACATGGTGGAATCTTGATAACGGGAGTAAATTTTGTGGCATTATAACTTGCACTATTCCCATCCTACTCTCACAATATCCTGCATAACTTTGAAAACCATCAGTCTCAGAACCATGTTAGCTGAGACAACCAGTAGCCAAGCAGTCATGATGGGTTTGGAGCTCTGAAAAGAGCCATCCCCATTGAACTGTCACTAGCTGACCTGCCTGGCAGCTTCCCGAAAAAGCCCCATGTTCAGGGCTTGACGTTACTTGACTCAGAGCTTGCCCAGGGAGGAAAGTCTGTCCCCAGGGCACTTGCTAAAAATATTCCGGGCTAATTGTTTTCTATTGTAATTGCCTGAGGGAGTGATACCAGCTGAGGCAGGAGAGAGGAGAGCCAAAAACTTAGAAGAAAAATTGGGGGAATGAGATGTCCACAGGGGGCTTTGAAAAGCTCCAGTGTATTTGCAGGCATCTAGAAGGCCACAAGTGCTCATTGCTGTGGCACGCCCAGGAAAGACTTGAGACCATCTTAATCTCTCAACTCTAGTTGAAGGGTTGGCTTAATATCTGAAAGCGTGATTATGTATTACACAATATTAATAGAATAAGGGCCAAAACCACACAATCTCGACCACATATACAGAAAATAATTTTACAAAATACAACACCCTTCATGTCTAAAAAAGAAAACACTCAACAAATTAGGAATAGAAAAAAACTTTCTCAACCTATAAACATCATCGATGAACAACCCATGGCTAACACCATATTCAGTGGTGAAAGACTGAAAACTTCCCCCTAAGACCAGCGACAAGACAATGATGTCTTCCCATATCTCGTATGTTAATCACAGGTACTAGAGGTTCTAATGAGGGCAATTAGGCAAGAAAAAGGAATAAAAGAAACCCAGATTGGAAGGGAAGAGGTAAAACTATTTGTTTTGCAGATGAGAAGATATTGTATATAGAAAAACCTAAAAAATACACTCCTCCCCACAAATAATATGTGAATCGTATCCTAATAGGTGTATAAAAAATTTAAATTGCCCCATGTGGTTAGTGGCTCCACTATTGGAGAGCAGTTAGACTGCTGATATTTGTTGAAAGTCTCCAGAAGAGGAGGAGGAGCAGGATGCTGGAGGTTGGTGGCACCAAATGTTAATGCTTTTCTCATCCCCCGAAAACCTATGGAAGGAGATGGTAGGATTAGCTGACAGGGATGTGGGGCAGAATAGTTACGATGTAAGTGACTTCCAGATCAATGGCATGTCACAGGAGCTCAGAGTCATCAGCCAGTAGCTCAGGCAACGCTTCCAATCTCCTCAACCTACATCAAGTCAGTGACCAGGCAGGAGTGGAATATGTCTCAAAGCTGGCTGCCTGTGTAGAGCTTGGTGACCTAGAACAAACACGAGGGAGAGTGGGTGAGGTGCAGGTCTCCGGGGGATGCAGGGCGCCACTGGAGCCAGTGAAAGATCACAGACCTTAGGGCAAGGGAGACCTGATTTCAAATCCTGGCTCTGTCCCTAACTCACTGTGTGACCTTAGGCACAATACTCCCATTTCTCAGCTTCAGTTTACCCATGTGAGAAATGGGGATGGCAGCTAGGACATCACCTCTGGACACTGAGAGAACCCATACATGCAGGGAAAGTGAAGGGTTGAAACAATCACATAACAGATGTAAGTCAGATGGAGGAATGATTGTGCCCTTAGGGCAAGGAGAAACGGGAGTGGGAGACCCCACCTGGTCCTGGGTGTCCCCGAGCAGGGTGGTGTACTCCAAGGATGTGGGCTCCGAGTTGCTGAGGTTCCAGCTGATGATGCGGAAATGTAGCTGGTGCTCTGTCTGGATGGATAAACTCTGGGCTGCAGAGCCTGGAGCCACCGAGAGGAAGAGCAGACAGGTGGAGACTCTCAGCTCCCAGCACAGAGGCATGGTGGCCCACGGGGTCAGGGTGGAGGGTACAGACAGCGTCCACACTGGTGGCTGCCCCATCCTTCTCAGGCCTGGGGAGAGAGGGATGTGGGTACTCTGAAACCTCTGGGGGTGGGGGCCAGAACAGGAAGGAGGAAATGGGAGGACAGGTGGGAGACAGAGAGGGGTGGTCACAAAAGTGGTCATTAGGGACAAATGCTGAGGGGAGGGTCTCACCTGAGGGAGACCAGTCTGCAACTCGAGTAGAAGGGGCCCAGGCTGCTCTCCTTGAACAAGGATCCAGCTGGAGAGGAAGGAGGAGGAGGAGGAGCAGGAGGCACAGGGGTTGAAGGAGGGTCTGGGTGGGATTTAACCCAAGAGGAGCTGCTGGGACCAGGGTCTCACCAGGCTCTGCAGGACCCTCTCAGTGAAGTTGATCGTGGCTTAGTCTTTGCTCATGTCTGGGGAATACCAGAGGGTGGAGATGGTGACGTTGACTGTGAGGGTCTTCAGGTTGTGCCCCAAAGCTGCAAGACGAGAGGGAGAGCGATGGCCGTCTCTGAAAGTTGGCCTGAGACCACACCAGAGTCCTGCACTCATTATAATATGTCGTCTTCTGTCCCAGTGGCACCACCATCCACACGTGCTGTCACCCAAGTCAGAACCAGCATATCTGCTCAGCTCCACCTCCCTCCCAATAACACCCATTCACCTTGCACACTGGTGCTCACATACACTCCCTCTCTCCATCCCTGTCCTAGCTCAGGTCTTAACTTACTTCACCCGGACAAACACCCCAGCAGGCTCACTAAATGCTCTGTCTAAAGAATTTTCTACGTGGACTACTAGAAGAATCTTTCTGAAATGAATACCCCACTAGGGCCACCATTGCTCTAGTACCACCCATGGCTCCCTATGGCCTTCAGTGTTTAGTTCAACCTTTTTGACCTGGCACTCAAGGCTCCACTCAATCTGGCTCCTGCTGACCTTTCAGTCTCATTTTATCCATCTACAGCGCGTTAAAGGTTATGCTTCATGCAACCCAAATTCGTTTCAATTCTCCCCAGATGAAATGTTGTTTCTGGCCGGAACCTTTGCTCATGGAATCCCCTCTGCCAGGAAAACCCTTCATCCTCTATTTGCCAGGGTCCCTCCTACTCATTCTTAAAGACTTCATTCTGGTGAAACTTTCTCTAGCAAGCTCTTCCCCTTCAAATTATGCCAGGTGCCCCTCCTGAAATATCCCATATTGTATTATAATGGTGTGTTAATTTCACAAGACTAGGGGCTCTCTGAGGGCTGGCCTTAGACTGAATCGTTGGTATAATCTTTGTAATCAGCATGATTGCCCTAAAACCAGAATTTCACACCCTGGCTTCCCAGCTCCTGGATCACAACTGGCTTGTGGGGGAGTGGGGCCAGAGTGCTTCTCTTGGGAAGGAAAAGGCACCCCCAGATACCTGTGGTGGCTTCTGGTGGCACAGGTGATGAGCAAGTATGCAGGGACCTGGTGGCCGGCTCGGGAGCTGTGGAGAGGGCTGTCAGCAGGGAGGGACAGAGTGGGAGGAGCCCCCAGGCTCACACGGGCTCCAGCACTGGCTGTATCAGGACCACCATTCACAGGTGAAGCATAAATGAGAGTGAGGGGACGGGTGACTGTGTGAGCAGAGGGATGAGCAAGCCTGTGGATGAGAGGACCCCAGAGAGATAGGTGAACAAGAGAGACTGAACTCGGAATAGAGACAGATAGACAGGCAGAAAAATGGGAAGATGGATGGGATACCTGGAAAAGGAGGACAAAGGGTGGAGCTCTAGGAGAATTAAAGTGAAAACCACGTGGGGTCAGAATGTGGTGGAGAACATGTCTGTGTCTAAGGCTTTCTCACAATGGGCTGGTACTCTCCACCAGAACCCGGGACGGAGAGAAGGGATGAATTAGGGCACTTCCAGGTGCCTCCCTCACCAAGGACAGCAAGTGAAGGAGAACAAGTGATCCCCAACCCCAAAAGCAGACGGGACATAGGAGATCAGGGCCAGGAATACTCACTGTTGGTAGTCGGGGCCACTGCTCCATAGGTGTAACCTGTGGAGAGAAGGCGAGAGGAGCTGCTCAAGAGTTGGGGTGAACATAAAGAATTAAGGGAGAGGAAGGATGTAGGGACTTTTGAGGGAAAAGCAGAGGGGAAAGCAGAGGGGATGAGTGGAGGGGTGTTCAGGGGGAAGGCAACGAGATGGAAGGTGGTTGGACCCAGTGATCACACAGTGATGAGAAGACTGAACCCAGACCAGGAGGGTAGAGAGATGGATCATAGCTCACTTTAGAGCAACGGAGGGAACACAGAACTCCGACTGGGAGAGACAGCATGGCTGTAGCACAGCCCCTCACCACTGACGTAGAGGCTGTCCCCGTCCAGGGTGAAGGAGCCCAGGTGGGTGATGCACTGGGTTTCATGGCTCAGCTCCCAGTAGAGTCACTCTCTGTCCAGCCTGGGACCTGCGGGGGTCAGAGTGGAAGGTGCAGATGATGTTCACCACAGTGGCTGCCCCACCCTTCTCAAGCCTGGGGGAGGAACATCATGGGGATGTGGAATACTGAGCAGGGGTCATTCTGGGTGTGGAAAGCGAGAGAGGGGAAGGGAGGAGGCTGAAGGGGCTGCTCTGCTGTCTGCAGGGGTTCTCCTAGGTGTCTCCCGTGTGAGACAACCCCCTCACAAGTAAGGCCTGACTTCTTTTAGGATGTGGAGGGGTGCCTGTGAGTGGCAAAGAGGGGTGAACACACAGATCTGGGTGAGGGGGCGCCTGCAGGTCTGCACGGACAGCAGCAAGGAGCACAGTCAGTGCCCTGTGCCATCTGACACATGCAGGCAAGAAAGTACCATTATGTTCTCTCGTTTCTACACTCCAAGATCTTTTCTTTCTACTTCTTTCCTACTCCACAGCCATCACCCAGGCCTAGGGAACAATCATCTTATTCCTAATCTTATTCCCAGCACCTCCCATTTTGCCTATTAAGTCTTCATTCTTAACCATGAATTCCATTTTTACCCACATGCTTAGACCGAACCCTAATCACATCATCCTTCTACTCGCATCTCTCCAGAGTCTTCCCACTGGTCTTAGAACAGAGTCCCAAGTCACCCCTGATCTGGTCCTGCCTTTCCCTCCCTCGCTGGTGTGGCTCACACCCCTCCCCTGTGTTGACTCGGCTCAGCCATCCCTCTTCTCAGATCATGGACACACCAGGCTCTCTGCTTCAAGGGTGTTCTCATGTGGTCCCTCTGCCTGAAACTCTACCTTGAACACACTCCCACACCCTCACTCCAGTCTAACCATCTAACCAGCTAAATCCAGTCCCAACTCCAGCTCTCAAGCTAAATATCAGTCCTTCTCAAGAGGGCTTCACTGCTCCCTCAGGTTGATTCCCCTTGTGCCAAACTACTACATCACTCTCATCATTAACTTTTCAAAATCCAAATTCCCAAATACAATATAAATTCCATAGAGGTGGGATAAGGTCTCTCTGGTTCTCCAGGTCCCCATGCATGTGGCCCAGGGCCTGGCTCATAAGATGAGGAACCATCCCGGTTTGTCTAGGACTGCCCTGGTTTGAACACTAAACGTCATATGTCCTGGAAAACCCCAGTGTCCTGAATAAACGAGGATGGTTGGTCACCATCAATTATACACTCAAAGACTATCTATTGCATAACAAGCACACATTTCCCTCAAGAACATCACAGGAAAGCTAGAATGAAAAAGGCACACACAGATACACACACAATTAGTAGAGGCCAACAACTAAATACAAAATTACTTAACAAGATTCTCTGCAACGTGAATCACCAGACCGTTATTTCAGAAAACTTTCAAGAAACAAAGTTAATTCCCTTTAGAAGGCAAGGTGGAGAGGACAGTCTTTTTGGAGACTAGCGCCCTTCCCTTCAACCTACAGTGTTGCTTAGTACTCCTCCAAATGATTTGAAATGTCATAAAGAAAAAAATGCTCAAAATAAATCTGGCTACTGGAAAATTCAATTTTAAATTTGTTATTAATACAAAGAAGTTCCAATCATCTTTTTCCCTGAGTGCTCCTTTATTTCAAATTTATGTGGAGGATTTATAGGACTTTAGAAGTCAAATTGAATGGGTCTAAGGAATGTTGCTGTGTATCCCTGCTAATATTTCATGGGATGTCTTCTAATACTACATACACACGCAAAACGTTTCTGTATTTATATTATATATAAATCCTGACTTTTGAGTATTATGCAATGCAAGTAAATCTATATTTTCTACTATAATACACATTTGCAGTTATTTACGTTTGTTTCATGTGGTTTTATTTGCATATAACTGTACATACTGAAATATTTACCACACAGAACCACACACAGCTTACCATCTTTCCATCCATCAAACATCAACAATATTTCTCAAGATACCCTCACTCTCAGTGACTCCATGTGGTGACAACCTGAGCCCAGGATAGGCCACTGGCAGGTCTTCGGCACAGCGGAGGCTGCCGGAACCTCTTGGTACCAGGTCCACAGGGTACTCACCTGGTCACACAGAAATCCACCGATCAGCGAGGACAGGTGGACCCTGAGCCTGTTTTCACCTCATACTTGATCTCCACGGATGCTTTTCGTGTCTGAGGTGGGAAAAAAGGCGCAAACAAGCTTTTGAGGCCTTTTATAGGGTGTTGGATGGAAAGTTCACCCCATTCACTTTTCTTTTTTTGTATATACTGATTTAACTGTAACTGTTGGCAGTGACTGTATTTTCCCGATTCCTATCCAGCCACCTGCTTCTCCCCTAGAGGGGAGAAAGCAGCTTCGTGCTGTGTGCACTTGAGTCTCTCAACTCACTTGGCTGGACAGAGACTTTTTGGTGACTTTGGACCCTTTAAACAAGCTTGTCATTTAGATACCCTGTAAGTGACTCTCTGACTTGTCAACAATTTCCACACTTCATTCAGGGCTTGGGAGATTTTCAGGCCCTGGAGCAGGTTTCCCAACCTCGGCACAACTGATATTTCGGGCAGGATAAATCTCTGTCAGGCGGTCCTGGGCCCTGGAGGACGCTGGGCAGCCTCCCTGCCTCCCCCACTAGATGCCAGGAGCACCCCATTTGTAACAACCCAAACACCATCTGCACACGCTGATAAGCCCTCTGGGGACAAAATCACATGGAGGACGATGACGGGGACTCTGAGGAGGGGACAGCGGCTCCCGGAGCCAGGAGGAACAGCAGCCTCGGGCGCACTGAGCGAACAGCCCCGGGGGAAACAGGGCTCCGGGAGGACGGAGGGACGCCGGGCCCTGAAGGGGCTTCCCCAGGCCCAGGCCCCTCCCTGGACCGCGACTGCAGCTGGGACAGCCCGCCACTCACCGAGCCTCGCCCATGAGGGTGAACGTCCACAGGAATGCTGTCCGCACCAAGAAGACGGAACACACCCCGCAGAACGCCCGCTCCATCTGGCGCCGCATGCGCTTCCGGTTCCGGTTTCGGGCGGGTGTTCGGGGAGGACGAACGTTTGGGGGCTGCGGGTTGAGGTGGCGGACCGGGCTAGGCCGCACACCCCAGCCTTGGGGGAGGTGTCTAATTTCTAGAGTGAGTGAGAATCTGGAAAGCGGGCTGGGTCAGCATCAGGGACAGGGACAAAATCTAGGGGCGGGGCAGTGTGTGGGAACCAGGCTGTGAGTGACAGCAGGCCTGGGAGGCGTTTCTGTTGGCGGGAACAAGGGTGCGGGTGGGTCAGTGATCCGGGACCAGTCTGTGGGCGGGGACCAGGTTGTAGGCGGGACAATGAGACTGAACCAGGCTGTGGGCATGGTCCAGGCTGTGGGCGGAGCCAGAACCGAACGTTGTGGGCAGAGACCAGTTTCAGGGGCGGGAAGAGGCGGGGTTGTGGCTGGAATAATTCAGGCAGACTTCACAGGGGGAGGAAATCAGCTCCAGGGGTGGGGCTGGAGGCAAGGCTTTCCGTGGACCCGTACACTGTACAGGTAGCTGGATGTTGAGCAGCTGTTCTTCATTCCGTTCCCCACCTTTACACAGCCTCATAGAAAGATGTGCCCATATTTAGAATTCTAAATTTTTTGTGCATTTGCTGTTGTTAATTTCGTTAAAAAATTAGATCATATAGTCACATATCTCTACAACTTTCTGTTCCAAGCCAGTAGATAAGGATATAACGCTATTTTAATTTTAAAAATCTGGGGGGAGGGAGATCTACGTCGTAGGTGCACGTATAGGAAAACTTCAAAGAGTGGTGCAAAGTCAATAAAATATTCTCACTCTACCACTGTCTCCCGTTACTTTTGCACAGAGATAAACATCCTTTCCTGCTCTATCCTTCCAGACATACTGCGTATATGTGGGACTGTGTATATGTTCAAGCCCAAGAGGGATGTCCCCAAGCAAAACCTGAAGCCCATGAATTGTCTCATGCATCAGAAGTTAATGAGAAGAGATTTAATTTTCTGGTGGAATGAGATGAACCAGTGATGAATCCATAGGAAGACAACAAAGAAACAAGAGAATTTTACCATTTAAAAGGTCAAAGGAAAAAGTGAGAAAGAAAATGTATTCATACTATCTGACGTAGCACATCTCTGGATAAGATTCATATGCTATAAAATGGTAAACACTTATGTCATAAAACAGCAGACATCGAATTTTGATTTATCCTAATTCATTAAATAGTTATATTGGGCAAGGGGAATTATGTTTTTCACATATGTACTAACATTTCATGCTGATTTTTTCAGAGAAGAAAGCAACTATAAATAGTCAAAAGCTGAAAAATGAAAAAGCTGTATGAGTAGCTAATTTAGAAATATAGATTTTCAACCAGAAATTTAAAGTTGTTGTTTTTGGAACCAGAGTCAAGAATGGGTAAGGTAGCTTTGCATTATAAGGCTTGGAGTATTATTTGAGAGATGTGCATATACATACACACACACGCACACACACGGGAGCCTGAATTTGTATTCCAAAGGGATCATCTAACTCTACAAAGAATTTGTAAAAAGGATTCACTTTACAACATTAGAACGTATTTTGACTATTACAGACTTCATGCATTAAAAAAGCTGTCATCATCCCGGTGGAAAAATGAATGAGGCATAACTTTCCAACCCACATGGTGATAAGCATTTTACATACATTACTCTTGAGTTTTCTCACAGCAACCCATAAGGAAGATGGTATTATCTATCTCCATTTTGCAGAAGAGGAAATTGGTGACAGCATATTGCTAAAATTTTCATATAAGTTCTCAATAGATATTGTTTTATGTTAAAATTGTTTATTGAATTTTCTTTTCATTAATAAAATATGTGTCACTCTTAGAAATAAGCAAAGGCTGTGTAAAAACAATTTAGCAAAACTACAGTTTTCTTTTGATATAATTAAATATAACAATCACTTTATTATTTTTCTGTTCTCTGTCTCACATCTACGAAGACACTTTCTATCCTAAAGGCTTACTAGAAAACTCTACTAAAAATCAAGAATCAGGGAATACCCATATTATGCAAGGTTCCTGAATACATGCAAAAAAAGCCATTATAACAAATTTTTGTACCAAAATTTTAGATCATTCATGAACTGATAACAACACAAATCATGATTAGGCAAGGTATTTCTGTAGAATGACAAATATTTAAACTTTAGACATTTAGAAAGGTAGTTCATTACAGTAACTAATGTGTATAAGAAGAATTTTTTCAAACTCACTAAGTGCCAGGAAATTATTTGACAAAATGCACTGCAATATTATTCACAATAGCCAAGAGATGGAAACTACCTAATTGTGCATCCGTGGGTGAAAGGATGAAGAAAATCTGGGGCATCTATACAATGGAATATTATTCAGCCTTAAAAAGGAAGGAAATCCTGTATTCAGAATTGCTTGCCTGGATCATTTCAGTAGCCATGTGCTTTCTTCCTTAGTTCCCTCTGGTCCATTCACCAACCAGGTACCAGGGTGATGCTTTTACAACGTAAGCGCAACAACATCTAATGGATCCCTAAAAGAGATTTTGGAGGTAGACTGCCTGGGTACCAGCTGTGTGACTTTGGTCAATTATATAACCTCTAATATTCCTCATCCATACAATAGAGGTTAATAGTGTTGTCTCCATGACATTGTTGGGAGGATTAAATGAGTGAATACATGTCTGATGCCTAGAATGTGCCTGGCACATGATAAGGCATCATGAAAAATTTAACTGTAATTATAACCAAATTAAATATTGTGATGGCCTATTAATTAAGTTGAACCATATGAAATTTCTAATATTCAACCATTTTGACCCATTATTATTGTTGAATAAATGATAAAACTCAGTCTAGGCAGGTTTGGTAGAGTCAAAAAGGATTGGATAAATTAAAATATTATTAGAAAAAATAAGCTGAAATAGATTGCTTTGCAATTTACAAAGCAGTTTCTCATACTTTGTTTCATTAGATCTCTATAGAATGCTTTTCAGGGTATTATTACCACTGTCTCTGAAGGAGTAACTGACTTGCCCCAGATCACACCACATTAAATAACACAATTAGGGTGGAAACATCATTTCAAGTATAAATCCCATATGATATTTTGTTTCCCCTTCAGAATATCATCGGTCCTCACAAGAAAGTGATGAAATAATGCTGATTCATAGGAACTTATTCTTAAAGAGACATACTCTCAGATGATAAAAACTACGTCTTTGAAACAGGGGTGTTGCGAGAAGTAACTTGGAACTAATGCTTTCTGGGATTCAAGTCCATGATTAGACTTCTGGTAAACAATCAAAGAAGAGAAAGGGTGAAAAATAGTCCAGAATGAAAAAAGTTTGATGTATATGTAACATTACTGATCACCTCATGATTCTCTTTTTGTTTATGGTCTGTGTCACCCTACTAGAATATAAATGATCTTAGGGTAGATCACTGCTATTGTGCAGCAAGAAGTGGGCGCTGAGTAAATATTTATTAAAGGAATGAAAGTGCCCTTGAATACACCTGCTCTTTACTCACCAGAGAACAGCCCCATAGCAGGCACATGGCACCATTAACAAAATTTTAAAAATCATATCCTTATTAGCTCGTAACCATGGATACAAGGCTCCCATTTATTTCATACTTTCTAAGTACTTAAGCATTCTGGTGTATTAGGGAGTGTTTCCACAGCCTTTCTGTAAAATAAAGCAATACTTTTTGGCCCGTTGATTGCTGTTTCTAGCAAGGCCCATCTCTATACTTACCTCTAAACAATTAACTATAGATTTGTTATACCAATGAACAGCGATTTGGTATGGAACCTGTTTTATCAGTGTCATGCGAAAGTAGGCATTTGATATGTCTTTAAGGGGTGATATGGACAATAATGTTGATGCAGAAGAAGACAAGTGGAAATTCTCTCTGGTCTCTGTCAAGTGCATCTGAGTGAAGGGTATCTTGTTGTCACTGGATTTCAGAACTCAAAAAGACTCGTCCAACTCTTCATGTTACAGGTGAAGAAACTGAGGTCTAAAGAGGTTGAGAGATTTGATCAAGACTAATGCCTTGGACTAGAGAAAGATCCTTTGATTCTCAGCTGGCCACGTTGTCATAAGATCTCCAGCTCCAAACAGCCAAGAGAAGCAAGTCTGTTGATTTACAGACAGCAATGATTCCCCTTCACATTTTTACTTTTTCTCCCTTAGATGCCTGCTCTGCCCTTACAAGGAATTTATCTGATGTTTATGCTAAACTTAAGAAGATGAAAATGCTCCTGACAAACACTTGTGATTCAGTGTGGCACTGGCGACCACAGTCATGAAAAAATGAGAATCAAAAGAATAAGAGGTAAATAATATTAGAGAAGAAGAGAAAATCTATTAATTTAGTGGGACATAACTTATAAAGTTTAGAACTGGTAAATAAGTGCAGTAATGTATAAGGAAGCTAGATTCCTATATGAAACATCAAAAATACTGTTACATGAGCAAGAATTAGTTTAAACATGTAAATAATTATTCCATTCATAAGAACAATGACTTATTTAAGATGAGTAGTGAAAATAATTGGAACTACACATTAGTTATATGAAGAAGATTATAAAGAGATACAAAGCGTGTAAAAGCTCTGATTAAATGCAGAGATATACTATATTTGTGATTGAAAACAGTGTTTCAAAGATATCAATTTTCCAAACATTATTCAGATTCCATATGCTTCAAATCAACTTTTAAAATGATGTAGTGTTTGTTTTATAGACTAAAAGATATCCATTTGTAAAATAAAACACTGGACCATCAACTAACATTATTCACAAGTAAATCATTCCAAATGGATTATAAGGGCTAAAATTAAAAGTAAAAATCCCCCGCGTATAGCAGTGGTGGATGACAATATAGAAGAATATCCATAATCTTAAAATTAGTGAGGATATTCTTAATATATATGCTTAAAGATGTCTGGTTGAAAAGTGGAAGGAGAAAAAGTAAAATGGAACGTGATATGGTCTCTGATTTTCTTTCAGAGACTTAATCTAGAGAAAAATATTCCAGTCTACGATATTGGATAAAGAAAGAGCAATCTGCGAAAATTACACAAATAATGAAAGGACATATATAAATTGTAGCATAATGTATCAACTAGCATCTGCTGTATAACAAACCAACCTAAAATTTGGTGGCTACAAATAAGTATAGTTTAATTTTTCTCAAGATTCTGTGGGCTAACTGGGCAGTTATTTTGATCTGGACCTATTGGTGGATCAGCTGGGATTGGCTGGTCTAGGATGGCCTTACTCACATATCTGATTGTTGACTTGTAGTCACCTGGAGTAATAGAGATGTGCAGTCTATCTAGACTCATTCACATATTGATGGCCTCAGGCTTCCCAAGGGCAGCCAGGGAAGGACCAGTACCAACAATGAGCAAGTGTTTTTCATGCCTTTGCTTATGTCATTTGTTCATGTCCCATTGGTCAAAGCAACTTACAAGGCCAAGTCTACCCAGAGTCAACGTGGGATGCTACGACCAAACAGACAGTGGGAGAAGACTAATGTGTGGCCATTTTCACAATCTTTCACACATAATTTTAGAGGAGAATTAGTATGAATGTTTTTATATTTATTCATTTGAATGCCCGAGGAAAATTGTACAAAGCCAAAACAAACGTAAAGCAAAAAGTTAAGTGGAAATGTAAGGTAAGTTTAGTTGGTACTTAAAGTGGATCTGCAAAAATGTGGTAGTTTATTTTTCAAGTGTAGACAAGTTCTTGTGATCTATGAAAATAACTTACATTTCAATTATTTTCTCGCTGAAAGTGTTTAATTCGTTAACACATTTGATGTGATTCTCTCTGGCCTTAGGAAAATAACGTAACACTTGGGAGCAAAGATGCAGCCTAATAGCCCCACAATGGAGGCAAAGATGGAGCAGACATCCACGGCCACCATGAACTTGTGCATGGTGCTGTGGTAGACGGGGAGGAAGGTGACCCAGACACTGCAGATCACCAGCATGCTGAACGTCAGGATCTTGGCTTCATTAAAGGTGTCAGGCAGGTTCCGGGCCAGCAAAGCCACAGTGAAGCTGCCCAGGGCCAAGGAGCGCAGGTATCCCAGGACACAGTAGAAAACAGTGACCGAGCCCTTGTTGCACACGATGAAGATGTGGCCATGTTCAGAGTGTGCATCTGTGTCAATGAAGGGAGGAGAGGTTCCCAGCCAGATTCCACAGAGACTCAGCTGGATAAAGGAGCAGATGGGAATGATGAAGTTAGGTTCCCCTGACACCAACCACTGCCACATCCTTCTCCCTGCTGCAGTGACCTTGAAGGCCACAGCCACAGTCATAGTTTTGGCCAAGACACTGGAAACAGCCACAGTAAATACAACTCTAAATGTGATGTGTTGAAGAATGCAGGTGGCTGTCTTGGGACGACCAATGAAGAGTAAGGAGCAGAGGAAGCAGAGGGTGAGGGAGATGAGCAGGATGTAGCTGAGAGTCCGATTATTGGCCTTGACTATGGGAGTGTCTTGGTGCTTCACAAAGACCCCCGGACCACAGCTGTGAGGACAGAAAAGCACAGAGCTCTGTAGGCCAGGGCCGTCCCCAAGGGGTCCTCATAAGCCAGAAAGGTCACAGCTTTTTTGAGGCAGCAATCACACCCTCTGTTGGCATACTGATGATCTGGACACTTCACACACTGATCCATGTCTGGGGAGAGATGCAAAGTGTCTTCAGCCCAGGTTCAGTCATTCTCTCTCATTCACATGCCCCCAAAGAAGGCATTGAGTAAGTTTAGCCAATTGTCTTCCTTTGTTGCTCCAGGCACCAAATAGCAGAATGCTCTGTAGAGAACCATTCCCAGTAAATACTGCCCATCTTCTTTCTGGTTAAGTAAACAAAGCTATTATCCTTCTCAGTATTTATCTTGCATATTCATGAAAGCACTTTTTTCTCAGCAGAAAACCAAATGTCCTCCCTGTCTCTCTGAGCTATACCCCAGTAAGCTATGGCCTAGATTTACTCGTTCAATGAGCAAGCAGTTATTGGAAAACCTCCATGAGCCAGATAATATGCTACATTCTAGGGAAACAGAGATGACCAAGTCATAGACCTCACTCCTTGGCAGTTTCAAAATGAGACCCTTTCTACCATCTAAAATGATCTCCAAAACATTTCATCTTGATTTCACTTCCACCACTTCTGTTAAGATTTTAGTCACTTCTCTCCTATGTTATCATAAGATCCTTTTACTCTGGTTCCCTGCCCTTGTCCTGCATCACAAGAGATACTTCTACATGTAAGTGGGATCATGTTTATCCTCCATTAAAAAGTCCGACAAACTCTTAGGAAGACCAAAAAGACTGTATACCCTTGGTCTTGCCTACCTCTACTACCTCTGCTCTGATTTTTAAGATTCCCAAATCTTCATGTGGTTCTGAAAGTGTTCCGTGCCCACTCATCCCTGCAGGTAGCAATGCATGCTTTTTCCTTCTACAGGGGCATTGCTCCTTCCTCTTTACGTCCCTTTAAATTCTCTCACTTTTCACGTTTAGAACTACAATCTGCCTGATAACGTTTTCTGTGGATGGTGTGAGGTAGGGTTGGCGAGTCATTGTCTTCTTCATGAAGACAGCCAATTTACCAAACATGGTTTTTTGAAAAGTCTTTCATTTTCCCACTCCTCCTCAGTGTTTCCTTGTAAATCAGACTTCTATACGTGAGTCCCTATATGAGCAGCTTGCATCTGAACTTACCATTTGGTTCCGTTGATTTTCTTGTTTATCCTCTTGATGAACCTCCTCTATTGTGATGCTATAATACTTGATGTCAGGTAGAGTAAGTCCTCCCACTCTATTCATTGTCTTCAACATTTTTGTAGCTAAGTTTTTCCTTTATCATTTCCATAAGAATTGTATCAAGTGTAATTTCCACAGAATGGGTCATCATTTTAGCTGCAATTTTGTGGAAGCTCTAGATTAACTGCGATATTTATGATATCTGTAGAATTTTGAGTCTGTTCAATCACGAATTTGATTTATCCCTCTACTTCTTTCAGTGTTCCTCCATTTTTCTAAATGCTATTCTATAAATTTATGGACAGAAATCTTTTGAAAGTCTCATTAAAGTTATTTCTAGGTACTTCATACTTTAAGATGTTGTAAAGGTCATTTTTTTAAATTTAAAATTTGAATGCTTATGACGGGTAGATGGAAGCAAAACTTTCTATATTAACCTTGTATTCAGCCACCAATAAACTCAGTTAATACCTTAATTTATATGGTTTTTACATTTATAGCATAATATCATCTGAAGATAACATCAATTTTACTTCTTCCTTTGAAGTAAATTATTCCTTTTATTTCTTTTCCTGCCAATATTGTATCAGGCAAGACCTTCAGCCTAACGGCTTCTAGAGGCAGTGATGTTTTACATTTTTCTCTTATCCTTGCTTTCAACAGTGCACCATAAAGTTCCATTCTGTGAATACTGTGTATGGGAGTAAGAGAGTTTCCTTCTGTTCCTGATTTGGTGAGTGTTCTTTCTGTTGTTGTTGTTTGTTTTAAAATATGAATATGTGTTTAATTTTACTAGTTTTTCTTACAGTTATTGAGATTATTATTTGTCTTTTTTCAGAGATTAGTGTAGTGAATGACATTGAATTAACCTAATTTGGTCATGATATGTCCTTCTTATAAAATATAGCTAGATTTGGAACCTTGATTTGATTTGATTTTTTTTTAGGATAAATGAATTTAATCCAAGAAAGAGAGTGTCCTGTAATTTCCTTTCCTGCAATGATTTTGTTAGATTTTGGTACCAATGTTAATCTAGTCTCTCAAAGTGAGTCAAAATTTTTCAGTTTTTCCTATTCTCTGGAAGAGTTTGAGTAGATGTATATTATTTTTTTCTTGAATATTTGGGCAGATTCATCATCTTTGTACCAAATAAATAGCTTACAATAAAATTGTGTAGAAATATTTTAAAGGATGGTCTCAATTTCTGTAATAGGTATGGCAATATTCAGATATTTCATTTTTTCTTGAGGCAGTTTGGTCACTTTTATTTGCTTAGAAATTTATGAATTTCCTCTAAATTTTCATTGTATCAACATGATATTATTTATGTTTTCTTCATGTTAAAAATTTTCCATATGATCTGCACAGATTTCTCCCTTTTCAACCTTGGTATTATTTTGTTGTAATTTTTCTATTTTTTTGAACACTGGTACTGGGATTTTATTGAGCATATTTGTCATTTATTAGAATCTAATTTAGTTTTATTTAACCTTTTGATGTTTATCTTTTATTTTGTTAACACTTCCTCTAATATTTATCATTTTGTGTTTTCTCTTTTCCTTGTGTTTACTTTTCTGCTCTTTTTCTAGTTTGTGATGAATGCTTAGAACTTAGAAATTCAACCTCTATTTATTTAAATATACACAATAATATATAAATATATATAATCTGGGATTATATATTTCTCTTTAAGGATAGATTTAACTCCACCCCTTAAGATTTGATGAATAGTATTTTTAATTGGAAATACATTCTAATCTCCATCATAGTTTACTCATTAATCATCGGTTGTTTACAAGTGTATTTATTAATCTCCAAGCATGTAGGAATTGAAGTTATTGGACGTAGTGTTCTTTAGATGTGCATGTGGAACATATACCCAAACTTACCACATGCCAAATGTGCACGTGGAAACTTTATCCAAATTGATGATATGCCAGACTATATCATCAATCTCAGTACATTTCAAAAAAATTGAAATTATACAAAAGATGTTGTGAAATTAAGCTTCATATCAATCACAAAAATAAAATTAGATAAAGCCAACATTGAGGGGATTCCAGCATTGCACCGTTTAATATCATAAATCTGAGTAATTCCAAGATGTTAATTATTGTATGAAAAATCTTCAGTTTTGGTTTTCTGTCCCTCTTCTACTTCATGACCCAACACCCAAACCCACATTGTCTGTGTTCTAGTCATGTTGAACCTTTTCTGAGCTCCCTAGAATATTAAATGCATGGCTAATTTGCCAGTTTCTGCCATTTCTAAGAATTCCACCAAGAATTTAATCCGTTTTCATTAGTCTGATATAATACTAATGTTACTGCCTCTATGAAGAATTCCATGACACTTCCCTCCCCACAAACATATATACTATCACTTATTTCAACTCATGGGTCTTTGTGTACCTATATTGCAGTCCTATGTCACCACCTTGAATTCACATCACTGCATGTTGTCTCCCCTACTCACCTGTGAACTCGAGGAGATCAGAAACCATGCTGTACCATAAGCTCATTGTACACCACGGAAATACTTACTTCTTAAATCAAACACAACCTTTATGAGCTCCTGCTCTGTGCCAAGAACAGCATCAGGCACTAGAAAAATAAGGATTTGTTCAATGTGATCTAAATGTAGCTTTAAAGAAGATTAAATGTAAGGACTTACAATACCATGTGTTAGATTCCATGAGAGAGATTTAAGTTAGTTACTGTGGAGTGGTCATAAAGGGTTTCCTTGTGATCATAAAGCCTGCAAAGATGCTAAAATGAGACAAGTAAGCTAGTTCAAGGTAGAGAGAGAGTGTAACATTTTGGGAGGAAATATTATTGGCTATAAAAGTTAAATTAATAAATGGTTTAAGGCAACGTTTTGACCCTGCAGTCCTCATCACAGCTTTTCCGTTTCTTTGGGAGAACGGTGCATACAAAAGAGAGGTGGAGAGCCAGCCCTGATAGCCTAGTGGTGAAAGTTCAGTGCTCACCACTTCGGTGGCCCATGTTTGTTTCCTGGTCATGAAACCACACCATCTCTCTGTGAATTGCCATGCTGTGGTGGTGGCTCACATAGAAGAACTAGAATGATTTACAACTAGGATGTAAAACTATGTACTACAGTTTTGGGGACAATAATAAAAGAACAAGATTGGCAACAGATGTTAGATAGCTCAGGACAAATGTTTCCCTTCAAAAAAAAAATTGAAGTGGAGAATGTCGCTGCAAGGCATATACTCACCTAGCTCATTGGAAATCACATTCTCTTGGCTGGGAATGCAAGCAATACAACAGGCAGCCTTGCTCTCTTGAGGGCTCTTCCTGAATCCCGGACTGCAACTCTCACTGCATACAGAGTGTGGAGTCTGGAGAAAATCAGATAACACTTGGTAACAGCTGTGACTTTTACCTAATTTTCAAGTAACTAGAGTGTTTTAGAGTATTCAGCCTTAACAAACTTAATCTTGAAATATTTAAATCCAATTCATTGGTTGGAGGCCATGCTTATTGTATGATATCAAACACTGGTACACCTCAGAAATTCTGTGGGTTTGTTTCCAGAGCACCACAATAAATCAAATATTGCAATAAAGTAGGTCACACCAATTTTTTGATTTCCTAGTGCATAAAGAAGTTATGTATACACTATACTGTAGTGTACTAAGTTGCAATAAAATTATCTCTAGAAAACATGTACATAACTTAATTTTTTTAAAAAAATTATTCCTGAAAATTACTAACAACTTTCTGAACCTTCAGCAACTTGCAATCTTTTGCTTATGAATGTCTTGCTTCCATCTTGGATTGTTGGTAAATGAAAAAATTACTTCAGTTGGAAGTGAATTGTTAAATTCCCATATGTGGCCCTTTATGAAGCTCTGGGGGGCACAAAACCCCAACAAGAATTTGCTTATTCATGTGTGGTGTAAGTAATTGTGATTGGGTTCAACCCACCTCAGTAATTCCCATGTCCCACTCAATCACCGCCTTAGATAAAGACAATTCTTGACCACGTGGAGCATGTTGGGAATATTCTCCTACTTTCACCTTAAGTCCAAGACTTTCGGGAAAATTCCAAAAGCTGAGAATGGTTTACTCTGAATCTGATTTTCCTTCATCAGCCAAATTCACTGAGTCACCAGCAGTATTGTTAAGTTCTATGTTCCTCAGAAAGAGGTGCAGCTAAAAGAGACACATCATCATGTGGTGAAGTGGTCCCGGGTGTTAAAGAGAAAAATCCTGAATTGTGGACAGCCTTTCATTGTCTGAAATCCTTGCTTCATCATGTACCTTTATTACAAGTATCCATTGAAGTAAAGAAAATGAAATCTTATGGAGAACTAAAATATCATAATGTTTCTAAAATATCAGTTAGTTTCAAGAGAAAATGCCTAAAGACAAGAATATCAAGATGATCAGTGGTGATAGGATTCAGACAAATCTCGAGTACAAAGTCCAATCTAGCCACCCTCATGCACTCTCTGAATTTTCCCAGACCATTAATCTGCAAAATGATGTTAGCAATACCTAAAGATGTTGAAGAATTAAATAAGATCATTTATGTAAAGTATTCACTATGATGTTCAGCACCAGATAGGCACATAAAGGACAAGTTCTCTTCTTGTCATTGAGGAGCTTCATGGGAGAAGACACGATATTCCCTATTGAAACGTTAGGCAAGAATGATGTTGGGATCCTTTGTAACACAAAGCATTGATATTGACTCATAGCTCACTTCCTCTTTGCCACTAGAACCTTCTTGTAGATGACTTACTACTCAGGACTAGATGTACCTCCTAAAGAGTGAAACAAGTATAGAAACTCTTGTGCTTTTGTTGGAGAAAGAATCCTAACTGCTTGGTTTGAGCACCTGCGGAACCATAAGAAAGTCACTTTTACGAGTGTACATTCTGTTAAGTCGAAGAGACTTTACCTGCCAGGGACAAAACAACAGACCTTCCCCACTTCGCATTGGCTGCATTTCTGCATGTTGAAGAAGCATCTTGTGAAGGTTCCAGGCCACAGTATACACAGCATTTTACATACTGTAACTCCATTCAGTCATGCTTGTGTCAAAAATCTGCCAAGGCAGCCATCCTAAGGAGGCATTAGGTGGACAATTCTCCTGTGTTTTACAGTAAGACTCAGAAATCGTGCAAGGAATAAAGGGAAACCACAACATAGTGAGGTAAATGTCTTCTGGATATTTGGAAGGGTTAACTGTCTGGAAAAAATTTCCAAAGCCACGGACCTCACTATGGTGGTGTGAAAAAAAGAGAGTCCCATGGAATGAGTCGAGGATGAAATCTCTCTCACTGTGGATAAAATCCCACTCTGATATCGTGACCCAGACTTACCATATCACTAAATACTCCCAAGTAGAAAAGCTTAAGCTTATGAGAGAGTTGGCATCACCATAAATGATAACCACATTCCCTTCTGTTTCTTCTACTTGCAAATCATATGGCCATGTCCTTGAGTAATATGACCTTTCAGTCACAGGAGACTTTTCCACAAAGGCTGCACAGATTCCATTCCTGTCCATCTCTCCTCTCAAGTCTTAGAGAAACACTACACCTGTCTTGTCTTCCGAGAAGACCAGTCCCACCCAGCTCCAACTGAAATGAATCAGCAAAGAGTCCATGACAATGGCTAGAGATGTGTCCCTAGAGCCCATCTAATAGAGAGATGGAAACTGCTCATTCGTCATTCAGGTTAAGATCAAAAGGACAATAGGTAAGCTAAAAGGAAACGACAATTGGAAACAATATGAGGAAGGGGATTGGCAAAAATCACACTCTCAGTCCTGAAGGCTGTTCAGCAACACCTGGAGTGGTAGAAGGGGACAATTGGCCATTTCATTTTCTAATCATTTTCCACTCCCTGAAAGCTTTCTAGAAAATAAGATCAGTTAGAGTTCCAGGAAACTGCTTTGTTTCCTTCCCCCTCAAACTTCTCTCTACTCTAAATAAAGGAAATGTCATACTCCATCGAGGTCCTGTACACGGACCCTTTGAAACCATATCCTTTGAGAGATGCACAAACCCAGTCTCCTCCTCTATTCCTTTTTAGGCCCCTGAGAATGGCACCAAAGGAGACGTGGTTTCATCTCTCCCCATCCCACCCATTCTTACCTGTGGAAATTTGTACAGTTCCAGCAGTGTTCCAATCTGGGCAGAAATTGCCCAGATAGTTCCTGTAAGCACCGCTAGAGACTTACTCTCTCTCCTGCAGTCGTAATTAGGGATGTCCTTGCCCAACCCTGAGAGCCAAATCAGGGAACTCTCCAATGTCCTCCTTTCACTGGGCAGGGCATTATAGAGATCAAATCCCAGAGACATGTTGGGCAAGATATGAGGGTTCCTGTTGATTTCCTCAATGGCAAAAACCAAGGCCAGAACATACTAGTAGTTCTTGTACTGAAACCTGCATAGAAGGATAAGGATCCTTAGGGAAAATACTCAAAATGATTTCCTTCAAATGCAATACAATGACTTTATTAAAATGAATTTGCTATTGATTCGAATGTCTGTGGCAACGGATGGCACTCCTGAAGCCTTAGAATTTATAACTAAAGAAAATCACATGGCTCCAGCTGTGGAACGTCTTGACTGAATTCCACACTCATGAAAGAAACTGGTTAAATACACAGAAGAATGTTCAATGAATGGAAAAACAGATCACATTCAGAGTAGACTTGTGAATGGCTCTTTGGTTCAGGATCCAAAATGCTTGTTTATATGAGCACACCATAAAATCCTTCCTAGAAGTTCAACAATATTAGCATGAGATTGGAGAAAGCCCTGGGGAGGAAGAATAGTTGCAACTGGAAGATACGTGACAAGAATAGATGCATGACATGTGCACGTTGAGAATGGTACAACAGAAGGTTGTCAATCAAATTGCCTAAACCTTTGTCCCCTCAAACCTGTGCGTCTGCCACCATCAAAACCAGGAAACTAAGGTGAACTTCAGAGATCCAATGAAGGAGGAATCATCAACAGGCCGGCACAATTGAAAGAATCAAGAAGGACTGAAGGGACTAGAAACACTTAGGAATCTAAGAGAGAGAGCATTATAAAGTTTAAAAAGCTTCTCATCCATTTCTTATTTTAAAAATAAAAAATTAAAATTAATCATTAACATCTTTAACAGTACCTATTCCCGATAGCCCATATTGTCTTCATCTTTTCTACAGACTTTTTACACACAAATAACACCTAAGCCAAAGAAAATTCTCTGCATTTCTATTGCGTGGGATTTGTAAGAGCATCAAGAATAAAATAGAGCAGTCACTTGTATTTATTTCAAATGTTCTATTATTTAAGGTTTGATTAGTACCCTAGTTCATGCTCACTGCTTGTTAATGCTCCCCGTGTCCTTGTGAAGAATAGGTGTTCTTCACTTGTTGGGTATAGAGTTCGATGTGTATCCATTAAATCCAACTTGCTAATTTGTTTTTCAAATACTCTATTATTAGATATATGTTATTCTTTGTCTCAGAGGAAAGTTGAAATTCTTCACTATGATGATATATTATGTCTACCTCTGCTCTTCCTCTGCCTCCGTCTCCTGTACTTCCTCCTCCTCCTCCTCCTCCTCCGATTTTTCTTCTTGTCTTCTCCTTCTTCTCCTTCTCCTCCTTCCTTTCCTAGTTGAGGCTATATTATCTTCACATGACATGGTGTGTAGTACAACGACTATATCTTCATGATAAGTTGAACTTATATACCATTGGGGATTAACTACTTAATTCCTAATGATGCTTTTTTCCTCATCTGTTTTATCTCATATTATTATAGCTACCCTGGGTTGATTTTTGATTGATATTTTCCTAGCATATCTTTATATCTTCTATTCTGTTTTGAATTTCTGGTTCTCCATGTTTTTTAGTTTTCACAAGAATTGTAAACAAGATATAGCTAAATTTATCATTGTCGCATCAAATTTAACAATCTGTATTTAACTGGAGAATTTATTCCATTTACATTTGTTGTGATTATTTATATCCTTCTTTTGCTCCCACTATGTTTTCCTTCTATTTTTTCCACAAGTTTTATTATGTTATTTCCTTTTAAAATTTATTGATTTATACTTGTTTTCCATATTGTATTGTATCCCCTGTATTTGGGTGAGAGTTATATTCTCTGCTTCTATTTTACCACCAGCCCACATTGCCTGAAGTGGATATAGTTTCTCATCTCCTGAGAAATTTATAGACCCTTTAGCTTTCAGTTTTACCCTCATGACTCACTTGTTTTTGTTGTACAGTACTTTATTTCTCATTTTTCTTTACTCTCTCTCATCATCTCCATATCTAATTTATCTTTCATGTTTTTTAGTTCCTTGTCTTTCTATGCTGCATTCTATTTCCTTCAGAATTCAAATTTGGTTTTCTATTCTCTCTTCTGTTGTAGAACCCATCTATGAAGTTTTAAAACTCAACATTTATGTATTTTTAATCTCTTAAATTTCTATAAGGCCCTTTGCCAAATATGTCAGATCATTTCTAGAGTCTCCTGTTTGCTTTTGTTATTCCATTTTTTGTTGTTCCATTTTTTATACATAGTTATTTTATATCTTGAAGTTGGTAAGTCTAATAGTGAAGGTTTTATTGTTTTACTTTTAATTTTCTTATGTCTTATGACTCTTATCGACAATGGCATGTATTCCTCATTTGTTTGGAGAACTTTGATTATGAGCTCATATTTGTCTAATTTTAATGTGTACAGAATGTAAGGCTTTCGTTTAGATTCTTTCCTCCAGAGAATAATTTCACTGGTTTCTGCTCACAGTCATGTGAGATGACACCAAGCTAAGTGCCTTTTTTGTGTGACTCACAACTAATCTGTGACTCCCAGATTCATTTCCTCAAGTCACTGGTGACTCAAACAGAAATCCTTTCATTAGAGGATCATACTGGCCTTTGACCACTGGGTGAATCCAAATTTGTCTAGTGCTGACAATGTCCTTCTTCTGTCCTTTGAGGTTTGGCTTACATCATGTGAACTCAAGAATGCAATAACATTTTATTTTATGGAATATAGTGTTATGTGGAGGGAAACCCCTTTGAGGTATCTAGTCCTCCATACTCCTAGTATTTCATTCTTTTGGATACTTCTTTGCATTTCTTTCTTTTAATAAAAATTCTTCCTTTAACTTGAAAAGAAAATAAATTTTAAAATCAAACGTGTGAGCTTGGGTGTATAGAAATAATTTACACGCTATTCAACAAAATAAGTTTAAGATATAGAAAATTTTACAGTAATGTATGTATGGATTATGTACATTTAATTGAAACTAAGAACCTCTATTTAGAACATATTTAATCAAGTTTTAGGAGAAGAATCATTGAGATGCACACTTCAGGAACATTCTGTTTCTGTGAGGTGCACACATACTACAAATATACCTGATCGTCATGTGACAAGCCATGATATGGCTAACTTTAGTTCAACTTAGTTCAGGTGTGATATGATCAATTAAACTTGAAGAAGGGAGAGTGTCCAGAATGTCCAGAAGCCCCATGTGTTTCCAATGTTAGAGCATTAAATACTGAGAACAAGGAAGAATGGTGTAGGTGTTGTATAAATAAATTGCAATGTCTAAAGAGCAGAGAACAGCAGCCACATTAAACTTATTGCAGATTGTGTCACATTTCTGAAGATAAAGCACCCCTTTAGAGGAAAAATGAAGAACACTTTTGTGTCACTTGGGGCCTCCAAATGCTGAGATAGAGTTAGGAGTACAAGAAGATTATTGTGGCATAACACCTGTGAAAAATCAAAGGTTTGGGTAGGGACAGCCCGCACACTCAGATACGGATTTTACTGCCTAAGAAATGAAAAAAAATAAGGAATGTTAGGCAGAAGAGCTTTGAATCACAATGTGGAGATGATAGTCTCCCCCTGAGACCTACTGAATCAGAATGTTTGGGGTGGGGTACAGCAAACCTTCTGTGTTTTAACAAGCCTTCCAGATAACTCAGATCCATAATCAAGTTTGAGGTTGACGGGTTTCAAAAAAAAACACCGTACCAAAGAAGTGAACACTGAAAAATTAAAACAATTGTCTCAGTACTTTGTGTTAATGTGATTTTTAAAAAATACAAAACACAAACTACTTTAAAGAATGTGCATAAAATTTAAAACCATTCTGAACCAAGAGCTTAATCTATACTTAGAGACACTGGATTTGGAGAAAAGGAAAAGAAGTAAAATACTAATTAATTTTTCATCTAACATTGAGGAGGCAGTGAGGCAAGACTTCAGATTCTGGGTTCTTCTTATTTCTCAAATTAAAATTATTGTAAAATAGCGGCCACCCTGGTGGCATAGTGGTTAAGTTTGCACGCTCTGCTTTGGTGGTCTAGGGTTCATGGTTTCAGATCCCGGGTGCGGACCTCTGCACCGCTCATCAAACCATGCTGTGGTGGTGTCACTTATAAAGTAGAGAAAGATGGTCATGGATGTTAGCCTAGGGCCAATTTTCCTCAGCAGAAAAAAAAAAATCTAAAATAGAATGTGAAAAAGATGTATATATCCAACATGGTGGAGAAAAGTTTAATAAGGAAAATTACTTTAAATGGAGCAAAACAAGGAAAAAAGAAAAAAAGCAAAGTACAAAATTTAAAAATAGAACCACAGAGATAATGCTACATATAGAAGTTATACTACACTGAAGTTACTTAAATCACTTTTTCAATATTGACTGTTACTCTACATTCCACGAAGACATAGGAAACTAACACTGTACATAGATGCTGAAAGAAAGGAGATAGTCAGTGATATTCCATACACGTGCTCACAAAAGTAAAGCCACAACTAATATGAAACTTTTATATATGAATGTGTATAATGGTACACATATCTGAAGGCAAAACATTTAGGGACTAAAAGGTGGTTAGCAGTCAAAATGTATATGTTCAATTATAGTATCATATATTTAAAAAAGGATTTTAAAAATATGAAGTACAGTGAACTTAACTACAATCAAAGTAAGCGTATTCAATTAACTTCTCAGTATTTGTCCAAAAAAAGTCAATATAGGAATCATATATATTGTTAATCTTGATTTATCATTAAATATGTTTGGAGCATACACACACGTGCCTGCATATAAATATCAAACACCCTACTTCAAAGCAAAGAAAGCATATTATTATAAAATTAAGTCCTATCCTTCTCCAGCAAGCAATTTCGACATAGCAATCAATTCCTGAAGCTGCCAGAAGAGAGCTACATGGCCAACCACAGATATTCTGACTCAGTAGGTCATCAGAGGAACGGGCAGAATTGAAATCCAGTTCCTTAACCAACTTGCACGCAAAAATGCTCATTAACTGACAACATATCTTAAACAAATCAGACAATTAATAAGCCAATAAACACTCTGATGAATAACAGTTTGGTCAAACAGGAAATCAAACCAATGATTAGAAAGCAGTGGTGATGGTTTGTAATTGGTATTTGAGTGGTGAACACGATGTAATCTATGCAGAAATAGAAGCATAATGATATACACCTAAAATTTATACCGTATTACAAACCAATGTTACTACAATAAACAAAAATTAAAAATAAATAAATAAATAAATGAAGGAGTAGCAAGGAGCCCTGGAGAGAGGGGAGAGAGAAAGGAAGAAGAGAAGAAAACTCTCTGTTCTGAGAGAAAATATCTCAGCAAGGGAGGAGGAGAGGGGAATCACCTCCTGCAAACCTGGAGGGGGAGAGAGAAGGGGAGGAAAGTGGGAGAGAGAATCCCCCTCTGACCGTTCCCTGCAGATTCTTAGGGCTGGCCAAATCCTTAACAAGACAGGTTGGCTGGAGAAAATCAGACCCAGGTGAAGAACACGAGTCCGTGGGAGAAACCCGGGAAACTGAGTCTCTCACCACAATGGCAGAGAGTTTCATCTTGCATCCTCTCCTGTGCTAATGACAAAGGTGGATGTCGTGGGTTGACCTGTGGGATGGGAGAAGGGATGAAGACGATTGTCATTCAGAGAGACATGTAAAGGTTTGTCCGACCAGGTTCCCCTGCACTGGAGTCAGGTCCGGAAGGGCCGGCACGGAGGTGACCAGGAACCGTCCTCTCTGTGGTGGGGCTGGCCTTGGGGCGTGCGTGGGGGCGGTGGGTGCAAGTGGCATGGCGTGTGAGTTGGCAGCAGCCAGTGGTGGAGGCAGCGACTCAGAGGTCATGGATCTCTCTCTATCCCTCTCTCTCTCTCTCTCTGTTTCTCTCTCTCTCTTTCTCTCCCTCGGGGACCTGAGGAGAGGAAGGTGGCACACCCTGCCCACCTCGCCTACATCCCCCATGGGCCCTTCTTTCTCTGACCGTTCCGGGAGTCCTGCGGGCTTGTGTTAAACCCCCACACCCCCGCACAGGCCAAGGGCGCATGCGCCACCGCCATGGCCTAGGGCTGGCTTCAAGGGTCCTCAGTGAAGGTCCCGGCCACCCGCCAGGCTCTGACCGGCGGGGGCAGACCTCTGGCACCTCCCCACTGCAGCTGTTCCATCACCGCCCTTCTGGACTTGGCTTCAGCTGTTGTCTCCCTCCCCTTCCCTACTCCCACTCAGCTTGAAGGCCACTTTCCTTCCTTGGAAGCATTTTTCTGGTCCTGATGGCCAGAGGCATACTGGGCTTCAAGCTCAAGGATCTGCCTGGGCCAGCTGCTTCATCCACGGGCTCCTTTCTTCCTGGAAAGAAAAAAACATGGCCTCCCCCTACGTCTGCACTTTGCGTTTGCAGCCAGGTCAGGTTTAGGAAAGGCTCTGTGGAGTCAGAAGGGCCGAGACAGGCAGATGGCACCACAGGGCTAGGGAGCCAGGGTCAAGTGGGCAAGTCCTTCCGGCGACAGGTCCCAGCCTCCTCCCTGGGGTCGGGAAGGCCTGGCCTTCCTAGTGCCCAGACGACGGCTCCAGGGAGAAATCCGCCAGGGAGGGCACGCGTGAGGCCTTTTGCCTGAGGTCGCAGGTGTCACGCGCAGGGCCACTGCAAGCCTGGCTTGGCTTCGCTGCTTCCTCCAAAGGAGGCTGGCCAACCAGCCAAACCTGACACCTGGGCCAGGCCCCTTCCAACGGGAGGAGTTCTGGAGGACATAGACCTGGGTACAGATGCCAAGTCTCCTGGGGCGTGTTTGGCCCCGTCAGAGGAGGAAGCAACCTGCCAAGCAGTGTGCCAGACCTGAGATCTGGAGGCCTTCCACAACCGGGTCCCTCTCCTGCCCAGGCCTCCTGAGGGAGGACGATGGTCGTGGCAGGGGTGAGTGAGGTGGGGCTGGCACCGAGCCTGCCCTTGGATGACCCGTGAGAGGGCGCCGGGGCATGGGCTGCCCCTGGCCAGGTCTGAGGCACCGACCCAGCTCGGGGCTGTCAGGGGCAGAGAGAGAATCCCTCTCCACCTTTTCCCTTCAGGTTCTGATGGCTGGCCAAATCCTTAACAAAACAGGTTGGCTGGAGAAAATCAGACCCAGCTGAAGAACATGTGTCCATGGGAGAAACCCGGGAAACTGAGTTTCTCCACACAGGGCAGAGATTCTCATCTTGCATCCTCTCCTGAGCTAATGACAAAGTTATATGTCTTGGGTGGGACTGGGGGATGAGAGAGGGGAAGAAGGCCATTGTCATGTAGATGAACATGTAAAGGCTTGTCTGAACCATTTCCCCTGCACTGGGGTCAGGTCTGGAAGGGCCAGCATGGAGGTGACCAGGAACAGGCCTGTCTGTGGTGTGGCTGGCCCCGGGGCAGGCGTGGGGGTGGTAGGTGGAAGTGGGATGGCATGTGAGTTGGCACCAGTCAGCGGTGGAGGCAGCGAGTCAGAGCTCAGATGTCTGTCTCTCCCTCTCTCTCTCTCTCTGTCTCTCTCTCTGTCTCTCTCTCTCTCTCCCTGCCTCAGGGACCTGAGGAGAGTATGGTGCTGCGGCCTGCCCACCTCCCTACCTCTCCCATGGGCCCTTCTTTCTCTGACCGCTCCAGGAGCCCTGCAGGCTTGGGTTCAACCCCCCACACCCCCGTACAGGCCAAGGGCGTGTGCGCGATCGACGGGGCCTAGGGCTGGCCTCGGGGGTCCTCACTGAAGGCCCTGCCCACCCACCAGACTCTGATCGACCGCTGGCGCCACCCAGCTGCAGCTGTTCCATTGCCGCCCTTCTGGACTTGGCTTCAGCTGCTGTCTCCCTCCCCTCCCCAACTCCCACTCAGCTTGAAGGCCGATTCCCTTCCTTGAAAGCATTGCTCTGGCCCTTATGGCCACAGGCGTACCGGGCTTCAAGCTCAAGGCTCTGCCTGGCCAGCTGCTTTGTCCCGTGGCTCATTTCTTCCTGGAAAGACAAAGCTATGGCTTCACCCCATGCCTGCACTTTGCGAGTGTAGCCAGGTCAGGTGTAGGAAACGCTCTTGAAGTCAGAAGTGCCGAGACAGACGTATGGCACTGCAGGGCTAGGGAGCCAGGGCCCTACTGGCCCTACTGGGCAATCCCTTCCCGCAGCAGGTCCCAGCCTCCTCTCTGGAGTCGGGAAGGTCTGGCCTTCCTAGTCCCTGGCCATGGCTCTGGGCAGAAATCCGCGCCAGAGTGTGGCATGAGGCCCTCTTCCTGAGGGCGCAAGTGCCACACCCAGGGCGACATGAAGGCTGGCGCAGATCGCGTGCTCTTTCCAAAGGAGGCTTGCCTCTTGGCTCATCCACCTGTGCCGGGTCCCTTTCCTTGGGGGATCATGTCCGGTGGAAATAGCCTTGGTGCCTGCTGCCAATGGTTTTGGGTGTGTTCTTGCCCCCTTCTGTGAAGGGAGCCACTTGGCAACTGCTGTGCCACACCTCGGGTCTTTTAGCCTCCCTCAGCTGTGTCCCTGCCATGCCCATGCTTACCTCCATGGAGGGACTACTAAGCTCTTGGCACTTGCCAGTGGAAATAGTCATTATAGACTTAACTTGGAGTTGTAGTAAAAGAGCATAGCATCACAGCATTTAGCTTGGGCTCTGCCATTCATGAGCTGTGTAACCTGGATGAGTTTTCTAGCCACTGCACCCAGTCTCTTCATCTATATAATTGTGAAAAGACCAACATCTACTACGTCGGGATATTTTGAGGATTATGTGTGTTAATGTATCTTCAAGCACAGAATTAACATTCAGAGTGTAGTGCCTGGCTCAGTAGAAGTGTTTGCTGCTGTTATTATAATTATCATTATTTCATGTCCTTCACTTCCTCGTGAGCTCCCTATAAAACCAACCATGGTCCATGGTGTCAACAGTTTTATTCCAGGCTCTTGCTTAATGGCCTGCAGAGGGATCCTCCTGCTCATAACCTCTTATTTTTATCCCAGTCTCTGGAACTCTTTCTTCTTGGCACTGAGGCACTGAATGTGTTCCCACACCCAACCCTGTATGTCCTCCATTTAATATCCCATGCTTTTGAAACATTGTTTAGTGTTTACTTGGTGGAATATACTCCCTGACATGAACAACGCATGGGAGATAGGATTTAGGAAACATTGTTCCATGTAGGGCTCTGATTTTATCATAACACAGAGTACAGTTGATCAAGGGCCAAGGTAGTTTATTGCAAAAATCTTCAGAGATGAGGGTGTTCCAATGTGATACCACCTGAAAATAAAGCCAGCACATAAAAGCAGATGTAGTTTTAAAAGGAAAAGCACACAACTGAAAGAATTAATCCCATTAAATACACTATTCTATTTGTTTATGTATCAAATTACTGATAGGTAATAAGCAGGTGTACAGATAGTAGAATTATCAATTTCACAGAGAATTCTTTTAACAGTTGTTCATATCTTGTGTTTTACATCATTTATTAAGGTAATATTTTAATCTTTACTTTTCCTTGTGTCTCTATCTTTCTCAACTTTTCCAAGAGATATATTTATATTATCTTCTAAAATTTTAGGGCAAGTTAAAAAAAGTTATGAAACATTTGAAGTTGTTGATTTTGTATATTGGAGGAGGACTAGATTGCAAGTGAATTAGTGATAATTAGAGTTTTAGTTTGGTAAAAGATGGTAGTTGGAATTGATACCAGGATGTTTGTAACCTAGTTTTTACTTCATTATATTATATAGTTTCTAAAATGCCAGAACCGGTAATTTTAAATATAATAACTTGTCTCATTTTAAAATATGTGTTCTTGGAGAAGGTGACTGAGGTAAGTAGACAATAATTTACTGTAGTGACTTGTTTTTCTCCAATTAATCTGTTATAAACCCAACAGCCATATAACATTCTTTTGTCCAAATGACCTGATGGCACTTTCTTAACTTTTCTTGCTGTGACTCTAGCAATCTGGGGTCACACCACCCTCTCGCTCTTAGTCATGCTTTCAGTTTTAAGAGTAAAATTGTCAAGAATATGGTGACAAATTTGCACACAGTCTACTATTTACTAAATTATATATATCAATTGCAAACTTTGATAACATAATTGTTAAGGAATGAACAATTTGCAGTGCACTTAACAACTGATTGCTACACATTATTGTGTACTGACATCATGGTTAAAACCATTATTTGCAACATGTGGCCCCTTTCAATTTTATTTTAATGGAAAAGATTCAATGACATTTTTCTTTTGAAGAAGAAAGACTTGCATTTCCATCGTAGAAAATTATGAGCTTGTTTTTAGCCCTTTTTCTTGTCTTCAGCTCTTCTTTATATTGATTACTAATTCACATCTCCAGTTACTTCAGATTCATGGTGCTATCTCCTCTGTCTTTTCCATGGTTCTCACATTAATTTTTCCATAATCCATTCTGTGAAAGAGGTTTATCTCCATCATCATATATTGAGGAAGGAACCGACACTCCTTTATGTGAACTTGGAAAGAAAGGCCAAGGTGATGCCTTGGTGTTCCTCCCCACCATTGAGCTGCAGAATGGCTGCAGAGTCCTGTGAATCTTTTGCTCACCTCCTGGCTCCCTACATACTTGGCATTGTCTGCACGGAGAACCCCAGCTTGTTACAATTGAATTTTTGAAGTCTCTAGAAGCCGGGTGAAGGATAAGACTGGCTAGAAAGGACATCAGCAAGCAGTGTACTCCAAAAGTTGGTGGCAAAAACATTAAGAAGAAGAAAACCTTTCCGTTTATCTTGTTTTCTCTTTATCTTCTCTCTTTTCATTTTCCTTTAGTTATATGGTATAAACCCTATCCACCACCCATGGTGTTTTTTTTTTTTGTTCCCTCAAAGCCCCAGTACTATATATTTGTTATATATCTTAGTTGTAGGTCAACCCATGGTGGTCCTTTTTCCTGGAGTCCCATGACATTTTATTCATATCTCTTTCTATCAAATTATTTCCATAACATAATTTATCTGTTTATACATATCTGTCTTCCTTGCAGACCCCCAACATTTCAAGACCTTTGGGCACATAATATATACTTAAGTATTTGAGTGAATCAATGAAGATCTCTTGTTGAATAAGATCTAAATAAATACAATACCTACTCAGCACATGAATGCAAGCATTTGAGAGAGAGTTTTGTGTCTGCTGAAACAGGCTGTGAACTAATTTAGGTGCTCAGTGCCAAGGTTACTCAATAGATTGAGAGAAAATGAAAGAGATAATTAACTACAGTTTTATAATTCATGGAGAACAGGAGCAGGATATCTAGGTGTGAATCAGCACTTGATCATTCTTGTTGCATCTTTGGAAAATCCAGTCCTTTATTTTTCTATGAAAATGTTACATGCCAAGAAGGTGAACAGATGACTGGTTTTAGAAAGGCAATTTTGTCGCAGGAAATCCTGGAGGAAAATATATGGAAGGAGAGCTGGTCAAAACATGGCAGAAACTTTTTGTGTAGAAACCCTAAAAATTGAGTTTACATGCTGTCTGAAAAATTTGTAAACCAACATTCCTCCAATATAGGTTAGAGCATATTTTAAATACCTAGGTATACAAAAGGAATACAAAGGAACATAGATCACACTGAAAGGAGTTTAGGATAGAACAAAGAAATGAAGCTAAAGTAAACCAGCACACTAAAATGTGTTTCAGAAGGACCTGTAGTTTTTAAAGGTAGTTGGAAATTTATCACTTAGGTTTAAAGTAGAAAGGGAAAGGAGAACAATTCTCTATCATTTCATGTCCATGAGATTAAAAGCTACACTCTGTCAGAGAAGAAAAACGTGTATGGCATCTAATGTCCAAAAAATGTTTTCAATCGTGCCTAATGAAAGAGAGTCTGTGTGATGTAATGCGAATACAGTATCATCAACTCATTTCCAAGTTTATTACAAACACTTTAGCACACGTTTAATTGAGGTAATGCAGAATTCTATTAGGGGCCAAGGAAGAGGCTGATATCATTATGTCTTTCAGCTTCTCGCTTGACCAAAGGAGAAAATGTTCTTGAACAGATTGACCACGTCTCCTAAAGACAATGCTCATTTTCAATTTTTCTTTTTATAAACTCATCCTGCATTTCCCCTTACTTATGCAAGCTAAAGCGTGTGTCTAGACATCCTTCATTGGCAATGAGGAGCAGATCCATACTATTAAATAATCAAATAAGTGGAACATACGGTTGGTGCCTTTTAGGAAAATTACAGGTTTAAGCCCACCCTCATTGGTGGAAGGACATGGTATACCCGAATTAAAATATCTACCATTTATTATGCAGCTAATCATGTCATGCTATTTAAAAGAAACTTAATGAATTCTTCTTCTATAAAATTGATTATATTTAGTCAAACTGATGTATAATTTTATATAAGTGCATTTTTATTTAAAATGTAAAACTCTTTAGAGTCTGCTTCATTCAGTTTTAGAGGCATATTTTGTATGTTTTGGTGTGATTTTTTTAATTATCCTTCATAGCAGAGAGGCACATCCTACTCTTTTTCTTGCTGCCCTCTCTCTACAAGATAAAACTCATCCAAGTTTATTTTGCTTCATAAGGCATAGGCTTACTTTGTGATGAAAAAGAGATCATTTCTGAAACATATTTGGAACTGTAGGGAGCCCAGAATTTTAGACTATGCTCAGAATTTTGTGAGTTAACTTCAAAAAAGATGGAACATTTAAAGTTTGCCAGGAAAGTTTTCTGCTACTTTGCTTAACAGTAGTTTTTTTTTTTTTTTAACAGTTTAGTTTCTTAAATCTTTGGAAGGATGAGTGATGGATTTGGCAGGTTTAAAAGTACTCTTGATAGAGCTCTCTTTGGGTTACTCTTTCAAAACAACCATCTCAGTTGATGAATATTTAATGGGGACTCTGTCAGTCACAGAGCTGAGAGAGGCAGTTCTCAAAGATCCAGCAGGTCCTGGGAGAGGAGAGTGCTGGTAACCAGTGCCGTTCGAGTTTGGATGAAGCATGGTCTTTCTCAGGATGTTAGAACTGAGTGGAGTTCTCAGATGCAGCCCAGTGACTCAAGACCTGAGCCCTGCTCAGAAACCAGTTGACTTGTCATTCGCTCTGAGCCTGGTGTCTTCCCTCTGCTCGTGACCCTTTCTGCCATTTCTCATGCTTCTCCTAACCCTCTCTCTTTGCTTACACCTTCTTTCTTCTTTTTTCTCTTTTTCTTACTTTTACTCTCTATTATATTCCTTCTCCTTATCATTTTTTTCTGTCTCTTATTGTTCTCATTCATTTTATTTTTATTTTGTAGTTCAGTTACTCTGTACATCACTTTCATCTTAAAATCTTGACCCTCTACAACCCCTATACTTCAGCTAGCTATGTTTTTTAAAGATTTTATCTATTTTTCATTTTTTCCCCCCAAAGACCCAGTAGATAGTTGTATGTCACAGCTGCAAATCCTTCCAGTTGCTGCACGTGGGACGCGGCCCCAACATGGCCAGTGAATCAATGCGTCGGTACACGCCCGGGATCAGAACCAGGGCCTACAGCAGCGGAGCGCGCGTACTTAACCGCTAAGCCACGGGGCCAGCCCTCAGCTAGCTATTTTGAAGAGAATATTTTGATAAATTTCTCTTAGATGTTATAACATGCTGATTCAAGGAAATAAAAACTATCACAAATGGGATGGGGATGAAGAGTGAATTCAGTTCAGGTAGCCATGGAATTAGACAGAGGGAAACTGAGAGCTTAACTGTAGGTGTTGAAAATATTTCCTGATACATCTTTGTAGTTCATTGTTGTGGTAAACTGCACACAGTCTTATTTACTGCTGGAGCCCAGATGTTTGCTCCTTGGGCCATCTCATCAGACCTCGGCCTATAGAAAAGAAGCTAGGAAACATTGCATGCATTTCTAATGTGAAGCACTGTTAGTGTTCCACCAGGAGACACCTTGGGCTCTTCCCTGCACTATCTGAATAGAAAAAGAGGAAGAGAAGCTTTTCTCCATCTGCACAAAACCAGGAACTTATCTTGAGTTTAAGAGGATTGGAGGTGACTGAAAACAAAAGTGTTCCCGAGTTTGGATTTGCTTTAACAAGAACTATTTGCTGGCTGTGATGTTAAAGGTCTTTATTCAAAATTGACTACCTGTAATTGCTAAGTTCAGAGTGGAGATTTGTCAGTATAAGAGAGAAGAATCCCTTTTTGATTATGTCATTGAAATACAGTATTTGGGAGAATGGTTATATTTGAAGGTCACTTGTTCATATTCTGTTGCCACAGTGACATCTGTTGGTAAGTGACTACTTGATGCTATTCTCGATGATTTCTGTTTGAAAGACATACTGAGCTTGATAAATAAATGGCAAACAATAGGATATATTGGAACACATAAGGAAGCCATTTGGGGTAAAGCTAATTCAGCCTGAATTTGTTTTTCCAAAAGGATCTGTCGCCTGCACTGTGTATAAGCTTTGCCATGTCCCAAAAAGAAGAGTAATTCCCTTAAGATAAGAATGTAACTTCCCCCTCATTGACATTTCCTTAAGGATAAGCATTTCTCCCTAGGCTTGAATTTGATTGCTACAGTCATCCTGTGACCACCCAGCTCCAGACAACAGACGTGACAACAGCCATGGCCATCGAGACAGCAGATCTGCTCCCCGCTGTGTCCATCAATAGCTGTTCTGGCAGGGCAATCTGGCAGGGCTGATCTCGTGGCTATTGTAAAAGGGACATTGAAATCACTTGCGATACATGCTCTTTGATGGTATATAACCGCTCTGTACACCCCACTTCTTCGGTGCCCTTCCGTCCTTAGGGAAGGAAGGCCATAGTCCATGGTCCTCAAAAGTTGGCTCATAATAAACTCAACCCAATTTTGATTTATAGATTGATTATGGATTATTTACGTCGACAAGCTGAGGTGCAGGAAGCAGTAAAGGCACAATGGTACCCATGTTGCCTGATATAAAATCTTTCCTCCCTCTTTCCCTTCCCAGGATGTCCACTTTTCATTGTGGCACTTACTTCCAAGGTGTGATCATTCTTCTGATCACTCCTTTCATTCCCTCTTACAATTACTCAACAAATATTTAAACACCTACTGTATGCCAGGCTTGGGATACACTAAGGAAAACTTTTTCTACAAAATCTCTGTCTTCACAGAACTTGTTTTTGTTGGATAAAATCTTTCCTCCCTCTTTCCCTTCCCAAGATGTCCACTCTTCATGGTGGCACCTACTTCTATGGTGTGATCATTCTTCTGCTCACTCCTTTCATTCCCTCTTACAATTACTCAACAAATATTTAAACACCTACTGTATGCCAAGCTTGGGATACACTAAGGAAAAATTTTTCTACAAAATCTCTGTCTTCACAGAACTTGTTTTTGTTGGATAAAATCTTTCCTCCCTCTTTCCCTTCCCAAGATGTCCACTCTTCATGGTGGCACCTACTTCTATGGTGTGATCATTCTTCTGCTCACTCCTTTCATTCCCTCTTACAATTACTCAACAAATATTTAAACACCTACTGTATGCCAAGCTTGGGATACACTAAGGAAAAATTTTTCTGCAAAATCTCTGTCTTCACAGAACTTGTTTTTGTTGGATAAAATCTTTCCTCCCTCTTTCCCATCCCAAGATGTCCACTCTTCATGGTGGCACCTACTTCTATGGTGTGATCATTCTTCTGCTCACTCCTTTCATTCCCTCTTACAATTACTCAACAAATATTTAAACACCTACTGTATGCCAGGCTTGGGATACACTAAGGAAAAATTTTTCTACAAAATCTCTGTCTTCACAGAACTTGTTTTTGTTGGCTGAGTGAGATAATGGATAAGTAGGCAGACAAGTAAATTAATTAGTCTATCGTGTGATGATCTGTGTCGAGAAGAAGGTAAGTGACAGGCAATGGGGGGAGCTAGAGAGTGAATGTGTTGCTACTTTAATTAGAGAGAACAGGGAGGCTGGAGCAAGGCCCATAGAGAAGGGACAGATCAGGAAGACATGCAGATATCCCAGGGCTGCAGAGATGCTGTGGAGGAACTGTGACTCGGATGTTGTTGGGCAGCAATAAGCCAGTGTGGCTGGAGGACAGTGAGCAAGAGGGGAAAGGCAGAGAAGGTTTGAGATGCCGGGGAGTGTGAGCAGATGAAAGAAGGCCTCTGGGCCCATCAAAATTGTGCTGTAAGTGAAATGAATACTCTCAATGTCATTTAACTATACGTTATACAATTTAAGTAGTAAATACCTATTGTTTTTCTATAGTCTTGTCAAGCACATCAACTAAAATGCTGCTAAATTGGGAATGTCTAATTTATCCCCAGGAGTGACTGCTGTATGTTGTCACGCGCCTGTTCTGCACAGCAGTTGGGGGTGGGAGTGATGTAACAGTCAGGAGACGAACTCTAGTCTTCAGGTTGTCACCAACTGTTTGTGTTATGTTTCATCTGTAAAATGCGGAGGACGGAAAAGATGAGTGGTTTTCAGACTCCGATCCATGAAGCACTGGATATTCCTGAAGGTTCTTGGTTTTTGTTTGTTTGTTTATTTGTTTTTGTGAGGAATATCGGTCCTGAGCTAACATCTATCACTCCTCC